>NW_027436086.1:0-334000 GCF_964199755.1 Larus michahellis | reverse complement strand
AAGAGAGAGCTTGCTCTCCCTGTCTTTGAGTACTGTTTTCACTGTCCCGGTTACCTCTTTGCTAACATTCTCTTCAGAGCTGCAGTGAAACCAGGAACCACGTGGAGAAGGCACCCACACTGAAAGTGCCTGGAGGGAACACTGGGGCTTCTTCTCAGTGTCTCTGACATAGGGTTTCACTGTCCCGGGAAAGTCTCTGCTAACACCGTGCAGAGCGCTGTGCCCAATATACAGAAACGACTTGCGGTATCTCCTACAGGGAAAGTGCCAGGAGGGAATTGTGGAGCTTGTTCTCAGTGTCTCTGAGAATTGCTCTGATTATGCCTGTGACCTCTTTGCTAAGACTCTCCAGAGAGACGTCCTCAAAACAAACACACATCTTGACATATCTCCCGCATTGATCGCAGTGTCTCCAGAAACGGCATTCAAGGAGCCAGGACCTTTTCTCCCTACACTGTCCATTGAGTTGTCCTCAAAACCAATATACATCCTGCTATATCTCCCACATGGAAAGTGCCAGGAGGGAGAAGTGGGGATTATGTTTAGACTTTCTCGGAACTGCTTCAAATCAACTAGATATCTTTGTGCTGTAAATCTCCCAACAGCCAAACGCAAAAGCAGCAAACATCTCGCTGTATGACCCACATCCAAAGTGCCAAGAGAGAGCTTGCTCTCCCTGTCTTTGAGTACTGTTTTCACTGTCCCGGTTACCTCTTTGCTAACATTCTCTTCAGAGCTGCAGTGAAACCAGGAACCACGTGGAGAAGGCACCCACACTGAAAGTGCCTGGAGGGAACATTGGGGCTTCTACTCAGTGTCTCTGACATAGGGTTTCACTGTCCCGGGAAAGTCTCTGCTAACACCGTGCAGAGCGCTGTGCCCAATATACAGAAACGTCTTGCGGTATCTCCTACAGGGAAAGTGCCAGGAGGGAATTGTCGAGCTTGTTCTCAGTGTCTCTGAGAATTGCTCTGATTATCCCTGTGACCTCTTTGCTAAGACTCTCCAGAGAGACGTCCTCAAAACCAACACACATCTTGACATATCTCCCGCATTGATCGCAGTGTCTCCAGAAACGGCATTCAAGGAGCCAGGACCTTTTCTCCCTACACTGTCCATTGAGTTGTCCTCAAAACCAATATACATCCTGCTATATCTCCCACATGGAAAGTGCCAGGAGGGAGAAGTGGGGATTATGTTTAGACTTTCTCGGAACTGCTTCAAATCAACTAGATATCTTTGTGCTGTAAATCTCCCAACAGCCAAACGCAAAAGCAGCAAACATCTCGCTGTATGTCCCACATCCAAAGTGCCAAGAGAGAGCTTGCTCTCCCTGTCTTTGAGTACTGTTTTCACTGTCCCGGTTACCTCTTTGCTAACATTCTCTTCAGAGCTGCAGTGAAACCAGGAACCACGTGGAGAAGGCACCCACACTGAAAGTGCCTGGAGGGAACACTGGGGCTTCTTCTCAGTGTCTCTGACATAGGGTTTCACTGTCCCGGGAAAGTCTCTGCTAACACCGTGCAGAGCGCTGTGCCCAATATACAGAAACGTCTTGTGGTATCTCCTACAGGGAAAGTGCCAGGAGGGAATTGTCGAGCTTGTTCTCAGTGTCTCTGAGAATTGCTCTGATTATCCCTGTGACCTGTTTGCTAAGACTCTCCAGAGAGATGTCCTCAAAACCAACACACATCTTGACATATCTCCCGCATTGATCGCAGTGTCTCCAGAAACGGCATTCAAGGAGCCAGGACCTTTTCTCCCTACACTGTCCATTGAGTTGTCCTCAAAACCAATATACATCCTGCTATATCTCCCACATGGAAAGTGCCAGGAGGGAGAAGTGGGGATTATGTTTAGACTTTCTCGGAACTGCTTCAAATCAACTAGATATCTTTGTGCTGTAAATCTCCCAACAGCCAAACGCAAAAGCAGCAAACATCTCGCTGTATGTCCCACATCCAAAGTGCCAAGAGAGAGCTTGCTCTCCCTGTCTTTGAGTACTGTTTTCACTGTCCCGGTTACCTCTTTGCTAACATTCTCTTCAGAGCTGCAGTGAAACCAGGAACCACGTGGAGAAGGCACCCACACTGAAAGTGCCTGGAGGGAACATTGGGGCTTCTTCTCAGTGTCTCTGACATAGGGTTTCACTGTCCCGGGAAAGTCTCTGCTAACACCGTGCAGAGCGCTGTGCCCAATATACAGAAACGTCTTGCGGTATCTCCTACAGAGAAAGTGCCAGGAGGGAGAAGTGGGGATTATGTTTAGACTTTCTCGGAACTGCTTCAAATCAACTAGATATCTTTGTGCTGTAAATCTCCCAACAGCCAAACGCAAAAGCAGCAAACATCTCGCTGTATGTCCCACATCCAAAGTGCCAAGATAGAGCTTGCTCTCCCTGTCTTTGAGTACTGTTTTCACTGTCCCGGTTACCTCTTTGCTAACATTCTCTTCAGAGCTGCAGTGAAACCAGGAACCACGTGGAGAAGGCACCCACACTGAAAGTGCCTGGAGGGAACACTGGGGCTTCTTCTCAGTGTCTCTGACATAGGGTTTCACTGTCCCGGGAAAGTCTCTGCTAACACCGTGCAGAGCGCTGTGCCCAATATACAGAAACGACTTGCGGTATCTCCTACAGGGAAAGTGCCAGGAGGGAATTGTGGAGCTTGTTCTCAGTGTCTCTGAGAATTGCTCTGATTATGCCTGTGACCTCTTTGCTAAGACTCTCCAGAGAGACGTCCTCAAAACAAACACACATCTTGACATATCTCCCGCATTGATCGCAGTGTCTCCAGAAACGGCATTCAAGGAGCCAGGACCTTTTCTCCCTACACTGTCCATTGAGTTGTCCTCAAAACCAATATACATCCTGCTATATCTCCCACATGGAAAGTGCCAGGAGGGAGAAGTGGGGATTATGTTTAGACTTTCTCGGAACTGCTTCAAATCAACTAGATATCTTTGTGCTGTAAATCTCCCAACAGCCAAACGCAAAAGCAGCAAACATCTCGCTGTATGTCCCACATCCAAAGTGCCAAGAGAGAGCTTGCTCTCCCTGTCTTTGAGTACTGTTTTCACTGTCCCGGTTACCTCTTTGCTAACATTCTCTTCAGAGCTGCAGTGAAACCAGGAACCACGTGGAGAAGGCACCCACACTGAAAGTGCCTGGAGGGAACATTGGGGCTTCTTCTCAGTGTCTCTGACATAGGGTTTCACTGTCCCGGGAAAGTCTCTGCTAACACCGTGCAGAGCGCTGTGCCCAATATACAGAAACGTCTTGCAGTATCTCCTACAGGGAAAGTGCCAGGAGGGAATTGTCGAGCTTGTTCACAGTGTCTCTGAGAATTGCTCTGATTATCCCTGTGACCTGTTTGCTAAGACTCTCCAGAGAGACGTCCTCAAAACAAACACACATCTTGACATATCTCCCACATTGATCACAGTGTCTCCAGAAACGGCATTCAAGGAGCCAGGACCTTTTCTCCCTACACTGTCCATTGAGTTGTCCTCAAAACCAATATACATCCTGCTATATCTCCCACATGGAAAGTGCCAGGAGGGAGAAGTGGGGATTATGTTTAGACTTTCTCGGAACTGCTTCAAATCAACTAGATATCTTTGTGCTGTAAATCTCCCAACAGCCAAACGCAAAAGCAGCAAACATCTCGCTGTATGTCCCACATCCAAAGTGCCAAGAGAGAGCTTGCTCTCCCTGTCTTTGAGTACTGTTTTCACTGTCCCGGTTACCTCTTTGCTAACATTCTCTTCAGAGCTGCAGTGAAACCAGGAACCACGTGGAGAAGGCACCCACACTGAAAGTGCCTGGAGGGAACATTGGGGCTTCTTCTCAGTGTCTCTGACATAGGGTTTCACTGTCCCGGGAAAGTCTCTGCTAACACCGTGCAGAGCGCTGTGCCCAATATACAGAAACGACTTGCGGTATCTCCTACAGGGAAAGTGCCAGGAGGGAATTGTGGAGCTTGTTCTCAGTGTCTCTGAGAATTGCTCTGATTATGCCTGTGACCTCTTTGCTAAGACTCTCCAGAGAGACGTCCTCAAAACAAACACACATCTTGACATATCTCCCGCATTGATCGCAGTGTCTCCAGAAACGGCATTCAAGGAGCCAGGACCTTTTCTCCCTACACTGTCCATTGAGTTGTCCTCAAAACCAATATACATCCTGCTATATCTCCCACATGGAAAGTGCCAGGAGGGAGAAGTGGGGATTATGTTTAGACTTTCTCGGAACTGCTTCAAATCAACTAGATATCTTTGTGCTGTAAATCTCCCAACAGCCAAACGCAAAAGCAGCAAACATCTCGCTGTATGTCCCACATCCAAAGTGCCAAGAGAGAGCTTGCTCTCCCTGTCTTTGAGTACTGTTTTCACTGTCCCGGTTACCTCTTTGCTAACATTCTCTTCAGAGCTGCAGTGAAACCAGGAACCACGTGGAGAAGGCACCCACACTGAAAGTGCCTGGAGGGAACATTGGGGCTTCTTCTCAGTGTCTCTGACATAGGGTTTCACTGTCCCGGGAAAGTCTCTGCTAACACCGTGCAGAGCGCTGTGCCCAATATACAGAAACGTCTTGCAGTATCTCCTACAGGGAAAGTGCCAGGAGGGAATTGTCGAGCTTGTTCACAGTGTCTCTGAGAATTGCTCTGATTATCCCTGTGACCTGTTTGCTAAGACTCTCCAGAGAGACGTCCTCAAAACAAACACACATCTTGACATATCTCCCACATTGATCACAGTGTCTCCAGAAACGGCATTCAAGGAGCCAGGACCTTTTCTCCCTACACTGTCCATTGAGTTGTCCTCAAAACCAATATACATCCTGCTATATCTCCCACATGGAAAGTGCCAGGAGGGAGAAGTGGGGATTATGTTTAGACTTTCTCGGAACTGCTTCAAATCAACTAGATATCTTTGTGCTGTAAATCTCCCAACAGCCAAACGCAAAAGCAGCAAACATCTCGCTGTATGTCCCACATCCAAAGTGCCAAGAGAGAGCTTGCTCTCCCTGTCTTTGAGTACTGTTTTCACTGTCCCGGTTACCTCTTTGCTAACATTCTCTTCAGAGCTGCAGTGAAACCAGGATCCACGTGGAGAAGGCACCCACACTGAAAGTGCCTGGAGGGAACATTGGGGCTTCTACTCAGTGTCTCTGACATAGGGTTTCACTGTCCCAGGAAAGTCTCTGCTAACACCGTGCAGAGCGCTGTGCCCAATATACAGAAACGTCTTGCGGTATCTCCTACAGGGAAAGTGCCAGGAGGGAGAAGTGGGGATTATGTTTAGACTTTCTCGGAACTGCTTCAAATCAACTAGATATCTTTGTGCTGTAAATCTCCCAACAGCCAAACGCAAAAGCAGCAAACATCTCGCTGTATGTCCCACATCCAAAGTGCCAAGAGAGAGCTTGCTCTCCCTGTCTTTGAGTACTGTTTTCACTGTCCCGGTTACCTCTTTGCTAACATTCTCTTCAGAGCTGCAGTGAAACCAGGAACCACGTGGAGAAGGCACCCACACTGAAAGTGCCTGGAGGGAACACTGGGGCTTCTTCTCAGTGTCTCTGACATAGGGTTTCACTGTCCCGGGAAAGTCTCTGCTAACACCCTGCAGAGCGCTGTGCCCAATGTACAGAAACGTCTTGCGGTATCTCCTACAGGGAAAGTGCCAGGAGGGAATTGTCGAGCTTGTTCTCAGTGTCTCTGAGAATTGCTCTGATTATGCCTGTGACCTCTTTGCTAAGACTCTCCAGAGAGACGTCCTCAAAACCAACACACATCTTGACATATCTCCCGCATTGATCGCAGTGTCTCCAGAAACGGCATTCAAGGAGCCAGGACCTTTTCTCCCTACACTGTCCATTGAGTTGTCCTCAAAACCAATATACATCCTGCTATATCTCCCACATGGAAAGTGCCAGGAGGGAGAAGTGGGGATTATGTTTAGACTTTCTCGGAACTGCTTCAAATCAACTAGATATCTTTGTGCTGTAAATCTCCCAACAGCCAAACGCAAAAGCAGCAAACATCTCGCTGTATGTCCCACATCCAAAGTGCCAAGAGAGAGCTTGCTCTCCCTGTCTTTGAGTACTGTTTTCACTGTCCCGGTTACCTCTTTGCTAACATTCTCTTCAGAGCTGCAGTGAAACCAGGAACCACGTGGAGAAGGCACCCACACTGAAAGTGCCTGGAGGGAACACTGGGGCTTCTACTCAGTGTCTCTGACATAGGGTTTCACTGTCCCGGGAAAGTCTCTGCTAACACCGTGCAGAGCGCTGTGCCCAATATACAGAAACGTCTTGCGGTATCTCCTACAGGGAAAGTGCCAGGAGGGAATTGTCGAGCTTGTTCTCAGTGTCTCTGAGAATTGCTCTGATTATGCCTGTGACCTCTTTGCTAAGACTCTCCAGAGAGACGTCCTCAAAACAAACACACATCTTGACATATCTCCCACATTGATCGCAGTGTCTCCAGAAACGGCATTCAAGGAGCCAGGACCTTTTCTCCCTACACTGTCCATTGAGTTGTCCTCAAAATCAATATACATCCTGCTATATCTCCCACATGGAAAGTGCCAGGAGGGAGAAGTGGGGATTATGTTTAGACTTTCTCGGAACTGCTTCAAATCAACTAGATATCTTTGTGCTGTAAATCTCCCAACAACCAAACGCAAAAGCAGCAAACATCTCGCTGTATGTCCCACATCCAAAGTGCCAAGAGAGAGCTTGCTCTCCCTGTCTTTGAGTACTGTTTTCACTGTCCCGGTTACCTCTTTGCTAACATTCTCTTCAGAGCTGCAGTGAAACCAGGAACCACGTGGAGAAGGCACCCACACTGAAAGTGCCTGGAGGGAACATTGGGGCTTCTACTCAGTGTCTCTGACATAGGGTTTCACTGTCCCAGGAAAGTCTCTGCTAACACCGTGCAGAGCGCTGTGCCCAATATACAGAAACGTCTTGCGGTATCTCCTACAGGGAAAGTGCCAGGAGGGAGAAGTGGGGATTATGTTTAGACTTTCTCGGAACTGCTTCAAATCAACTAGATATCTTTGTGCTGTAAATCTCCCAACAGCCAAACGCAAAAGCAACAAACATCTCGCTGTATGTCCCACATCCAAAGTGCCAAGAGAGAGCTTGCTCTCCCTGTCTTTGAGTACTGTTTTCACTGTCCCGGTTACCTCTTTGCTAACATTCTCTTCAGAGCTGCAGTGAAACCAGGAACCACGTGGAGAAGGCACCCACACTGAAAGTGCCTGGAGGGAACATTGGGGCTTCTTCTCAGTGTCTCTGACATAGGGTTTCACTGTCCCGGGAAAGTCTCTGCTAACACCCTGCAGAGCGCTGTGCCCAATATACAGAAACGTCTTGCGGTATCTCCTACAGGGAAAGTGCCAGGAGGGAATTGTGGAGCTTGTTCTCAGTGTCTCTGAGAATTGCTCTGATTATCCCTGTGACCTCTTTGCTAAGACTCTCCAGAGAGACGTCCTCAAAACAAACACACATCTTGACATATCTCCCGCATTGATCGCAGTGTCTCCAGAAACGGCATTCAAGGAGCCAGGACCTTTTCTCCCTACACTGTCCATTGAGTTGTCCTCAAAACCAATATACATCCTGCTATATCTCCCACATGGAAAGTGCCAGGAGGGAGAAGTGGGGATTATGTTTAGACTTTCTCGGAACTGCTTCAAATCAACTAGATATCTTTGTGCTGTAAATCTCCCAACAGCCAAACGCAAAAGCAGCAAACATCTCGCTGTATGTCCCACATCCAAAGTGCCAAGAGAGAGCTTGCTCTCCCTGTCTTTGAGTACTGTTTTCACTGTCCCGGTTACCTCTTTGCTAACATTCTCTTCAGAGCTGCAGTGAAACCAGGAACCACGTGGAGAAGGCACCCACACTGAAAGTGCCTGGAGGGAACATTGGGGCTTCTACTCAGTGTCTCTGACATAGGGTTTCACTGTCCCAGGAAAGTCTCTGCTAACACCGTGCAGAGCGCTGTGCCCAATATACAGAAACGTCTTGCGGTATCTCCTACAGGGAAAGTGCCAGGAGGGAATTGTCGAGCTTGTTCTCAGTGTCTCTGAGAATTGCTCTGATTATGCCTGTGACCTCTTTGCTAAGACTCTCCAGAGAGACGTCCTCAAAACAAACACACATCTTGACATATCTCCCACATTGATCGCAGTGTCTCCAGAAACGGCATTCAAGGAGCCAGGACCTTTTCTCCCTACACTGTCCATTGAGTTGTCCTCAAAATCAATATACATCCTGCTATATCTCCCACATGGAAAGTGCCAGGAGGGAGAAGTGGGGATTATGTTTAGACTTTCTCGGAACTGCTTCAAATCAACTAGATATCTTTGTGCTGTAAATCTCCCAACAACCAAACGCAAAAGCAGCAAACATCTCGCTGTATGTCCCACATCCAAAGTGCCAAGAGAGAGCTTGCTCTCCCTGTCTTTGAGTACTGTTTTCACTGTCCCGGTTACCTCTTTGCTAACATTCTCTTCAGAGCTGCAGTGAAACCAGGAACCACGTGGAGAAGGCACCCACACTGAAAGTGCCTGGAGGGAACATTGGGGCTTCTACTCAGTGTCTCTGACATAGGGTTTCACTGTCCCAGGAAAGTCTCTGCTAACACCGTGCAGAGCGCTGTGCCCAATATACAGAAACGTCTTGCGGTATCTCCTACAGGGAAAGTGCCAGGAGGGAGAAGTGGGGATTATGTTTAGACTTTCTCGGAACTGCTTCAAATCAACTAGATATCTTTGTGCTGTAAATCTCCCAACAGCCAAACGCAAAAGCAACAAACATCTCGCTGTATGTCCCACATCCAAAGTGCCAAGAGAGAGCTTGCTCTCCCTGTCTTTGAGTACTGTTTTCACTGTCCCGGTTACCTCTTTGCTAACATTCTCTTCAGAGCTGCAGTGAAACCAGGAACCACGTGGAGAAGGCACCCACACTGAAAGTGCCTGGAGGGAACATTGGGGCTTCTTCTCAGTGTCTCTGACATAGGGTTTCACTGTCCCGGGAAAGTCTCTGCTAACACCCTGCAGAGCGCTGTGCCCAATATACAGAAACGTCTTGCGGTATCTCCTACAGGGAAAGTGCCAGGAGGGAATTGTGGAGCTTGTTCTCAGTGTCTCTGAGAATTGCTCTGATTATCCCTGTGACCTCTTTGCTAAGACTCTCCAGAGAGACGTCCTCAAAACAAACACACATCTTGACATATCTCCCGCATTGATCGCAGTGTCTCCAGAAACGGCATTCAAGGAGCCAGGACCTTTTCTCCCTACACTGTCCATTGAGTTGTCCTCAAAACCAATATACATCCTGCTATATCTCCCACATGGAAAGTGCCAGGAGGGAGAAGTGGGGATTATGTTTAGACTTTCTCGGAACTGCTTCAAATCAACTAGATATCTTTGTGCTGTAAATCTCCCAACAGCCAAACGCAAAAGCAGCAAACATCTCGCTGTATGTCCCACATCCAAAGTGCCAAGAGAGAGCTTGCTCTCCCTGTCTTTGAGTACTGTTTTCACTGTCCCGGTTACCTCTTTGCTAACATTCTCTTCAGAGCTGCAGTGAAACCAGGAACCACGTGGAGAAGGCACCCACACTGAAAGTGCCTGGAGGGAACACTGGGGCTTCTTCTCAGTGTCTCTGACATAGGGTTTCACTGTCCCGGGAAAGTCTCTGCTAACACCGTGCAGAGCGCTGTGCCCAATAGACAGAAACGTCTTGCGGTATCTCCTACAGGGAAAGTGCCAGGAGGGAGAAGTGGGGATTATGTTTAGACTTTCTCGGAACTGCTTCAAATCAACTAGATATCTTTGTGCTGTAAATCTCCCAACAGCCAAACGCAAAAGCAGCAAACATCTCGCTGTATGTCCCACATCCAAAGTGCCAAGAGAGAGCTTGCTCTCCCTGTCTTTGAGTACTGTTTTCACTGTCCCGGTTACCTCTTTGCTAACATTCTCTTCAGAGCTGCAGTGAAACCAGGAACCACGTGGAGAAGGCACCCACACTGAAAGTGCCTGGAGGGAACATTGGGGCTTCTTCTCAGTGTCTCTGACATAGGGTTTCACTGTCCCGGGAAAGTCTCTGCTAACACCGTGCAGAGCGCTGTGCCCAATATACAGAAACGACTTGCGGTATCTCCTACAGGGAAAGTGCCAGGAGGGAATTGTGGAGCTTGTTCTCAGTGTCTCTGAGAATTGCTCTGATTATGCCTGTGACCTCTTTGCTAAGACTCTCCAGAGAGACGTCCTCAAAACAAACACACATCTTGACATATCTCCCGCATTGATCGCAGTGTCTCCAGAAACGGCATTCAAGGAGCCAGGACCTTTTCTCCCTACACTGTCCATTGAGTTGTCCTCAAAACCAATATACATCCTGCTATATCTCCCACATGGAAAGTGCCAGGAGGGAGAAGTGGGGATTATGTTTAGACTTTCTCGGAACTGCTTCAAATCAACTAGATATCTTTGTGCTGTAAATCTCCCAACAGCCAAACGCAAAAGCAGCAAACATCTCGCTGTATGTCCCACATCCAACGTGCCAAGAGAGAGCTTGCTCTCCCTGTCTTTGAGTACTGTTTTCACTGTCCCGGTTACCTCTTTGCTAACATTCTCTTCAGAGCTGCAGTGAAACCAGGAACCACGTGGAGAAGGCACCCACACTGAAAGTGCCTGGAGGGAACATTGGGGCTTCTTCTCAGTGTCTCTGACATAGGGTTTCACTGTCCCGGGAAAGTCTCTGCTAACACCGTGCAGAGCGCTGTGCCCAATATACAGAAACGTCTTGCGGTATCTCCTACAGGGAAAGTGCCAGGAGGGAATTGTCGAGCTTGTTCTCAGTGTCTCTGAGAATTGCTCTGATTATCCCTGTGACCTCTTTGCTAAGACTCTCCAGAGAGACGTCCTCAAAACCAACACACATCTTGACATATCTCCCGCATTGATCGCAGTGTCTCCAGAAACGGCATTCAAGGAGCCAGGACCTTTTCTCCCTACACTGTCCATTGAGTTGTCCTCAAAACCAATATACATCCTGCTATATCTCCCACATGGAAAGTGCCAGGAGGGAGAAGTGGGGATTATGTTTAGACTTTCTCGGAACTGCTTCAAATCAACTAGATATCTTTGTGCTGTAAATCTCCCAACAGCCAAACGCAAAAGCAGCAAACATCTCGCTGTATGTCCCACATCCAAAGTGCCAAGAGAGAGCTTGCTCTCCCTGTCTTTGAGTACTGTTTTCACTGTCCCGGTTACCTCTTTGCTAACATTCTCTTCAGAGCTGCAGTGAAACCAGGAACCACGTGGAGAAGGCACCCACACTGAAAGTGCCTGGAGGGAACATTGGGGCTTCTACTCAGTGTCTCTGACATAGGGTTTCACTGTCCCAGGAAAGTCTCTGCTAACACCGTGCAGAGCGCTGTGCCCAATATACAGAAACGTCTTGCGGTATCTCCTACAGGGAAAGTGCCAGGAGGGAGAAGTGGGGATTATGTTTAGACTTTCTCGGAACTGCTTCAAATCAACTAGATATCTTTGTGCTGTAAATCTCCCAACAGCCAAACGCAAAAGCAACAAACATCTCGCTGTATGTCCCACATCCAAAGTGCCAAGAGAGAGCTTGCTCTCCCTGTCTTTGAGTACTGTTTTCACTGTCCCGGTTACCTCTTTGCTAACATTCTCTTCAGAGCTGCAGTGAAACCAGGAACCACGTGGAGAAGGCACCCACACTGAAAGTGCCTGGAGGGAACATTGGGGCTTCTTCTCAGTGTCTCTGACATAGGGTTTCACTGTCCCGGGAAAGTCTCTGCTAACACCCTGCAGAGCGCTGTGCCCAATATACAGAAACGTCTTGCGGTATCTCCTACAGGGAAAGTGCCAGGAGGGAATTGTGGAGCTTGTTCTCAGTGTCTCTGAGAATTGCTCTGATTATCCCTGTGACCTCTTTGCTAAGACTCTCCAGAGAGACGTCCTCAAAACAAACACACATCTTGACATATCTCCCGCATTGATCGCAGTGTCTCCAGAAACGGCATTCAAGGAGCCAGGACCTTTTCTCCCTACACTGTCCATTGAGTTGTCCTCAAAACCAATATACATCCTGCTATATCTCCCACATGGAAAGTGCCAGGAGGGAGAAGTGGGGATTATGTTTAGACTTTCTCGGAACTGCTTCAAATCAACTAGATATCTTTGTGCTGTAAATCTCCCAACAGCCAAACGCAAAAGCAGCAAACATCTCGCTGTATGTCCCACATCCAAAGTGCCAAGAGAGAGCTTGCTCTCCCTGTCTTTGAGTACTGTTTTCACTGTCCCGGTTACCTCTTTGCTAACATTCTCTTCAGAGCTGCAGTGAAACCAGGAACCACGTGGAGAAGGCACCCACACTGAAAGTGCCTGGAGGGAACACTGGGGCTTCTTCTCAGTGTCTCTGACATAGGGTTTCACTGTCCCGGGAAAGTCTCTGCTAACACCGTGCAGAGCGCTGTGCCCAATAGACAGAAACGTCTTGCGGTATCTCCTACAGGGAAAGTGCCAGGAGGGAGAAGTGGGGATTATGTTTAGACTTTCTCGGAACTGCTTCAAATCAACTAGATATCTTTGTGCTGTAAATCTCCCAACAGCCAAACGCAAAAGCAGCAAACATCTCGCTGTATGTCCCACATCCAAAGTGCCAAGAGAGAGCTTGCTCTCCCTGTCTTTGAGTACTGTTTTCACTGTCCCGGTTACCTCTTTGCTAACATTCTCTTCAGAGCTGCAGTGAAACCAGGAACCACGTGGAGAAGGCACCCACACTGAAAGTGCCTGGAGGGAACATTGGGGCTTCTTCTCAGTGTCTCTGACATAGGGTTTCACTGTCCCGGGAAAGTCTCTGCTAACACCGTGCAGAGCGCTGTGCCCAATATACAGAAACGACTTGCGGTATCTCCTACAGGGAAAGTGCCAGGAGGGAATTGTGGAGCTTGTTCTCAGTGTCTCTGAGAATTGCTCTGATTATGCCTGTGACCTCTTTGCTAAGACTCTCCAGAGAGACGTCCTCAAAACAAACACACATCTTGACATATCTCCCGCATTGATCGCAGTGTCTCCAGAAACGGCATTCAAGGAGCCAGGACCTTTTCTCCCTACACTGTCCATTGAGTTGTCCTCAAAACCAATATACATCCTGCTATATCTCCCACATGGAAAGTGCCAGGAGGGAGAAGTGGGGATTATGTTTAGACTTTCTCGGAACTGCTTCAAATCAACTAGATATCTTTGTGCTGTAAATCTCCCAACAGCCAAACGCAAAAGCAGCAAACATCTCGCTGTATGTCCCACATCCAACGTGCCAAGAGAGAGCTTGCTCTCCCTGTCTTTGAGTACTGTTTTCACTGTCCCGGTTACCTCTTTGCTAACATTCTCTTCAGAGCTGCAGTGAAACCAGGAACCACGTGGAGAAGGCACCCACACTGAAAGTGCCTGGAGGGAACATTGGGGCTTCTTCTCAGTGTCTCTGACATAGGGTTTCACTGTCCCGGGAAAGTCTCTGCTAACACCGTGCAGAGCGCTGTGCCCAATATACAGAAACGTCTTGCGGTATCTCCTACAGGGAAAGTGCCAGGAGGGAATTGTGGAGCTTGTTCTCAGTGTCTCTGAGAATTGCTCTGATTATCCCTGTGACCTCTTTGCTAAGACTCTCCAGAGAGACGTCCTCAAAACCAACACACATCTTGACATATCTCCCGCATTGATCGCAGTGTCTCCAGAAACGGCATTCAAGGAGCCAGGACCTTTTCTCCCTACACTGTCCATTGAGTTGTCCTCAAAACCAATATACATCCTGCTATATCTCCCACATGGAAAGTGCCAGGAGGGAGAAGTGGGGATTATGTTTAGACTTTCTCGGAACTGCTTCAAATCAACTAGATATCTTTGTGCTGTAAATCTCCCAACAGCCAAACGCAAAAGCAGCAAACATCTCGCTGTATGTCCCACATCCAAAGTGCCAAGAGAGAGCTTGCTCTCCCTGTCTTTGAGTACTGTTTTCACTGTCCCGGTTACCTCTTTGCTAACATTCTCTTCAGAGCTGCAGTGAAACCAGGAACCACGTGGAGAAGGCACCCACACTGAAAGTGCCTGGAGGGAACATTGGGGCTTCTACTCAGTGTCTCTGACATAGGGTTTCACTGTCCCAGGAAAGTCTCTGCTAACACCGTGCAGAGCGCTGTGCCCAATATACAGAAACGTCTTGCGGTATCTCCTACAGGGAAAGTGCCAGGAGGGAGAAGTGGGGATTATGTTTAGACTTTCTCGGAACTGCTTCAAATCAACTAGATATCTTTGTGCTGTAAATCTCCCAACAGCCAAACGCAAAAGCAACAAACATCTCGCTGTATGTCCCACATCCAAAGTGCCAAGAGAGAGCTTGCTCTCCCTGTCTTTGAGTACTGTTTTCACTGTCCCGGTTACCTCTTTGCTAACATTCTCTTCAGAGCTGCAGTGAAACCAGGAACCACGTAGAGAAGGCACCCACACTGAAAGTGCCTGGAGGGAACATTGGGGCTTCTTCTCAGTGTCTCTGACATAGGGTTTCACTGTCCCGGGAAAGTCTCTGCTAACACCCTGCAGAGCGCTGTGCCCAATATACAGAAACGTCTTGCGGTATCTCCTACAGGGAAAGTGCCAGGAGGGAATTGTCGAGCTTGTTCTCAGTGTCTCTGAGAATTGCTCTGATTATCCCTGTGACCTCTTTGCTAAGACTCTCCAGAGAGACGTCCTCAAAACAAACACACATCTTGACATATCTCCCGCATTGATCGCAGTGTCTCCAGAAACGGCATTCAAGGAGCCAGGACCTTTTCTCCCTACACTGTCCATTGAGTTGTCCTCAAAACCAATATACATCCTGCTATATCTCCCACATGGAAAGTGCCAGGAGGGAGAAGTGGGGATTATGTTTAGACTTTCTCGGAACTGCTTCAAATCAACTAGATATCTTTGTGCTGTAAATCTCCCAACAGCCAAACGCAAAAGCAGCAAACATCTCGCTGTATGTCCCACATCCAAAGTGCCAAGAGAGAGCTTGCTCTCCCTGTCTTTGAGTACTGTTTTCACTGTCCCGGTTACCTCTTTGCTAACATTCTCTTCAGAGCTGCAGTGAAACCAGGAACCACGTGGAGAAGGCACCCACACTGAAAGTGCCTGGAGGGAACATTGGGGCTTCTTCTCAGTGTCTCTGACATAGGGTTTCACTGTCCCAGGAAAGTCTCTGCTAACACCGTGCAGAGCGCTGTGCCCAATATACAGAAACGTCTTGCGGTATCTCCTACAGGGAAAGTGCCAGGAGGGAGAAGTGGGGATTATGTTTAGACTTTCTCGGAACTGCTTCAAATCAACTAGATATCTTTGTGCTGTAAATCTCCCAACAGCCAAACGCAAAAGCAGCAAACATCTCGCTGTATGTCCCACATCCAAAGTGCCAAGAGAGAGCTTGCTCTCCCTGTCTTTGAGTACTGTTTTCACTGTCCCGGTTACCTCTTTGCTAACATTCTCTTCAGAGCTGCAGTGAAACCAGGAACCACGTGGAGAAGGCACCCACACTGAAAGTGCCTGGAGGGAACATTGGGGCTTCTTCTCAGTGTCTCTGACATAGGGTTTCACTGTCCCGGGAAAGTCTCTGCTAACACCCTGCAGAGCGCTGTGCCCAATATACAGAAACGTCTTGCGGTATCTCCTACAGGGAAAGTGCCAGGAGGGAATTGTGGAGCTTGTTCTCAGTGTCTCTGAGAATTGCTCTGATTATCCCTGTGACCTCTTTGCTAAGACTCTCCAGAGAGACGTCCTCAAAACCAACACACATCTTGACATATCTCCCGCATTGATCGCAGTGTCTCCAGAAACGGCATTCAAGGAGCCAGGACCTTTTCTCCCTACACTGTCCATTGAGTTGTCCTCAAAACCAATATACATCCTGCTATATCTCCCACATGGAAAGTGCCAGGAGGGAGAAGTGGGGATTATGTTTAGACTTTCTCGGAACTGCTTCAAATCAACTAGATATCTTTGTGCTGTAAATCTCCCAACAGCCAAACGCAAAAGCAACAAACATCTCGCTGTATGTCCCACATCCAAAGTGCCAAGAGAGAGCTTGCTCTCCCTGTCTTTGAGTACTGTTTTCACTGTCCCGGTTACCTCTTTGCTAACATTCTCTTCAGAGCTGCAGTGAAACCAGGAACCACGTGGAGAAGGCACCCACACTGAAAGTGCCTGGAGGGAACATTGGGGCTTCTTCTCAGTGTCTCTGACATAGGGTTTCACTGTCCCGGGAAAGTCTCTGCTAACACCCTGCAGAGCGCTGTGCCCAATATACAGAAACGTCTTGCGGTATCTCCTACAGGGAAAGTGCCAGGAGGGAATTGTGGAGCTTGTTCTCAGTGTCTCTGAGAATTGCTCTGATTATCCCTGTGACCTGTTTGCTAAGACTCTCCAGAGAGACGTCCTCAAAACAAACACACATCTTGACATATCTCCCGCATTGATCGCAGTGTCTCCAGAAACGGCATTCAAGGAGCCAGGACCTTTTCTCCCTACACTGTCCATTGAGTTGTCCTCAAAACCAATATACATCCTGCTATATCTCCCACATGGAAAGTGCCAGGAGGGAGAAGTGGGGATTATGTTTAGACTTTCTCGGAACTGCTTCAAATCAACTAGATATCTTTGTGCTGTAAATCTCCCAACAGCCAAATGCAAAAGCAGCAAACATCTCGCTGTATGTCCCACATCCAAAGTGCCAAGAGAGAGCTTGCTCTCCCTGTCTTTGAGTACTGTTTTCACTGTCCCGGTTACCTCTTTGCTAACATTCTCTTCAGAGCTGCAGTGAAACCAGGAACCACGTGGAGAAGGCACCCACACTGAAAGTGCCTGGAGGGAACATTGGGGCTTCTACTCAGTGTCTCTGACATAGGGTTTCAGTGTCCCAGGAAAGTCTCTGCTAACACCGTGCAGAGCGCTGTGCCCAATATACAGAAACGTCTTGCGGTATCTCCTACAGGGAAAGTGCCAGGAGGGAATTGTGGAGCTTGTTCTCAGTGTCTCTGAGAATTGCTCTGATTATCCCTGTGACCTCTTTGCTAAGACTCTCCAGAGAGACGTCCTCAAAACAAACACACATCTTGACATATCTCCCACATTGATCGCAGTGTCTCCAGAAACGGCATTCAAGGAGCCAGGACCTTTTCTCCCTACACTGTCCATTGAGTTGTCCTCAAAACCAATATACATCCTGCTATATCTCCTACAGGGAAAGTGCCAGGAGGGAGAAGTGGGGATTATGTTTAGACTTTCTCGGAACTGCTTCAAATCAACTAGATATCTTTGTGCTGTAAATCTCCCAACAGCCAAACGCAAAAGCAACAAACATCTCGCTGTATGTCCCACATCCAAAGTGCCAAGAGAGAGCTTGCTCTCCCTGTCTTTGAGTACTGTTTTCACTGTCCCGGTTACCTCTTTGCTAACATTCTCTTCAGAGCTGCAGTGAAACCAGGAACCACGTGGAGAAGGCACCCACACTGAAAGTGCCTGGAGGGAACATTGGGGCTTCTACTCAGTGTCTCTGACAAAGGGTTTCACTGTCCCAGGAAAGTCTCTGCTAACACCGTGCAGAGCGCTGTGCCCAATATACAGAAACGTCTTGCGGTATCTCCTACAGGGAAAGTGCCAGGAGGGAATTGTCGAGCTTGTTCTCAGTGTCTCTGAGAATTGCTCTGATTATGCCTGTGACCTGTTTGCTAAGACTCTCCAGAGAGACGTCCTCAAAACAAACACACATCTTGACATATCTCCCGCATTGATCGCAGTGTCTCCAGAAACGGCATTCAAGGAGCCAGGACCTTTTCTCCCTACACTGTCCATTGAGTTGTCCTCAAAACCAATATACATCCTGCTATATCTCCCACATGGAAAGTGCCAGGAGGGAGAAGTGGGGATTATGTTTAGACTTTCTCGGAACTGCTTCAAATCAACTAGATATCTTTGTGCTGTAAATCTCCCAACAGCCAAACGCAAAAGCAGCAAACATCTCGCTGTATGTCCCACATCCAAAGTGCCAAGAGAGAGCTTGCTCTCCCTGTCTTTGAGTACTGTTTTCACTGTCCCGGTTACCTCTTTGCTAACATTCTCTTCAGAGCTGCAGTGAAACCAGGAACCACGTGGAGAAGGCACCCACACTGAAAGTGCCTGGACGGAACACTGGGGCTTCTTCTCAGTGTCTCTGACATAGGGTTTCACTGTCCCGGGAAAGTCTCTGCTAACACCGTGCAGAGCGCTGTGCCCAATATACAGAAACGTCTTGCGGTATCTCCTACAGGGAAAGTGCCAGGAGGGAATTGTGGAGCTTGTTCTCAGTGTCTCTGAGAATTGCTCTGATTATCCCTGTGACCTCTTTGCTAAGACTCTCCAGAGAGACGTCCTCAAAACAAACACACATCTTGACATATCTCCCGCATTGATCGCAGTGTCTCCAGAAACGGCATTCAAGGAGCCAGGACCTTTTCTCCCTACACTGTCCATTGAGTTGTCCTCAAAACCAATATACATCCTGCTATATCTCCCACATGGAAAGTGCCAGGAGGGAGAAGTGGGGATTATGTTTAGACTTTCTCGGAACTGCTTCAAATCAACTAGATATCTTTGTGCTGTAAATCTCCCAACAGCCAAACGCAAAAGCAGCAAACATCTCGCTGTATGTCCCACATCCAAAGTGCCAAGAGAGAGCTTGCTCTCCCTGTCTTTGAGTACTGTTTTCACTGTCCCGGTTACCTCTTTGCTAACATTCTCTTCAGAGCTGCAGTGAAACCAGGAACCACGTGGAGAAGGCACCCACACTGAAAGTGCCTGGAGGGAACACTGGGGCTTCTTCTCAGTGTCTCTGACATAGGGTTTCACTGTCCCGGGAAAGTCTCTGCTAACACCGTGCAGAGCGCTGTGCCCAATATACAGAAACGTCTTGCGGTATCTCCTACAGGGAAAGTGCCAGGAGGGAATTGTGGAGCTTGTTCTCAGTGTCTCTGAGAATTGCTCTGATTATGCCTGTGACCTCTTTGCTAAGACTCTCCAGAGAGACGTCCTCAAAACAAACACACATCTTGACATATCTCCCGCATTGATCGCAGTGTCTCCAGAAACGGCATTCAAGGAGCCAGGACCTTTTCTCCCTACACTGTCCATTGAGTTGTCCTCAAAACCAATATACATCCTGCTATATCTCCCACATGGAAAGTGCCAGGAGGGAGAAGTGGGGATTATGTTTAGACTTTCTCGGAACTGCTTCAAATCAACTAGATATCTTTGTGCTGTAAATCTCCCAACAGCCAAACGCAAAAGCAGCAAACATCTCGCTGTATGTCCCACATCCAAAGTGCCAAGAGAGAGCTTGCTCTCCCTGTCTTTGAGTACTGTTTTCACTGTCCCGGTTACCTCTTTGCTAACATTCTCTTCAGAGCTGCAGTGAAACCAGGAACCACGTGGAGAAGGCACCCACACTGAAAGTGCCTGGAGGGAACATTGGGGCTTCTTCTCAGTGTCTCTGACATAGGGTTTCACTGTCCCGGGAAAGTCTCTGCTAACACCGTGCAGAGCGCTGTGCCCAATAGACAGAAACGTCTTGCGGTATCTCCTACAGGGAAAGTGCCAGGAGGGAGAAGTGGGGATTATGTTTAGACTTTCTCGGAACTGCTTCAAATCAACTAGATATCTTTGTGCTGTAAATCTCCCAACAGCCAAACGCAAAAGCAGCAAACATCTCGCTGTATGTCCCACATCCAAAGTGCCAAGAGAGAGCTTGCTCTCCCTGTCTTTGAGTACTGTTTTCACTGTCCCGGTTACCTCTTTGCTAACATTCTCTTCAGAGCTGCAGTGAAACCAGGAACCACGTGGAGAAGGCACCCACACTGAAAGTGCCTGGAGGGAACACTGGGGCTTCTTCTCAGTGTCTCTGACATAGGGTTTCACTGTCCCGGGAAAGTCTCTGCTAACACCGTGCAGAGCGCTGTGCCCAATATACAGAAACGACTTGCGGTATCTCCTACAGGGAAAGTGCCAGGAGGGAATTGTCGAGCTTGTTCTCAGTGTCTCTGAGAATTGCTCTGATTATCCCTGTGACCTCTTTGCTAAGACTCTCCAGAGAGACGTCCTCAAAACAAACACACATCTTGACATATCTCCCGCATTGATCGCAGTGTCTCCAGAAACGGCATTCAAGGAGCCAGGACCTTTTCTCCCTACACTGTCCATTGAGTTGTCCTCAAAACCAATATACATCCTGCTATATCTCCCACATGGAAAGTGCCAGGAGGGAGAAGTGGGGATTATGTTTAGACTTTCTCGGAACTGCTTCAAATCAACTAGATATCTTTGTGCTGTAAATCTCCCAACAGCCAAACGCAAAAGCAGCAAACATCTCGCTGTATGTCCCACATCCAAAGTGCCAAGAGAGAGCTTGCTCTCCCTGTCTTTGATTACTGTTTTCACTGTCCCGGTTACCTCTTTGCTAACATTCTCTTCAGAGCTGCAGTGAAACCAGGAACCACGTGGAGAAGGCACCCACACTGAAAGTGCCTGGAGGGAACATTGGGGCTTCTACTCAGTGTCTCTGACATAGGGTTTCACTGTCCCAGGAAAGTCTCTGCTAACACCGTGCAGAGCGCTGTGCCCAATATACAGAAACGTCTTGCGGTATCTCCTACAGGGAAAGTGCCAGGAGGGAATTGTGGAGCTTGTTCTCAGTGTCTCTGAGAATTGCTCTGATTATCCCTGTGACCTCTTTGCTAAGACTCTCCAGAGAGACGTCCTCAAAACAAACACACATCTTGACATATCTCCCACATTGATCGCAGTGTCTCCAGAAACGGCATTCAAGGAGCCAGGACCTTTTCTCCCTACACTGTCCATTGAGTTGTCCTCAAAACCAATATACATCCTGCTATATCTCCTACAGGGAAAGTGCCAGGAGGGAGAAGTGGGGATTATGTTTAGACTTTCTCGGAACTGCTTCAAATCAACTAGATATCTTTGTGCTGTAAATCTCCCAACAGCCAAACGCAAAAGCAACAAACATCTCGCTGTATGTCCCACATCCAAAGTGCCAAGAGAGAGCTTGCTCTCCCTGTCTTTGAGTACTGTTTTCACTGTCCCGGTTACCTCTTTGCTAACATTCTCTTCAGAGCTGCAGTGAAACCAGGAACCACGTGGAGAAGGCACCCACACTGAAAGTGCCTGGAGTGAACATTGGGGCTTCTACTCAGTGTCTCTGACATAGGGTTTCACTGTCCCAGGAAAGTCTCTGCTAACACCGTGCAGAGCGCTGTGCCCAATATACAGAAACGTCTTGCGGTATCTCCTACAGGGAAAGTGCCAGGAGGGAATTGTCGAGCTTGTTCTCAGTGTCTCTGAGAATTGCTCTGATTATGCCTGTGACCTCTTTGCTAAGACTCTCCAGAGAGACGTCCTCAAAACAAACACACATCTTGACATATCTCCCGCATTGATCGCAGTGTCTCCAGAAACGGCATTCAAGGAGCCAGGACCTTTTCTCCCTACACTGTCCATTGAGTTGTCCTCAAAACCAATATACATCCTGCTATATCTCCCACATGGAAAGTGCCAGGAGGGAGAAGTGGGGATTATGTTTAGACTTTCTCGGAACTGCTTCAAATCAACTAGATATCTTTGTGCTGTAAATCTCCCAACAGCCAAACGCAAAAGCAGCAAACATCTCGCTGTATGTCCCACATCCAAAGTGCCAAGAGAGAGCTTGCTCTCCCTGTCTTTGAGTACTGTTTTCACTGTCCCGGTTACCTCTTTGCTAACATTCTCTTCAGAGCTGCAGTGAAACCAGGAACCACGTGGAGAAGGCACCCACACTGAAAGTGCCTGGACGGAACACTGGGGCTTCTTCTCAGTGTCTCTGACATAGGGTTTCACTGTCCCGGGAAAGTCTCTGCTAACACCGTGCAGAGCGCTGTGCCCAATATACAGAAACGTCTTGCGGTATCTCCTACAGGGAAAGTGCCAGGAGGGAATTGTGGAGCTTGTTCTCAGTGTCTCTGAGAATTGCTCTGATTATCCCTGTGACCTCTTTGCTAAGACTCTCCAGAGAGACGTCCTCAAAACAAACACACATCTTGACATATCTCCCGCATTGATCGCAGTGTCTCCAGAAACGGCATTCAAGGAGCCAGGACCTTTTCTCCCTACACTGTCCATTGAGTTGTCCTCAAAACCAATATACATCCTGCTATATCTCCCACATGGAAAGTGCCAGGAGGGAGAAGTGGGGATTATGTTTAGACTTTCTCGGAACTGCTTCAAATCAACTAGATATCTTTGTGCTGTAAATCTCCCAACAGCCAAACGCAAAAGCAGCAAACATCTCGCTGTATGTCCCACATCCAAAGTGCCAAGAGAGAGCTTGCTCTCCCTGTCTTTGAGTACTGTTTTCACTGTCCCGGTTACCTCTTTGCTAACATTCTCTTCAGAGCTGCAGTGAAACCAGGAACCACGTGGAGAAGGCACCCACACTGAAAGTGCCTGGAGGGAACACTGGGGCTTCTTCTCAGTGTCTCTGACATAGGGTTTCACTGTCCCGGGAAAGTCTCTGCTAACACCGTGCAGAGCGCTGTGCCCAATATACAGAAACGTCTTGCGGTATCTCCTACAGGGAAAGTGCCAGGAGGGAATTGTGGAGCTTGTTCTCAGTGTCTCTGAGAATTGCTCTGATTATGCCTGTGACCTCTTTGCTAAGACTCTCCAGAGAGACGTCCTCAAAACAAACACACATCTTGACATATCTCCCGCATTGATCGCAGTGTCTCCAGAAACGGCATTCAAGGAGCCAGGACCTTTTCTCCCTACACTGTCCATTGAGTTGTCCTCAAAACCAATATACATCCTGCTATATCTCCCACATGGAAAGTGCCAGGAGGGAGAAGTGGGGATTATGTTTAGACTTTCTCGGAACTGCTTCAAATCAACTAGATATCTTTGTGCTGTAAATCTCCCAACAGCCAAACGCAAAAGCAGCAAACATCTCGCTGTATGTCCCACATCCAAAGTGCCAAGAGAGAGCTTGCTCTCCCTGTCTTTGAGTACTGTTTTCACTGTCCCGGTTACCTCATTGCTAACATTCTCTTCAGAGCTGCAGTGAAACCAGGAACCACGTGGAGAAGGCACCCAGACTGAAAGTGCCTGGAGGGAACATTGGGGCTTCTTCTCAGTGTCTCTGACATAGGGTTTCACTGTCCCGGGAAAGTCTCTGCTAACACCGTGCAGAGCGCTGTGCCCAATATACAGAAACGTCTTGCGGTATCTCCTACAGGGAAAGTGCCAGGAGGGAGAAGTGGGGATTATGTTTAGACTTTCTCGGAACTGCTTCAAATCAACTAGATATCTTTGTGCTGTAAATCTCCCAACAGCCAAACGCAAAAGCAGCAAACATCTCGCTGTATGTCCCACATCCAAAGTGCCAAGAGAGAGCTTGCTCTCCCTGTCTTTGAGTACTGTTTTCACTGTCCCGGTTACCTCTTTGCTAACATTCTCTTCAGAGCTGCAGTGAAACCAGGAACCACGTGGAGAAGGCACCCACACTGAAAGTGCCTGGAGGGAACACTGGGGCTTCTTCTCAGTGTCTCTGACATAGGGTTTCACTGTCCCGGGAAAGTCTCTGCTAACACCGTGCAGAGCGCTGTGCCCAATATACAGAAACGTCTTGCGGTATCTCCTACAGGGAAAGTGCCAGGAGGGAATTGTGGAGCTTGTTCTCAGTGTCTCTGAGAATTGCTCTGATTATGCCTGTGACCTCTTTGCTAAGACTCTCCAGAGAGACGTCCTCAAAACAAACACACATCTTGACATATCTCCCGCATTGATCGCAGTGTCTCCAGAAACGGCATTCAAGGAGCCAGGACCTTTTCTCCCTACACTGTCCATTGAGTTGTCCTCAAAACCAATATACATCCTGCTATATCTCCCACATGGAAAGTGCCAGGAGGGAGAAGTGGGGATTATGTTTAGACTTTCTCGGAACTGCTTCAAATCAACTAGATATCTTTGTGCTGTAAATCTCCCAACAGCCAAACGCAAAAGCAGCAAACATCTCGCTGTATGTCCCACATCCAAAGTGCCAAGAGAGAGCTTGCTCTCCCTGTCTTTGAGTACTGTTTTCACTGTCCCGGTTACCTCTTTGCTAACATTCTCTTCAGAGCTGCAGTGAAACCAGGAACCACGTGGAGAAGGCACCCACACTGAAAGTGCCTGGAGGGAACATTGGGGCTTCTTCTCAGTGTCTCTGACATAGGGTTTCACTGTCCCGGGAAAGTCTCTGCTAACACCGTGCAGAGCGCTGTGCCCAATATACAGAAACGTCTTGCGGTATCTCCTACAGGGAAAGTGCCAGGAGGGAGAAGTGGGGATTATGTTTAGACTTTCTCGGAACTGCTTCAAATCAACTAGATATCTTTGTGCTGTAAATCTCCCAACAGCCAAACGCAAAAGCAGCAAACATCTCGCTGTATGTCCCACATCCAAAGTGCCAAGAGAGAGCTTGCTCTCCCTGTCTTTGAGTACTGTTTTCACTGTCCCGGTTACCTCTTTGCTAACATTCTCTTCAGAGCTGCAGTGAAACCAGGAACCACGTGGAGAAGGCACCCACACTGAAAGTGCCTGGAGGGAACACTGGGGCTTCTTCTCAGTGTCTCTGACATAGGGTTTCACTGTCCCGGGAAAGTCTCTGCTAACACCGTGCAGAGCGCTGTGCCCAATATACAGAAACGACTTGCGGTATCTCCTACAGGGAAAGTGCCAGGAGGGAATTGTCGAGCTTGTTCTCAGTGTCTCTGAGAATTGCTCTGATTATCCCTGTGACCTCTTTGCTAAGACTCTCCAGAGAGACGTCCTCAAAACAAACACACATCTTGACATATCTCCCGCATTGATCGCAGTGTCTCCAGAAACGGCATTCAAGGAGCCAGGACCTTTTCTCCCTACACTGTCCATTGAGTTGTCCTCAAAACCAATATACATCCTGCTATATCTCCCACATGGAAAGTGCCAGGAGGGAGAAGTGGGGATTATGTTTAGACTTTCTCGGAACTGCTTCAAATCAACTAGATATCTTTGTGCTGTAAATCTCCCAACAGCCAAACGCAAAAGCAGCAAACATCTCGCTGTATGTCCCACATCCAAAGTGCCAAGAGAGAGCTTGCTCTCCCTGTCTTTGAGTACTGTTTTCACTGTCCCGGTTACCTCTTTGCTAACATTCTCTTCAGAGCTGCAGTGAAACCAGGAACCACGTGGAGAAGGCACCCACACTGAAAGTGCCTGGAGGGAACACTGGGGCTTCTTCTCAGTGTCTCTGACATAGGGTTTCACTGTCCCGGGAAAGTCTCTGCTAACACCGTGCAGAGCGCTGTGCCCAATATACAGAAACGTCTTGCGGTATCTCCTACAGGGAAAGTGCCAGGAGGGAATTGTGGAGCTTGTTCTCAGTGTCTCTGAGAATTGCTCTGATTATGCCTGTGACCTCTTTGCTAAGACTCTCCAGAGAGACGTCCTCAAAACAAACACACATCTTGACATATCTCCCGCATTGATCGCAGTGTCTCCAGAAACGGCATTCAAGGAGCCAGGACCTTTTCTCCCTACACTGTCCATTGAGTTGTCCTCAAAACCAATATACATCCTGCTATATCTCCCACATGGAAAGTGCCAGGAGGGAGAAGTGGGGATTATGTTTAGACTTTCTCGGAACTGCTTCAAATCAACTAGATATCTTTGTGCTGTAAATCTCCCAACAGCCAAACGCAAAAGCAGCAAACATCTCGCTGTATGTCCCACATCCAAAGTGCCAAGAGAGAGCTTGCTCTCCCTGTCTTTGAGTACTGTTTTCACTGTCCCGGTTACCTCTTTGCTAACATTCTCTTCAGAGCTGCAGTGAAACCAGGAACCACGTGGAGAAGGCACCCACACTGAAAGTGCCTGGAGGGAACATTGGGGCTTCTTCTCAGTGTCTCTGACATAGGGTTTCACTGTCCCGGGAAAGTCTCTGCTAACACCGTGCAGAGCGCTGTGCCCAATATACAGAAACGTCTTGCGGTATCTCCTACAGGGAAAGTGCCAGGAGGGAGAAGTGGGGATTATGTTTAGACTTTCTCGGAACTGCTTCAAATCAACTAGATATCTTTGTGCTGTAAATCTCCCAACAGCCAAACGCAAAAGCAGCAAACATCTCGCTGTATGTCCCACATCCAAAGTGCCAAGAGAGAGCTTGCTCTCCCTGTCTTTGAGTACTGTTTTCACTGTCCCGGTTACCTCTTTGCTAACATTCTCTTCAGAGCTGCAGTGAAACCAGGAACCACGTGGAGAAGGCACCCACACTGAAAGTGCCTGGAGGGAACACTGGGGCTTCTTCTCAGTGTCTCTGACATAGGGTTTCACTGTCCCGGGAAAGTCTCTGCTAACACCGTGCAGAGCGCTGTGCCCAATATACAGAAACGTCTTGCGGTATCTCCTACAGGGAAAGTGCCAAGAGGGAATTGTGGAGCTTGTTCTCAGTGTCTCTGAGAATTGCTCTGATTATGCCTGTGACCTCTTTGCTAAGACTCTCCAGAGAGACGTCCTCAAAACAAACACACATCTTGACATATCTCCCGCATTGATCGCAGTGTCTCCAGAAACGGCATTCAAGGAGCCAGGACCTTTTCTCCCTACACTGTCCATTGAGTTGTCCTCAAAACCAATATACATCCTGCTATATCTCCCACATGGAAAGTGCCAGGAGGGAGAAGTGGGGATTATGTTTAGACTTTCTCGGAACTGCTTCAAATCAACTAGATATCTTTGTGCTGTAAATCTCCCAACAGCCAAACGCAAAAGCAGCAAACATCTCGCTGTATGTCCCACATCCAAAGTGCCAAGAGAGAGCTTGCTCTCCCTGTCTTTGAGTACTGTTTTCACTGTCCCGGTTACCTCTTTGCTAACATTCTCTTCAGAGCTGCAGTGAAACCAGGAACCACGTGGAGAAGGCACCCACACTGAAAGTGCCTGGAGGGAACATTGGGGCTTCTTCTCAGTGTCTCTGACATAGGGTTTCACTGTCCCGGGAAAGTCTCTGCTAACACCGTGCAGAGCGCTGTGCCCAATATACAGAAACGTCTTGCGGTATCTCCTACAGGGAAAGTGCCAGGAGGGAGAAGTGGGGATTATGTTTAGACTTTCTCGGAACTGCTTCAAATCAACTAGATATCTTTGTGCTGTAAATCTCCCAACAGCCAAACGCAAAAGCAGCAAACATCTCGCTGTATGTCCCACATCCAAAGTGCCAAGAGAGAGCTTGCTCTCCCTGTCTTTGAGTACTGTTTTCACTGTCCCGGTTACCTCTTTGCTAACATTCTCTTCAGAGCTGCAGTGAAACCAGGAACCACGTGGAGAAGGCACCCACACTGAAAGTGCCTGGAGGGAACACTGGGGCTTCTTCTCAGTGTCTCTGACATAGGGTTTCACTGTCCCGGGAAAGTCTCTGCTAACACCGTGCAGAGCGCTGTGCCCAATATACAGAAACGACTTGCGGTATCTCCTACAGGGAAAGTGCCAGGAGGGAATTGTCGAGCTTGTTCTCAGTGTCTCTGAGAATTGCTCTGATTATCCCTGTGACCTCTTTGCTAAGACTCTCCAGAGAGACGTCCTCAAAACAAACACACATCTTGACATATCTCCCGCATTGATCGCAGTGTCTCCAGAAACGGCATTCAAGGAGCCAGGACCTTTTCTCCCTACACTGTCCATTGAGTTGTCCTCAAAACCAATATACATCCTGCTATATCTCCCACATGGAAAGTGCCAGGAGGGAGAAGTGGGGATTATGTTTAGACTTTCTCGGAACTGCTTCAAATCAACTAGATATCTTTGTGCTGTAAATCTCCCAACAGCCAAACGCAAAAGCAGCAAACATCTCGCTGTATGTCCCACATCCAAAGTGCCAAGAGAGAGCTTGCTCTCCCTGTCTTTGAGTACTGTTTTCACTGTCCCGGTTACCTCTTTGCTAACATTCTCTTCAGAGCTGCAGTGAAACCAGGAACCACGTGGAGAAGGCACCCACACTGAAAGTGCCTGGAGGGAACACTGGGGCTTCTTCTCAGTGTCTCTGACATAGGGTTTCACTGTCCCGGGAAAGTCTCTGCTAACACCGTGCAGAGCGCTGTGCCCAATATACAGAAACGTCTTGCGGTATCTCCTACAGGGAAAGTGCCAGGAGGGAATTGTGGAGCTTGTTCTCAGTGTCTCTGAGAATTGCTCTGATTATGCCTGTGACCTCTTTGCTAAGACTCTCCAGAGAGACGTCCTCAAAACAAACACACATCTTGACATATCTCCCGCATTGATCGCAGTGTCTCCAGAAACGGCATTCAAGGAGCCAGGACCTTTTCTCCCTACACTGTCCATTGAGTTGTCCTCAAAACCAATATACATCCTGCTATATCTCCCACATGGAAAGTGCCAGGAGGGAGAAGTGGGGATTATGTTTAGACTTTCTCGGAACTGCTTCAAATCAACTAGATATCTTTGTGCTGTAAATCTCCCAACAGCCAAACGCAAAAGCAGCAAACATCTCGCTGTATGTCCCACATCCAAAGTGCCAAGAGAGAGCTTGCTCTCCCTGTCTTTGAGTACTGTTTTCACTGTCCCGGTTACCTCTTTGCTAACATTCTCTTCAGAGCTGCAGTGAAACCAGGAACCACGTGGAGAAGGCACCCACACTGAAAGTGCCTGGAGGGAACATTGGGGCTTCTTCTCAGTGTCTCTGACATAGGGTTTCACTGTCCCGGGAAAGTCTCTGCTAACACCGTGCAGAGCGCTGTGCCCAATATACAGAAACGTCTTGCGGTATCTCCTACAGGGAAAGTGCCAGGAGGGAGAAGTGGGGATTATGTTTAGACTTTCTCGGAACTGCTTCAAATCAACTAGATATCTTTGTGCTGTAAATCTCCCAACAGCCAAACGCAAAAGCAGCAAACATCTCGCTGTATGTCCCACATCCAAAGTGCCAAGAGAGAGCTTGCTCTCCCTGTCTTTGAGTACTGTTTTCACTGTCCCGGTTACCTCTTTGCTAACATTCTCTTCAGAGCTGCAGTGAAACCAGGAACCACGTGGAGAAGGCACCCACACTGAAAGTGCCTGGAGGGAACACTGGGGCTTCTTCTCAGTGTCTCTGACATAGGGTTTCACTGTCCCGGGAAAGTCTCTGCTAACACCGTGCAGAGCGCTGTGCCCAATATACAGAAACGACTTGCGGTATCTCCTACAGGGAAAGTGCCAGGAGGGAATTGTCGAGCTTGTTCTCAGTGTCTCTGAGAATTGCTCTGATTATCCCTGTGACCTCTTTGCTAAGACTCTCCAGAGAGACGTCCTCAAAACAAACACACATCTTGACATATCTCCCGCATTGATCGCAGTGTCTCCAGAAACGGCATTCAAGGAGCCAGGACCTTTTCTCCCTACACTGTCCATTGAGTTGTCCTCAAAACCAATATACATCCTGCTATATCTCCCACATGGAAAGTGCCAGGAGGGAGAAGTGGGGATTATGTTTAGACTTTCTCGGAACTGCTTCAAATCAACTAGATATCTTTGTGCTGTAAATCTCCCAACAGCCAAACGCAAAAGCAGCAAACATCTCGCTGTATGTCCCACATCCAAAGTGCCAAGAGAGAGCTTGCTCTCCCTGTCTTTGAGTACTGTTTTCACTGTCCCGGTTACCTCTTTGCTAACATTCTCTTCAGAGCTGCAGTGAAACCAGGAACCACGTGGAGAAGGCACCCACACTGAAAGTGCCTGGAGGGAACACTGGGGCTTCTTCTCAGTGTCTCTGACATAGGGTTTCACTGTCCCGGGAAAGTCTCTGCTAACACCGTGCAGAGCGCTGTGCCCAATATACAGAAACGTCTTGCGGTATCTCCTACAGGGAAAGTGCCAGGAGGGAATTGTGGAGCTTGTTCTCAGTGTCTCTGAGAATTGCTCTGATTATGCCTGTGACCTCTTTGCTAAGACTCTCCAGAGAGACGTCCTCAAAACAAACACACATCTTGACATATCTCCCGCATTGATCGCAGTGTCTCCAGAAACGGCATTCAAGGAGCCAGGACCTTTTCTCCCTACACTGTCCATTGAGTTGTCCTCAAAACCAATATACATCCTGCTATATCTCCCACATGGAAAGTGCCAGGAGGGAGAAGTGGGGATTATGTTTAGACTTTCTCGGAACTGCTTCAAATCAACTAGATATCTTTGTGCTGTAAATCTCCCAACAGCCAAACGCAAAAGCAGCAAACATCTCGCTGTATGTCCCACATCCAAAGTGCCAAGAGAGAGCTTGCTCTCCCTGTCTTTGAGTACTGTTTTCACTGTCCCGGTTACCTCTTTGCTAACATTCTCTTCAGAGCTGCAGTGAAACCAGGAACCACGTGGAGAAGGCACCCACACTGAAAGTGCCTGGAGGGAACATTGGGGCTTCTTCTCAGTGTCTCTGACATAGGGTTTCACTGTCCCGGGAAAGTCTCTGCTAACACCGTGCAGAGCGCTGTGCCCAATATACAGAAACGTCTTGCGGTATCTCCTACAGGGAAAGTGCCAGGAGGGAGAAGTGGGGATTATGTTTAGACTTTCTCGGAACTGCTTCAAATCAACTAGATATCTTTGTGCTGTAAATCTCCCAACAGCCAAACGCAAAAGCAGCAAACATCTCGCTGTATGTCCCACATCCAAAGTGCCAAGAGAGAGCTTGCTCTCCCTGTCTTTGAGTACTGTTTTCACTGTCCCGGTTACCTCTTTGCTAACATTCTCTTCAGAGCTGCAGTGAAACCAGGAACCACGTGGAGAAGGCACCCACACTGAAAGTGCCTGGAGGGAACACTGGGGCTTCTTCTCAGTGTCTCTGACATAGGGTTTCACTGTCCCGGGAAAGTCTCTGCTAACACCGTGCAGAGCGCTGTGCCCAATATACAGAAACGACTTGCGGTATCTCCTACAGGGAAAGTGCCAGGAGGGAATTGTCGAGCTTGTTCTCAGTGTCTCTGAGAATTGCTCTGATTATCCCTGTGACCTCTTTGCTAAGACTCTCCAGAGAGACGTCCTCAAAACAAACACACATCTTGACATATCTCCCGCATTGATCGCAGTGTCTCCAGAAACGGCATTCAAGGAGCCAGGACCTTTTCTCCCTACACTGTCCATTGAGTTGTCCTCAAAACCAATATACATCCTGCTATATCTCCCACATGGAAAGTGCCAGGAGGGAGAAGTGGGGATTATGTTTAGACTTTCTCGGAACTGCTTCAAATCAACTAGATATCTTTGTGCTGTAAATCTCCCAACAGACAAACGCAAAAGCAGCAAACATCTCGCTGTATGTCCCACATCCAAAGTGCCAAGAGAGAGCTTGCTCTCCCTGTCTTTGAGTACTGTTTTCACTGTCCCGGTTACCTCTTTGCTAACATTCTCTTCAGAGCTGCAGTGAAACCAGGAACCACGTGGAGAAGGCACCCACACTGAAAGTGCCTGGAGGGAACATTGGGGCTTCTTCTCAGTGTCTCTGACATAGGGTTTCACTGTCCCGGGAAAGTCTCTGCTAACACCCTGCAGAGCGCTGTGCCCAATATACAGAAACGTCTTGCGGTATCTCCTACAGGGAAAGTGCCAGGAGGGAGAAGTGGGGATTATGTTTAGACTTTCTCGGAACTGCTTCAAATCAACTAGATATCTTTGTGCTGTAAATCTCCCAACAGCCAAACGCAAAAGCAGCAAACATCTCGCTGTATGTCCCACATCCAAAGTGCCAAGAGAGAGCTTGCTCTCCCTGTCTTTGAGTACTGTTTTCACTGTCCCGGTTACCTCTTTGCTAACATTCTCTTCAGAGCTGCAGTGAAACCAGGAACCACGTGGAGAAGGCACCCACACTGAAAGTGCCTGGAGGGAACACTGGGGCTTCTTCTCAGTGTCTCTGACATAGGGTTTCACTGTCCCGGGAAAGTCTCTGCTAACACCGTGCAGAGCGCTGTGCCCAATATACAGAAACGACTTGCGGTATCTCCTACAGGGAAAGTGCCAGGAGGGAATTGTCGAGCTTGTTCTCAGTGTCTCTGAGAATTGCTCTGATTATCCCTGTGACCTCTTTGCTAAGACTCTCCAGAGAGACGTCCTCAAAACAAACACACATCTTGACATATCTCCCGCATTGATCGCAGTGTCTCCAGAAACGGCATTCAAGGAGCCAGGACCTTTTCTCCCTACACTGTCCATTGAGTTGTCCTCAAAACCAATATACATCCTGCTATATCTCCCACATGGAAAGTGCCAGGAGGGAGAAGTGGGGATTATGTTTAGACTTTCTCGGAACTGCTTCAAATCAACTAGATATCTTTGTGCTGTAAATCTCCCAACAGCCAAACGCAAAAGCAGCAAACATCTCGCTGTATGTCCCACATCCAAAGTGCCAAGAGAGAGCTTGCTCTCCCTGTCTTTGAGTACTGTTTTCACTGTCCCGGTTACCTCTTTGCTAACATTCTCTTCAGAGCTGCAGTGAAACCAGGAACCACGTGGAGAAGGCACCCACACTGAAAGTGCCTGGAGGGAACATTGGGGCTTCTTCTCAGTGTCTCTGACATAGGGTTTCACTGTCCCGGGAAAGTCTCTGCTAACACCGTGCAGAGCGCTGTGCCCAATATACAGAAACGTCTTGCGGTATCTCCTACAGGGAAAGTGCCAGGAGGGAGAAGTGGGGATTATGTTTAGACTTTCTCGGGACTGCTTCAAATCAACTGGATATCTTTGTGCTGTAAATCTCCCAACAGCCAAACGCAAAAGCAACAAACATCTCGCTGTATGTCCCACATCCAAAGTGCCAAGAGAGAGCTTGCTCTCCCTGTCTTTGAGTACTGTTTTCACTGTCCCGGTTACCTCTTTGCTAACATTCTCTTCAGAGCTGCAGTGAAACCAGGAACCACGTGGAGAAGGCACCCACACTGAAAGTGCCTGGAGGGAACATTGGGGCTTCTTCTCAGTGTCTCTGACATAGGGTTTCACTGTCCCGGGAAAGTCTCTGCTAACACCGTGCAGAGCGCTGTGCCCAATATACAGAAACGTCTTGCGGTATCTCCTACAGGGAAAGTGCCAGGAGGGAATTGTCGAGCTTGTTCTCAGTGTCTCTGAGAATTGCTCTGATTATCCCTGTGACCTCTTTGCTAAGACTCTCCAGAGAGACGTCCTCAAAACAAACACACATCTTGACATATCTCCCGCATTGATCGCAGTGTCTCCAGAAACGGCATTCAAGGAGCCAGGACCTTTTCTCCCTACACTGTCCATTGAGTTGTCCTCAAAACCAATATACATCCTGCTATATCTCCCACATGGAAAGTGCCAGGAGGGAGAAGTGGGGATTATGTTTAGACTTTCTCGGAACTGCTTCAAATCAACTAGATATCTTTGTGCTGTAAATCTCCCAACAGCCAAACGCAAAAGCAACAAACATCTCGCTGTATGTCCCACATCCAAAGTGCCAAGAGAGAGCTTGCTCTCCCTGTCTTTGAGTACTGTTTTCACTGTCCCGGTTACCTCTTTGCTAACATTCTCTTCAGAGCTGCAGTGAAACCAGGAACCACGTGGAGAAGGCACCCACACTGAAAGTGCCTGGAGGGAACATTGGGGCTTCTTCTCAGTGTCTCTGACATAGGGTTTCACTGTCCCGGGAAAGTCTCTGCTAACACCGTGCAGAGCGCTGTGCCCAATATACAGAAACGTCTTGCGGTATCTCCTACAGGGAAAGTGCCAGGAGGGAATTGTCGAGCTTGTTCTCAGTGTCTCTGAGAATTGCTCTGATTATCCCTGTGACCTCTTTGCTAAGACTCTCCAGAGAGCCGTCCTCAAAACAAACACAGATCTTGACATATCTCCCGCATTGATCGCAGTGTCTCCAGAAACGGCATTCAAGGAGCCAGGACCTTTTCTCCCTACACTGTCCATTGAGTTGTCCTCAAAACCAATATACATCCTGCTATATCTCCCACATGGAAAGTGCCAGGAGGGAGAAGTGGGGATTATGTTTAGACTTTCTCGGAACTGCTTCAAATCAACTAGATATCTTTGTGCTGTAAATCTCCCAACAGCCAAACGCAAAAGCAGCAAACATCTCGCTGTATGTCCCACATCCAAAGTGCCAAGAGAGAGCTTGCTCTCCCTGTCTTTGAGTACTGTTTTCACTGTCCCGGTTACCTCTTTGCTAACATTCTCTTCAGAGCTGCAGTGAAACCAGGAACCACGTGGAGAAGGCACCCACACTGAAAGTGCCTGGAGGGAACATTGGGGCTTCTACTCAGTGTCTCTGACATAGGGTTTCACTGTCCCAGGAAAGTCTCTGCTAACACCGTGCAGAGCGCTGTGCCCAATATACAGAAACGTCTTGCGGTATCTCCTACAGGGAAAGTGCCAGGAGGGAGAAGTGGGGATTATGTTTAGACTTTCTCGGAACTGCTTCAAATCAACTAGATATCTTTGTGCTGTAAATCTCCCAACAGCCAAACGCAAAAGCAACAAACATTTCGCTGTATGTCCCACATCCAAAGTGCCAAGAGAGAGCTTACCCTCCCTGTCTTTGAGTACTGTTTTCACTGTCCCGGTTACCTCTTTGCTAACATTCTCTTCAGAGCTGCAGTGAAACCAGGAACCACGTGGAGAAGGCACCCACACTGAAAGTGCCTGGAGGGAACATTGGGGCTTCTTCTCAGTGTCTCTGACATAGGGTTTCACTGTCCCGGGAAAGTCTCTGCTAACACCCTGCAGAGCGCTGTGCCCAATATACAGAAACGTCTTGCGGTATCTCCTACAGGGAAAGTGCCAAGAGGGAATTGTGGAGCTTGTTCTCAGTGTCTCTGAGAATTGCTCTGATTATCCCTGTGACCTCTTTGCTAAGACTCTCCAGAGAGACGTCCTCAAAACAAACACACATCTTGACATATCTCCCGCATTGATCGCAGTGTCTCCAGAAACGGCATTCAAGGAGCCAGGACCTTTTCTCCCTACACTGTCCATTGAGTTGTCCTCAAAACCAATATACATCCTGCTATATCTCCCACATGGAAAGTGCCAGGAGGGAGAAGTGGGGATTATGTTTAGACTTTCTCGGAACTGCTTCAAATCAACTAGATATCTTTGTGCTGTAAATCTCCCAACAGCCAAACGCAAAAGCAGCAAACATCTCGCTGTATGTCCCACATCCAAAGTGCCAAGAGAGAGCTTGCTCTCCCTGTCTTTGAGTACTGTTTTCACTGTCCCGGTTACCTCTTGGCTAACATTCTCTTCAGAGCTGCAGTGAAACCAGGAACCACGTGGAGAAGGCACCCACACTGAAAGTGCCTGGAGGGAACATTGGGGCTTCTACTCAGTGTCTCTGACATAGGGTTTCACTGTCCCAGGAAAGTCTCTGCTAACACCGTGCAGAGCGCTGTGCCCAATATACAGAAACGTCTTCGGTATCTCCTACAGGGAAAGTGCCAGGAGGGAGAAGTGGGGATTATGTTTAGACTTTCTCGGAACTGCTTCAAATCAACTAGATATCTTTGTGCTGTAAATCTCCAACAGCCAAACGCAAAAGCAGCAAACATCTCGCTGTATGTCCCACATCCAAAGTGCCAAGAGAGAGCTTGCTCTCCCTGTCTTTGAGTACTGTTTTCACTGTCCCGGTTACCTCTTTGCTAACATTCTCTTCAGAGCTGCAGTGAAACCAGGAACCACGTGGAGAAGGCACCCACACTGAAAGTGCCTGGAGGGAACATTGGGGCTTCTTCTCAGTGTCTCTGACATAGGGTTTCACTGTCCCGCGAAAGTCTCTGCTAACACCGTGCAGAGCGCTGTGCCCAATATACAGAAACGTCTTGCGGTATCTCCTACAGGGAAAGTGCCAGGAGGGAATTGTGGAGCTTGTTCTCAGTGTCTCTGAGAATTGCTCTGATTATCCCTGTGACCTCTTTGCTAAGACTCTCCAGAGAGACGTCCTCAAAACAAACACACATCTTGACATATCTCCCGCATTGATCGCAGTGTCTCCAGAAACGGCATTCAAGGAGCCAGGACCTTTTCTCCCTACACTGTCCATTGAGTTGTCCTCAAAACCAATATACATCCTGCTATATCTCCCACATGGAAAGTGCCAGGAGGGAGAAGTGGGGATTATGTTTAGACTTTCTCGGAACTGCTTCAAATCAACTAGATATCTTTGTGCTGTAAATCTCCCAACAGCCAAACGCAAAAGCAGCAAACATCTCGCTGTATGTCCCACATCCAAAGTGCCAAGAGAGAGCTTGCTCTCCCTGTCTTTGAGTACTGTTTTCACTGTCCCGGTTACCTCTTTGCTAACATTCTCTTCAGAGCTGCAGTGAAACCAGGAACCACGTGGAGAAGGCACCCACACTGAAAGTGCCTGGAGGGAACATTGGGGCTTCTACTCAGTGTCTCTGACATAGGGTTTCACTGTCCCAGGAAAGTCTCTGCTAACACCGTGCAGAGCGCTGTGCCCAATATACAGAAACGTCTTGCGGTATCTCCTACAGGGAAAGTGCCAGGAGGGAGAAGTGGGGATTATGTTTAGACTTTCTCGGAACTGCTTCAAATCAACTAGATATCTTTGTGCTGTAAATCTCCCAACAGCCAAACGCAAAAGCAACAAACATTTCGCTGTATGTCCCACATCCAAAGTGCCAAGAGAGAGCTTACCCTCCCTGTCTTTGAGTACTGTTTTCACTGTCCCGGTTACCTCTTTGCTAACATTCTCTTCAGAGCTGCAGTGAAACCAGGAACCACGTGGAGAAGGCACCCACACTGAAAGTGCCTGGAGGGAACATTGGGGCTTCTTCTCAGTGTCTCTGACATAGGGTTTCACTGTCCCGGGAAAGTCTCTGCTAACACCCTGCAGAGCGCTGTGCCCAATATACAGAAACGTCTTGCGGTATCTCCTACAGGGAAAGTGCCAAGAGGGAATTGTGGAGCTTGTTCTCAGTGTCTCTGAGAATTGCTCTGATTATCCCTGTGACCTCTTTGCTAAGACTCTCCAGAGAGACGTCCTCAAAACAAACACACATCTTGACATATCTCCCGCATTGATCGCAGTGTCTCCAGAAACGGCATTCAAGGAGCCAGGACCTTTTCTCCCTACACTGTCCATTGAGTTGTCCTCAAAACCAATATACATCCTGCTATATCTCCCACATGGAAAGTGCCAGGAGGGAGAAGTGGGGATTATGTTTAGACTTTCTCGGAACTGCTTCAAATCAACTAGATATCTTTGTGCTGTAAATCTCCCAACAGCCAAACGCAAAAGCAGCAAACATCTCGCTGTATGTCCCACATCCAAAGTGCCAAGAGAGAGCTTGCTCTCCCTGTCTTTGAGTACTGTTTTCACTGTCCCGGTTACCTCTTGGCTAACATTCTCTTCAGAGCTGCAGTGAAACCAGGAACCACGTGGAGAAGGCACCCACACTGAAAGTGCCTGGAGGGAACATTGGGGCTTCTACTCAGTGTCTCTGACATAGGGTTTCACTGTCCCAGGAAAGTCTCTGCTAACACCGTGCAGAGCGCTGTGCCCAATATACAGAAACGTCTTCGGTATCTCCTACAGGGAAAGTGCCAGGAGGGAGAAGTGGGGATTATGTTTAGACTTTCTCGGAACTGCTTCAAATCAACTAGATATCTTTGTGCTGTAAATCTCCAACAGCCAAACGCAAAAGCAGCAAACATCTCGCTGTATGTCCCACATCCAAAGTGCCAAGAGAGAGCTTGCTCTCCCTGTCTTTGAGTACTGTTTTCACTGTCCCGGTTACCTCTTTGCTAACATTCTCTTCAGAGCTGCAGTGAAACCAGGAACCACGTGGAGAAGGCACCCACACTGAAAGTGCCTGGAGGGAACATTGGGGCTTCTTCTCAGTGTCTCTGACATAGGGTTTCACTGTCCCGCGAAAGTCTCTGCTAACACCGTGCAGAGCGCTGTGCCCAATATACAGAAACGTCTTGCGGTATCTCCTACAGGGAAAGTGCCAGGAGGGAATTGTGGAGCTTGTTCTCAGTGTCTCTGAGAATTGCTCTGATTATCCCTGTGACCTCTTTGCTAAGACTCTCCAGAGAGACGTCCTCAAAACAAACACACATCTTGACATATCTCCCGCATTGATCGCAGTGTCTCCAGAAACGGCATTCAAGGAGCCAGGACCTTTTCTCCCTACACTGTCCATTGAGTTGTCCTCAAAACCAATATACATCCTGCTATATCTCCCACATGGAAAGTGCCAGGAGGGAGAAGTGGGGATTATGTTTAGACTTTCTCGGAACTGCTTCAAATCAACTAGATATCTTTGTGCTGTAAATCTCCCAACAGCCAAACGCAAAAGCAGCAAACATCTCGCTGTATGTCCCACATCCAAAGTGCCAAGAGAGAGCTTGCTCTCCCTGTCTTTGAGTACTGTTTTCACTGTCCCGGTTACCTCTTTGCTAACATTCTCTTCAGAGCTGCAGTGAAACCAGGAACCACGTGGAGAAGGCACCCACACTGAAAGTGCCTGGAGGGAACATTGGGGCTTCTACTCAGTGTCTCTGACATAGGGTTTCACTGTCCCAGGAAAGTCTCTGCTAACACCGTGCAGAGCGCTGTGCCCAATATACAGAAACGTCTTGCGGTATCTCCTACAGGGAAAGTGCCAGGAGGGAGAAGTGGGGATTATGTTTAGACTTTCTCGGAACTGCTTCAAATCAACTAGATATCTTTGTGCTGTAAATCTCCCAACAGCCAAACGCAAAAGCAACAAACATTTCGCTGTATGTCCCACATCCAAAGTGCCAAGAGAGAGCTTACCCTCCCTGTCTTTGAGTACTGTTTTCACTGTCCCGGTTACCTCTTTGCTAACATTCTCTTCAGAGCTGCAGTGAAACCAGGAACCACGTGGAGAAGGCACCCACACTGAAAGTGCCTGGAGGGAACATTGGGGCTTCTTCTCAGTGTCTCTGACATAGGGTTTCACTGTCCCGGGAAAGTCTCTGCTAACACCCTGCAGAGCGCTGTGCCCAATATACAGAAACGTCTTGCGGTATCTCCTACAGGGAAAGTGCCAAGAGGGAATTGTGGAGCTTGTTCTCAGTGTCTCTGAGAATTGCTCTGATTATCCCTGTGACCTCTTTGCTAAGACTCTCCAGAGAGACGTCCTCAAAACAAACACACATCTTGACATATCTCCCGCATTGATCGCAGTGTCTCCAGAAACGGCATTCAAGGAGCCAGGACCTTTTCTCCCTACACTGTCCATTGAGTTGTCCTCAAAACCAATATACATCCTGCTATATCTCCCACATGGAAAGTGCCAGGAGGGAGAAGTGGGGATTATGTTTAGACTTTCTCGGAACTGCTTCAAATCAACTAGATATCTTTGTGCTGTAAATCTCCCAACAGCCAAACGCAAAAGCAGCAAACATCTCGCTGTATGTCCCACATCCAAAGTGCCAAGAGAGAGCTTGCTCTCCCTGTCTTTGAGTACTGTTTTCACTGTCCCGGTTACCTCTTGGCTAACATTCTCTTCAGAGCTGCAGTGAAACCAGGAACCACGTGGAGAAGGCACCCACACTGAAAGTGCCTGGAGGGAACATTGGGGCTTCTACTCAGTGTCTCTGACATAGGGTTTCACTGTCCCAGGAAAGTCTCTGCTAACACCGTGCAGAGCGCTGTGCCCAATATACAGAAACGTCTTCGGTATCTCCTACAGGGAAAGTGCCAGGAGGGAGAAGTGGGGATTATGTTTAGACTTTCTCGGAACTGCTTCAAATCAACTAGATATCTTTGTGCTGTAAATCTCCAACAGCCAAACGCAAAAGCAGCAAACATCTCGCTGTATGTCCCACATCCAAAGTGCCAAGAGAGAGCTTGCTCTCCCTGTCTTTGAGTACTGTTTTCACTGTCCCGGTTACCTCTTTGCTAACATTCTCTTCAGAGCTGCAGTGAAACCAGGAACCACGTGGAGAAGGCACCCACACTGAAAGTGCCTGGAGGGAACATTGGGGCTTCTTCTCAGTGTCTCTGACATAGGGTTTCACTGTCCCGCGAAAGTCTCTGCTAACACCGTGCAGAGCGCTGTGCCCAATATACAGAAACGTCTTGCGGTATCTCCTACAGGGAAAGTGCCAGGAGGGAATTGTGGAGCTTGTTCTCAGTGTCTCTGAGAATTGCTCTGATTATCCCTGTGACCTCTTTGCTAAGACTCTCCAGAGAGACGTCCTCAAAACAAACACACATCTTGACATATCTCCCGCATTGATCGCAGTGTCTCCAGAAACGGCATTCAAGGAGCCAGGACCTTTTCTCCCTACACTGTCCATTGAGTTGTCCTCAAAACCAATATACATCCTGCTATATCTCCCACATGGAAAGTGCCAGGAGGGAGAAGTGGGGATTATGTTTAGACTTTCTCGGAACTGCTTCAAATCAACTAGATATCTTTGTGCTGTAAATCTCCCAACAGGCAAACGCAAAAGCAGCAAACATCTCGCTGTATGTCCCACATCCAAAGTGCCAAGAGAGAGCTTGCTCTCCCTGTCTTTGAGTACTGTTTTCACTGTCCCGGTTACCTCTTTGCTAACATTCTCTTCAGAGCTGCAGTGAAACCAGGAACCACGTGGAGAAGGCACCCACACTGAAAGTGCCTGGAGGGAACACTGGGGCTTCTTCTCAGTGTCTCTGACATAGGGTTTCACTGTCCCGGGAAAGTCTCTGCTAACACCCTGCAGAGCGCTGTGCCCAATATACAGAAACGTCTTGCGGTATCTCCTACAGGGAAAGTGCCAAGAGGGAATTGTGGAGCTTGTTCTCAGTGTCTCTGAGAATTGCTCTGATTATCCCTGTGACCTCTTTGCTAAGACTCTCCAGAGAGACGTCCTCAAAACAAACACACATCTTGACATATCTCCCGCATTGATCGCAGTGTCTCCAGAAACGGCATTCAAGGAGCCAGGACCTTTTCTCCCTACACTGTCCATTGGGTTGTCCTCAAAACCAATATACATCCTGCTATATCTCCCACATGGAAAGTGCCAGGAGGGAGAAGTGGGGATTATGTTTAGACTTTCTCGGAACTGCTTCAAATCAACTAGATATCTTTGTGCTGTAAATCTCCCAACAGCCAAACGCAAAAGCAGCAAACATCTCGCTGTATGTCCCACATCCAAAGTGCCAAGAGAGAGCTTGCTCTCCCTGTCTTTGAGTACTGTTTTCACTGTCCCGGTTACCTCTTTGCTAACATTCTCTTCAGAGCTGCAGTGAAACCAGGAACCACGTGGAGAAGGCACCCACACTGAAAGTGCCTGGAGGGAACATTGGGGCTTCTACTCAGTGTCTCTGACATAGGGTTTCACTGTCCCAGGAAAGTCTCTGCTAACACCGTGCAGAGCGCTGTGCCCAATATACAGAAACGTCTTGCGGTATCTCCTACAGGGAAAGTGCCAGGAGGGAGAAGTGGGGATTATGTTTAGACTTTCTCGGAACTGCTTCAAATCAACTAGATATCTTTGTGCTGTAAATCTCCCAACAGCCAAACGCAAAAGCAACAAACATTTCGCTGTATGTCCCACATCCAAAGTGCCAAGAGAGAGCTTACCCTCCCTGTCTTTGAGTACTGTTTTCACTGTCCCGGTTACCTCTTTGCTAACATTCTCTTCAGAGCTGCAGTGAAACCAGGAACCACGTGGAGAAGGCACCCACACTGAAAGTGCCTGGAGGGAACATTGGGGCTTCTTCTCAGTGTCTCTGACATAGGGTTTCACTGTCCCGGGAAAGTCTCTGCTAACACCGTGCAGAGCGCTGTGCCCAATATACAGAAACGTCTTGCGGTATCTCCTACAGGGAAAGTGCCAAGAGGGAATTGTGGAGCTTGTTCTCAGTGTCTCTGAGAATTGCTCTGATTATCCCTGTGACCTCTTTGCTAAGACTCTCCAGAGAGACGTCCTCAAAACAAACACACATCTTGACATATCTCCCGCATTGATCGCAGTGTCTCCAGAAACGGCATTCAAGGAGCCAGGACCTTTTCTCCCTACACTGTCCATTGAGTTGTCCTCAAAACCAATATACATCCTGCTATATCTCCCACATGGAAAGTGCCAGGAGGGAGAAGTGGGGATTATGTTTAGACTTTCTCGGAACTGCTTCAAATCAACTAGATATCTTTGTGCTGTAAATCTCCCAACAGCCAAACGCAAAAGCAGCAAACATCTCGCTGTATGTCCCACATCCAAAGTGCCAAGAGAGAGCTTGCTCTCCCTGTCTTTGAGTACTGTTTTCACTGTCCCGGTTACCTCTTGGCTAACATTCTCTTCAGAGCTGCAGTGAAACCAGGAACCACGTGGAGAAGGCACCCACACTGAAAGTGCCTGGAGGGAACATTGGGGCTTCTACTCAGTGTCTCTGACATAGGGTTTCACTGTCCCAGGAAAGTCTCTGCTAACACCGTGCAGAGCGCTGTGCCCAATATACAGAAACGTCTTCGGTATCTCCTACAGGGAAAGTGCCAGGAGGGAGAAGTGGGGATTATGTTTAGACTTTCTCGGAACTGCTTCAAATCAACTAGATATCTTTGTGCTGTAAATCTCCAACAGCCAAACGCAAAAGCAGCAAACATCTCGCTGTATGTCCCACATCCAAAGTGCCAAGAGAGAGCTTGCTCTCCCTGTCTTTGAGTACTGTTTTCACTGTCCCGGTTACCTCTTTGCTAACATTCTCTTCAGAGCTGCAGTGAAACCAGGAACCACGTGGAGAAGGCACCCACACTGAAAGTGCCTGGAGGGAACATTGGGGCTTCTTCTCAGTGTCTCTGACATAGGGTTTCACTGTCCCGCGAAAGTCTCTGCTAACACCGTGCAGAGCGCTGTGCCCAATATACAGAAACGTCTTGCGGTATCTCCTACAGGGAAAGTGCCAGGAGGGAATTGTGGAGCTTGTTCTCAGTGTCTCTGAGAATTGCTCTGATTATCCCTGTGACCTCTTTGCTAAGACTCTCCAGAGAGACGTCCTCAAAACAAACACACATCTTGACATATCTCCCGCATTGATCGCAGTGTCTCCAGAAACGGCATTCAAGGAGCCAGGACCTTTTCTCCCTACACTGTCCATTGAGTTGTCCTCAAAACCAATATACATCCTGCTATATCTCCCACATGGAAAGTGCCAGGAGGGAGAAGTGGGGATTATGTTTAGACTTTCTCGGAACTGCTTCAAATCAACTAGATATCTTTGTGCTGTAAATCTCCCAACAGGCAAACGCAAAAGCAGCAAACATCTCGCAGTATGTCCCACATCCAAAGTGCCAAGAGAGAGCTTGCTCTCCCTGTCTTTGAGTACTGTTTTCACTGTCCCGGTTACCTCTTTGCTAACATTCTCTTCAGAGCTGCAGTGAAACCAGGAACCACGTGGAGAAGGCACCCACACTGAAAGTGCCTGGAGGGAACACTGGGGCTTCTTCTCAGTGTCTCTGACATAGGGTTTCACTGTCCCGGGAAAGTCTCTGCTAACACCCTGCAGAGCGCTGTGCCCAATATACAGAAACGTCTTGCGGTATCTCCTACAGGGAAAGTGCCAAGAGGGAATTGTGGAGCTTGTTCTCAGTGTCTCTGAGAATTGCTCTGATTATCCCTGTGACCTCTTTGCTAAGACTCTCCAGAGAGACGTCCTCAAAACAAACACACATCTTGACATATCTCCCGCATTGATCGCAGTGTCTCCAGAAACGGCATTCAAGGAGCCAGGACCTTTTCTCCCTACACTGTCCATTGAGTTGTCCTCAAAACCAATATACATCCTGCTATATCTCCCACATGGAAAGTGCCAGGAGGGAGAAGTGGGGATTATGTTTAGACTTTCTCGGAACTGCTTCAAATCAACTAGATATCTTTGTGCTGTAAATCTCCCAACAGCCAAACGCAAAAGCAGCAAACATCTCGCTGTATGTCCCACATCCAAAGTGCCAAGAGAGAGCTTGCTCTCCCTGTCTTTGAGTACTGTTTTCACTGTCCCGGTTACCTCTTGGCTAACATTCTCTTCAGAGCTGCAGTGAAACCAGGAACCACGTGGAGAAGGCACCCACACTGAAAGTGCCTGGAGGGAACATTGGGGCTTCTACTCAGTGTCTCTGACATAGGGTTTCACTGTCCCAGGAAAGTCTCTGCTAACACCGTGCAGAGCGCTGTGCCCAATATACAGAAACGTCTTCGGTATCTCCTACAGGGAAAGTGCCAGGAGGGAGAAGTGGGGATTATGTTTAGACTTTCTCGGAACTGCTTCAAATCAACTAGATATCTTTGTGCTGTAAATCTCCCAACAGCCAAACGCAAAAGCAACAAACATTTCGCTGTATGTCCCACATCCAAAGTGCCAAGAGAGAGCTTACCCTCCCTGTCTTTGAGTACTGTTTTCACTGTCCCGGTTACCTCTTTGCTAACATTCTCTTCAGAGCTGCAGTGAAACCAGGAACCACGTGGAGAAGGCACCCACACTGAAAGTGCCTGGAGGGAACATTGGGGCTTCTTCTCAGTGTCTCTGACATAGGGTTTCACTGTCCCGGGAAAGTCTCTGCTAACACCCTGCAGAGCGCTGTGCCCAATATACAGAAACGTCTTGCGGTATCTCCTACAGGGAAAGTGCCAAGAGGGAATTGTGGAGCTTGTTCTCAGTGTCTCTGAGAATTGCTCTGATTATCCCTGTGACCTCTTTGCTAAGACTCTCCAGAGAGACGTCCTCAAAACAAACACACATCTTGACATATCTCCCGCATTGATCGCAGTGTCTCCAGAAACGGCATTCAAGGAGCCAGGACCTTTTCTCCCTACACTGTCCATTGAGTTGTCCTCAAAACCAATATACATCCTGCTATATCTCCCACATGGAAAGTGCCAGGAGGGAGAAGTGGGGATTATGTTTAGACTTTCTCGGAACTGCTTCAAATCAACTAGATATCTTTGTGCTGTAAATCTCCCAACAGCCAAACGCAAAAGCAGCAAACATCTCGCTGTATGTCCCACATCCAAAGTGCCAAGAGAGAGCTTGCTCTCCCTGTCTTTGAGTACTGTTTTCACTGTCCCGGTTACCTCTTGGCTAACATTCTCTTCAGAGCTGCAGTGAAACCAGGAACCACGTGGAGAAGGCACCCACACTGAAAGTGCCTGGAGGGAACATTGGGGCTTCTACTCAGTGTCTCTGACATAGGGTTTCACTGTCCCAGGAAAGTCTCTGCTAACACCGTGCAGAGCGCTGTGCCCAATATACAGAAACGTCTTCGGTATCTCCTACAGGGAAAGTGCCAGGAGGGAGAAGTGGGGATTATGTTTAGACTTTCTCGGAACTGCTTCAAATCAACTAGATATCTTTGTGCTGTAAATCTCCAACAGCCAAACGCAAAAGCAGCAAACATCTCGCTGTATGTCCCACATCCAAAGTGCCAAGAGAGAGCTTGCTCTCCCTGTCTTTGAGTACTGTTTTCACTGTCCCGGTTACCTCTTTGCTAACATTCTCTTCAGAGCTGCAGTGAAACCAGGAACCACGTGGAGAAGGCACCCACACTGAAAGTGCCTGGAGGGAACATTGGGGCTTCTTCTCAGTGTCTCTGACATAGGGTTTCACTGTCCCGCGAAAGTCTCTGCTAACACCGTGCAGAGCGCTGTGCCCAATATACAGAAACGTCTTGCGGTATCTCCTACAGGGAAAGTGCCAGGAGGGAATTGTGGAGCTTGTTCTCAGTGTCTCTGAGAATTGCTCTGATTATCCCTGTGACCTCTTTGCTAAGACTCTCCAGAGAGACGTCCTCAAAACAAACACACATCTTGACATATCTCCCGCATTGATCGCAGTGTCTCCAGAAACGGCATTCAAGGAGCCAGGACCTTTTCTCCCTACACTGTCCATTGAGTTGTCCTCAAAACCAATATACATCCTGCTATATCTCCCACATGGAAAGTGCCAGGAGGGAGAAGTGGGGATTATGTTTAGACTTTCTCGGAACTGCTTCAAATCAACTAGATATCTTTGTGCTGTAAATCTCCCAACAGCCAAACGCAAAAGCAGCAAACATCTCGCTGTATGTCCCACATCCAAAGTGCCAAGAGAGAGCTTGCTCTCCCTGTCTTTGAGTACTGTTTTCACTGTCCCGGTTACCTCTTTGCTAACATTCTCTTCAGAGCTGCAGTGAAACCAGGAACCACGTGGAGAAGGCACCCACACTGAAAGTGCCTGGAGGGAACATTGGGGCTTCTTCTCAGTGTCTCTGACATAGGGTTTCACTGTCCCGCGAAAGTCTCTGCTAACACCGTGCAGAGCGCTGTGCCCAATATACAGAAACGTCTTGCGGTATCTCCTACAGGGAAAGTGCCAGGAGGGAATTGTGGAGCTTGTTCTCAGTGTCTCTGAGAATTGCTCTGATTATCCCTGTGACCTCTTTGCTAAGACTCTCCAGAGAGACGTCCTCAAAACAAACACACATCTTGACATATCTCCCGCATTGATCGCAGTGTCTCCAGAAACGGCATTCAAGGAGCCAGGACCTTTTCTCCCTACACTGTCCATTGAGTTGTCCTCAAAACCAATATACATCCTGCTATATCTCCCACATGGAAAGTGCCAGGAGGGAGAAGTGGGGATTATGTTTAGACTTTCTCGGAACTGCTTCAAATCAACTAGATATCTTTGTGCTGTAAATCTCCCAACAGCCAAACGCAAAAGCAGCAAACATCTCGCTGTATGTCCCACATCCAAAGTGCCAAGAGAGAGCTTGCTCTCCCTGTCTTTGAGTACTGTTTTCACTGTCCCGGTTACCTCTTTGCTAACATTCTCTTCAGAGCTGCAGTGAAACCAGGAACCACGTGGAGAAGGCACCCACACTGAAAGTGCCTGGAGGGAACACTGGGGCTTCTTCTCAGTGTCTCTGACATAGGGTTTCACTGTCCCAGGAAAGTCTCTGCTAACACCGTGCAGAGCGCTGTGCCCAATATACAGAAACGTCTTGCGGTATCTCCTACAGGGAAAGTGCCAGGAGGGAGAAGTGGGGATTATGTTTAGACTTTCTTGGAACTGCTTCAAATCAACTAGATATCTTTGTGCTGTAAGTCTCCCAACAGCCAAACGCAAAAGCAGCAAACATCTCGCTGTATGTCCCACATCCAAAGTGCCAAGAGAGAGCTTGCTCTCCCTGTCTTTGAGTACTGTTTTCACTGTCCCGGTTACCTCTTTGCTAACATTCTCTTCAGAGCTGCAGTGAAACCAGGAACCACGTGGAGAAGGCACCCACACTGAAAGTGCCTGGAGGGAACATTGGGGCTTCTTCTCAGTGTCTCTGACATAGGGTTTCACTGTCCCGCGAAAGTCTCTGCTAACACCCTGCAGAGCGCTGTGCCCAATGTACAGAAACGTCTTGCGGTATCTCCTACAGGGAAAGTGCCAGGAGGGAATTGTCGAGCTTGTTCTCAGTGTCTCTGAGAATTGCTCTGATTATGCCTGTGACCTCTTTGCTAAGACTCTCCAGAGAGACGTCCTCAAAACAAACACACATCTTGACATATCTCCCGCATTGATCGCAGTGTCTCCAGAAACGGCATTCAAGGAGCCAGGACCTTTTCTCCCTACACTGTCCATTGAGTTGTCCTCAAAACCAATATACATCCTGCTATATCTCCCACATGGAAAGTGCCAGGAGGGAGAAGTGGGGATTATGTTTAGACTTTCTCGGAACTGCTTCAAATCAACTAGATATCTTTGTGCTGTAAATCTCCCAACAGCCAAACGCAAAAGCAGCAAACATCTCGCTGTATGTCCCACATCCAAAGTGCCAAGAGAGAGCTTGCTCTCCCTGTCTTTGAGTACTGTTTTCACTGTCCCGGTTACCTCTTTGCTAACATTCTCTTCAGAGCTGCAGTGAAACCAGGAACCACGTGGAGAAGGCACCCACACTGAAAGTGCCTGGAGGGAACATTGGGGCTTCTTCTCAGTGTCTCTGACATAGGGTTTCACTGTCCCAGGAAAGTCTCTGCTAACACCCTGCAGAGCGCTGTGCCCAATATACAGAAACGTCTTGCGGTATCTCCTACAGGGAAAGTGCCAGGAGGGAATTGTGGAGCTTGTTCTCAGTGTCTCTGAGAATTGCTCTGATTATGCCTGTGACCTCTTTGCTAAGACTCTCCAGAGAGACGTCCTCAAAACCAACACACATCTTGACATATCTCCCGCATTGATCGCAGTGTCTCCAGAAACGGCATTCAAGGAGCCAGGACCTTTTCTCCCTACACTGTCCATTGAGTTGTCCTCAAAACCAATATACATCCTGCTATATCTCCCACATGGAAAGTGCCAGGAGGGAGAAGTGGGGATTATGTTTAGACTTTCTCGGAACTGCTTCAAATCAACTAGATATCTTTGTGCTGTAAATCTCCCAACAGCCAAACGCAAAAGCAGCAAACATCTCGCTGTATGTCCCACATCCAAAGTGCCAAGAGAGAGCTTGCTCTCCCTGTCTTTGAGTACTGTTTTCACTGTCCCGGTTACCTCTTTGCTAACATTCTCTTCAGAGCTGCAGTGAAACCAGGAACCACGTGGAGAAGGCACCCACACTGAAAGTGCCTGGAGGGAACACTGGGGCTTCTTCTCAGTGTCTCTGACATAGGGTTTCACTGTCCCGCGAAAGTCTCTGCTAACACCGTGCAGAGCGCTGTGCCCAATATACAGAAACGTCTTGCGGTATCTCCTACAGGGAAAGTGCCAGGAGGGAGAAGTGGGGATTATGTTTAGACTTTCTTGGAACTGCTTCAAATCAACTAGATATCTTTGTGCTGTAAATCTCCCAACAGCCAAACGCAAAAGCAGCAAACATCTCGCTGTATGTCCCACATCCAAAGTGCCAAGAGAGAGCTTGCTCTCCCTGTCTTTGAGTACTGTTTTCACTGTCCCGGTTACCTCTTTGCTAACATTCTCTTCAGAGCTGCAGTGAAACCAGGAACCACGTGGAGAAGGCACCCACACTGAAAGTGCCTGGAGGGAACATTGGGGCTTCTACTCAGTGTCTCTGACATAGGGTTTCACTGTCCCAGGAAAGTCTCTGCTAACACCCTGCAGAGCGCTGTGCCCAATATACAGAAACGTCTTGCGGTATACCTACAGGGAAAGTGCCGGGAGGGAATTGTCGAGCTTGTTCTCAGTGTCTCTGAGAATTGCTCTGATTATGCCTGTGACCTCTTTGCTAAGACTCTCCAGAGAGACGTCCTCAAAACAAACACACATCTTGACATATCTCCCGCATTGATCGCAGTGTCTCCAGAAACGGCATTCAAGGAGCCAGGACCTTTTCTCCCTACACTGTCCATTGAGTTGTCCTCAAAACCAATATACATCCTGCTATATCTCCCACATGGAAAGTGCCAGGAGGGAGAAGTGGGGATTATGTTTAGACTTTCTCGGAACTGCTTCAAATCAACTAGATATCTTTGTGCTGTAAATCTCCCAACAGCCAAACGCAAAAGCAGCAAACATCTCGCTGTATGTCCCACATCCAAAGTGCCAAGAGAGAGCTTGCTCTCCCTGTCTTTGAGTACTGTTTTCACTGTCCCGGTTACCTCTTTGCTAACATTCTCTTCAGAGCTGCAGTGAAACCAGGAACCACGTGGAGAAGGCACCCACACTGAAAGTGCCTGGAGGGAACATTGGGGCTTCTTCTCAGTGTCTCTGACATAGGGTTTCACTGTCCCAGGAAAGTCTCTGCTAACACCGTGCAGAGCGCTGTGCCCAATATACAGAAACGTCTTGCGGTATCTCCTACAGGGAAAGTGCCAGGAGGGAATTGTGGAGCTTGTTCTCAGTGTCTCTGAGAATTGCTCTGATTATGCCTGTGACCTCTTTGCTAAGACTCTCCAGAGAGACGTCCTCAAAACCAACACACATCTTGACATATCTCCCGCATTGATCGCAGTGTCTCCAGAAACGGCATTCAAGGAGCCAGGACCTTTTCTCCCTACACTGTCCATTGAGTTGTCCTCAAAACCAATATACATCCTGCTATATCTCCCACATGGAAAGTGCCAGGAGGGAGAAGTGGGGATTATGTTTAGACTTTCTCGGAACTGCTTCAAATCAACTAGATATCTTTGTGCTGTAAATCTCCCAACAGCCAAACGCAAAAGCAGCAAACATCTCGCTGTATGTCCCACATCCAAAGTGCCAAGAGAGAGCTTGCTCTCCCTGTCTTTGAGTACTGTTTTCACTGTCCCGGTTACCTCTTTGCTAACATTCTCTTCAGAGCTGCAGTGAAACCAGGAACCACGTGGAGAAGGCACCCACACTGAAAGTGCCTGGAGGGAACATTGGGGCTTCTTCTCAGTGTCTCTGACATAGGGTTTCACTGTCCCGCGAAAGTCTCTGCTAACACCGTGCAGAGCGCTGTGCCCAATGTACAGAAACGTCTTGCGGTATCTCCTACAGGGAAAGTGCCAGGAGGGAATTGTGGAGCTTGTTCTCAGTGTCTCTGAGAATTGCTCTGATTATGCCTGTGTCCTCTTTGCTAAGACTCTCCAGGGAGACGTCCTCAAAACCAACACACATCTTGACATATCTCCCGCATTGATCGCAGTGTCTCCAGAAACGGCATTCAAGGAGCCAGGACCTTTTCTCCCTACACTGTCCATTGAGTTGTCCTCAAAACCAATATACATCCTGCTATATCTCCCACATGGAAAGTGCCAGGAGGGAGAAGTGGGGATTATGTTTAGACTTTCTCGGAACTGCTTCAAATCAACTAGATATCTTTGTGCTGTAAATCTCCCAACAGCCAAACGCAAAAGCAGCAAACATCTCGCTGTATGTCCCACATCCAAAGTGCCAAGAGAGAGCTTGCTCTCCCTGTCTTTGAGTACTGTTTTCACTGTCCCGGTTACCTCTTTGCTAACATTCTCTTCAGAGCTGCAGTGAAACCAGGAACCACGTGGAGAAGGCACCCACACTGAAAGTGCCTGGAGGGAACATTGGGGCTTCTTCTCAGTGTCTCTGACATAGGGTTTCACTGTCCCAGGAAAGTCTCTGCTAACACCCTGCAGAGCGCTGTGCCCAATATACAGAAACGTCTTGCGGTATCTCCTACAGGGAAAGTGCCAGGAGGGAATTGTGGAGCTTGTTCTCAGTGTCTCTGAGAATTGCTCTGATTATGCCTGTGACCTCTTTGCTAAGACTCTCCAGAGAGACGTCCTCAAAACCAACACACATCTTGACATATCTCCCGCATTGATCGCAGTGTCTCCAGAAACGGCATTCAAGGAGCCAGGACCTTTTCTCCCTACACTGTCCATTGAGTTGTCCTCAAAACCAATATACATCCTGCTATATCTCCCACATGGAAAGTGCCAGGAGGGAGAAGTGGGGATTATGTTTAGACTTTCTCGGAACTGCTTCAAATCAACTAGATATCTTTGTGCTGTAAATCTCCCAACAGCCAAACGCAAAAGCAGCAAACATCTCGCTGTATGTCCCACATCCAAAGTGCCAAGAGAGAGCTTGCTCTCCCTGTCTTTGAGTACTGTTTTCACTGTCCCGGTTACCTCTTTGCTAACATTCTCTTCAGAGCTGCAGTGAAACCAGGAACCACGTGGAGAAGGCACCCACACTGAAAGTGCCTGGAGGGAACATTGGGGCTTCTTCTCAGTGTCTCTGACATAGGGTTTCACTGTCCCGCGAAAGTCTCTGCTAACACCGTGCAGAGCGCTGTGCCCAATATACAGAAACGTCTTGCGGTATCTCCTACAGGGAAAGTGCCAGGAGGGAATTGTCGAGCTTGTTCTCAGTGTCTCTGAGAATTGCTCTGATTATGCCTGTGACCTCTTTGCTAAGACTCTCCAGAGAGACGTCCTCAAAACAAACACACATCTTGACATATCTCCCGCATTGATCGCAGTGTCTCCAGAAACGGCATTCAAGGAGCCAGGACCTTTTCTCCCTACACTGTCCATTGAGTTGTCCTCAAAACCAATATACATCCTGCTATATCTCCCACATGGAAAGTGCCAGGAGGGAGAAGTGGGGATTATGTTTAGACTTTCTCGGAACTGCTTCAAATCAACTAGATATCTTTGTGCTGTAAATCTCCCAACAGCCAAACGCAAAAGCAGCAAACATCTCGCTGTATGTCCCACATCCAAAGTGCCAAGAGAGAGCTTGCTCTCCCTGTCTTTGAGTACTGTTTTCACTGTCCCGGTTACCTCTTTGCTAACATTCTCTTCAGAGCTGCAGTGAAACCAGGAACCACGTGGAGAAGGCACCCACACTGAAAGTGCCTGGAGGGAACATTGGGGCTTCTTCTCAGTGTCTCTGACATAGGGTTTCACTGTCCCAGGAAAGTCTCTGCTAACACCCTGCAGAGCGCTGTGCCCAATATACAGAAACGTCTTGCGGTATCTCCTACAGGGAAAGTGCCAGGAGGGAATTGTGGAGCTTGTTCTCAGTGTCTCTGAGAATTGCTCTGATTATGCCTGTGACCTCTTTGCTAAGACTCTCCAGAGAGACGTCCTCAAAACCAACACACATCTTGACATATCTCCCGCATTGATTGCAGTGTCTCCAGAAACGGCATTCAAGGAGCCAGGACCTTTTCTCCCTACACTGTCCATTGAGTTGTCCTCAAAACCAATATACATCCTGCTATATCTCCCACATGGAAAGTGCCAGGAGGGAGAAGTGGGGATTATGTTTAGACTTTCTCGGAACTGCTTCAAATCAACTAGATATCTTTGTGCTGTAAATCTCCCAACAGCCAAACGCAAAAGCAGCAAACATCTCGCTGTATGTCCCACATCCAAAGTGCCAAGAGAGAGCTTGCTCTCCCTGTCTTTGAGTACTGTTTTCACTGTCCCGGTTACCTCTTTGCTAACATTCTCTTCAGAGCTGCAGTGAAACCAGGAACCACGTGGAGAAGGCACCCACACTGAAAGTGCCTGGAGGGAACATTGGGGCTTCTTCTCAGTGTCTCTGACATAGGGTTTCACTGTCCCGCGAAAGTCTCTGCTAACACCGTGCAGAGCGCTGTGCCCAATATACAGAAACGTCTTGCGGTATCTCCTACAGGGAAAGTGCCAGGAGGGAATTGTCGAGCTTGTTCTCAGTGTCTCTGAGAATTGCTCTGATTATGCCTGTGACCTCTTTGCTAAGACTCTCCAGAGAGACGTCCTCAAAACAAACACACATCTTGACATATCTCCCGCATTGATCGCAGTGTCTCCAGAAACGGCATTCAAGGAGCCAGGACCTTTTCTCCCTACACTGTCCATTGAGTTGTCCTCAAAACCAATATACATCCTGCTATATCTCCCACATGGAAAGTGCCAGGAGGGAGAAGTGGGGATTATGTTTAGACTTTCTCGGAACTGCTTCAAATCAACTAGATATCTTTGTGCTGTAAATCTCCCAACAGCCAAACGCAAAAGCAGCAAACATCTCGCTGTATGTCCCACATCCAAAGTGCCAAGAGAGAGCTTGCTCTCCCTGTCTTTGAGTACTGTTTTCACTGTCCCGGTTACCTCTTTGCTAACATTCTCTTCAGAGCTGCAGTGAAACCAGGAACCACGTGGAGAAGGCACCCACACTGAAAGTGCCTGGAGGGAACATTGGGGCTTCTTCTCAGTGTCTCTGACATAGGGTTTCACTGTCCCAGGAAAGTCTCTGCTAACACCCTGCAGAGCGCTGTGCCCAATGTACAGAAACGTCTTGCGGTATCTCCTACAGGGAAAGTGCCAGGAGGGAATTGTGGAGCTTGTTCTCAGTGTCTCTGAGAATTGCTCTGATTATGCCTGTGACCTCTTTGCTAAGACTCTCCAGAGAGACGTCCTCAAAACCAACACACATCTTGACATATCTCCCGCATTGATCGCAGTGTCTCCAGAAACGGCATTCAAGGAGCCAGGACCTTTTCTCCCTACACTGTCCATTGAGTTGTCCTCAAAACCAATATACATCCTGCTATATCTCCCACATGGAAAGTGCCAGGAGGGAGAAGTGGGGATTATGTTTAGACTTTCTCGGAACTGCTTCAAATCAACTAGATATCTTTGTGCTGTAAATCTCCCAACAGCCAAACGCAAAAGCAGCAAACATCTCGCTGTATGTCCCACATCCAAAGTGCCAAGAGAGAGCTTGCTCTCCCTGTCTTTGAGTACTGTTTTCACTGTCCCGGTTACCTCTTTGCTAACATTCTCTTCAGAGCTGCAGTGAAACCAGGAACCACGTGGAGAAGGCACCCACACTGAAAGTGCCTGGAGGGAACATTGGGGCTTCTTCTCAGTGTCTCTGACATAGGGTTTCACTGTCCCGCGAAAGTCTCTGCTAACACCGTGCAGAGCGCTGTGCCCAATATACAGAAACGTCTTGCGGTATCTCCTACAGGGAAAGTGCCAGGAGGGAATTGTGGAGCTTGTTCTCAGTGTCTCTGAGAATTGCTCTGATTATCCCTGTGACCTCTTTGCTAAGACTCTCCAGAGAGACGTCCTCAAAACAAACACACATCTTGACATATCTCCCGCATTGATCGCAGTGTCTCCAGAAACGGCATTCAAGGAGCCAGGACCTTTTCTCCCTACACTGTCCATTGAGTTGTCCTCAAAACCAATATACATCCTGCTATATCTCCCACATGGAAAGTGCCAGGAGGGAGAAGTGGGGATTATGTTTAGACTTTCTCGGAACTGCTTCAAATCAACTAGATATCTTTGTGCTGTAAATCTCCCAACAGCCAAACACAAAAGCAGCAAACATCTCGCTGTATGTCCCACATCCAAAGTGCCAAGAGAGAGCTTGCTCTCCCTGTCTTTGAGTACTGTTTTCACTGTCCCGGTTACCTCTTTGCTAACATTCTCTTCAGAGCTGCAGTGAAACCAGGAACCACGTGGAGAAGGCACCCACACTGAAAGTGCCTGGAGGGAACATTGGGGCTTCTTCTCAGTGTCTCTGACATAGGGTTTCACTGTCCCGGGAAAGTCTCTGCTAACACCCTGCAGAGCGCTGTGCCCAATATACAGAAACGTCTTGCGGTATCTCCTACAGGGAAAGTGCCAGGAGGGAATTGTCGAGCTTGTTCTCAGTGTCTCTGAGAATTGCTCTGATTATGCCTGTGACCTCTTTGCTAAGACTCTCCAGAGAGACGTCCTCAAAACCAACACACATCTTGACATATCTCCCGCATTGATCGCAGTGTCTCCAGAAACGGCATTCAAGGAGCCAGGACCTTTTCTCCCTACACTGTCCATTGAGTTGTCCTCAAAACCAATATACATCCTGCTATATCTCCCACATGGAAAGTGCCAGGAGGGAGAAGTGGGGATTATGTTTAGACTTTCTCGGAACTGCTTCAAATCAACTAGATATCTTTGTGCTGTAAATCTCCCAACAGCCAAACGCAAAAGCAGCAAACATCTCGCTGTATGTCCCACATCCAAAGTGCCAAGAGAGAGCTTGCTCTCCCTGTCTTTGAGTACTGTTTTCACTGTCCCGGTTACCTCTTTGCTAACATTCTCTTCAGAGCTGCAGTGAAACCAGGAACCACGTGGAGAAGGCACCCACACTGAAAGTGCCTGGAGGGAACATTGGGGCTTCTTCTCAGTGTCTCTGACATAGGGTTTCACTGTCCCGGGAAAGTCTCTGCTAACACCGTGCAGAGCGCTGTGCCCAATATACAGAAACGTCTTGCGGTATCTCCTACAGGGAAAGTGCCAGGAGGGAATTGTGGAGCTTGTTCTCAGTGTCTCTGAGAATTGCTCTGATTATCCCTGTGACCTCTTTGCTAAGACTCTCCAGAGAGACGTCCTCAAAACAAACACACATCTTGACATATCTCCCGCATTGATCGCAGTGTCTCCAGAAACGGCATTCAAGGAGCCAGGACCTTTTCTCCCTACACTGTCCATTGAGTTGTCCTCAAAACCAATATACATCCTGCTATATCTCCCACATGGAAAGTGCCAGGAGGGAGAAGTGGGGATTATGTTTAGACTTTCTCGGAACTGCTTCAAATCAACTAGATATCTTTGTGCTGTAAATCTCCCAACAGCCAAACGCAAAAGCAGCAAACATCTCGCTGTATGTCCCACATCCAAAGTGCCAAGAGAGAGCTTGCTCTCCCTGTCTTTGAGTACTGTTTTCACTGTCCCGGTTACCTCTTTGCTAACATTCTCTTCAGAGCTGCAGTGAAACCAGGAACCACGTGGAGAAGGCACCCACACTGAAAGTGCCTGGAGGGAACATTGGGGCTTCTTCTCAGTGTCTCTGACATAGGGTTTCACTGTCCCGCGAAAGTCTCTGCTAACACCGTGCAGAGCGCTGTGCCCAATATACAGAAACGTCTTGCGGTATCTCCTACAGGGAAAGTGCCAGGAGGGAATTGTGGAGCTTGTTCTCAGTGTCTCTGAGAATTGCTCTGATTATCCCTGTGACCTCTTTGCTAAGGCTCTCCAGAGAGACGTCCTCAAAACCAACACACATCTTGACATATCTCCCGCATTGATCGCAGTGTCTCCAGAAACGGCATTCAAGGAGCCAGGACCTTTTCTCCCTACACTGTCCATTGAGTTGTCCTCAAAACCAATATACATCCTGCTATATCTCCCACATGGAAAGTGCCAGGAGGGAGAAGTGGGGATTATGTTTAGACTTTCTCGGAACTGCTTCAAATCAACTAGATATCTTTGTGCTGTAAATCTCCCAACAGCCAAACGCAAAAGCAGCAAACATCTCGCTGTATGTCCCACATCCAAAGTGCCAAGAGAGAGCTTGCTCTCCCTGTCTTTGAGTACTGTTTTCACTGTCCCGGTTACCTCTTTGCTAACATTCTCTTCAGAGCTGCAGTGAAACCAGGAACCACGTGGAGAAGGCACCCACACTGAAAGTGCCTGGAGGGAACTTTGGGGCTTCTTCTCAGTGTCTCTGACATAGGGTTTCACTGTCCCGGGAAAGTCTCTGCTAAACCCTGCAGAGCGCTGTGCCCAATATACAGAAACGTCTTGCGGTATCTCCTACAGGGAAAGTGCCAGGAGGGAATTGTCGAGCTTGTTCTCAGTGTCTCTGAGAATTGCTCTGATTATCCCTGTGACCTCTTTGCTAAGGCTCTCCAGAGAGACGTCCTCAAAACAAACACACATCTTGACATATCTCCCGCATTGATCGCAGTGTCTCCAGGAACGGCATTCAAGGAGCCAGGACCTTTTCTCCCTACACTGTCCATTGGGTTGTCCTCAAAACCAATATACATCCTGCTATATCTCCCACATGGAAAGTGCCAGGAGGGAGAAGTGGGGATTATGTTTAGACTTTCTCGGAACTGCTTCAAATCAACTAGATATCTTTGTGCTGTAAATCTCCCAACAGCCAAACGCAAAAGCAGCAAACATCTCGCTGTATGTCCCACATCCAAAGTGCCAAGAGAGCGCTTGCTCTCCCTGTCTTTGAGTACTGTTTTCACTGTCCCGGTTACCTCTTTGCTAACATTCTCTTCAGAGCTGCAGTGAAACCAGGAACCACGTGGAGAAGGCACCCACACTGAAAGTGCCTGGAGGGAACATTGGGGCTTCTTCTCAGTGTCTCTGACATAGGGTTTCACTGTCCCGCGAAAGTCTCTGCTAACACCGTGCAGAGCGCTGTGCCCAATATACAGAAACGTCTTGCGGTATCTCCTACAGGGAAAGTGCCAGGAGGGAGAAGTGGGGATTATGTTTAGACTTTCTTGGAACTGCTTCAAATCAACTAGATATCTTTGTGCTGTAAATCTCCCAACAACCAAACGCAAAAGCAGCAAACATCTCGCTGTATGTCCCACATCCAAAGTGCCAAGAGAGAGCTTGCTCTCCCTGTCTTTGAGTACTGTTTTCACTGTCCCGGTTACCTCTTTGCTAACATTCTCTTCAGAGCTGCAGTGAAACCAGGAACCACGTGGAGAAGGCACCCACACTGAAAGTGCCTGGAGGGAACATTGGGGCTTCTTCTCAGTGTCTCTGACATAGGGTTTCACTGTCCCGGGAAAGTCTCTGCTAACACCGTGCAGAGCGCTGTGCCCAATATACAGAAACGTCTTGCGGTATCTCCTACAGGGAAAGTGCCAGGAGGGAATTGTCGAGCTTGTTCTCAGTGTCTCTGAGAATTGCTCTGATTATCCCTGTGACCTCTTTGCTAAGGCTCTCCAGAGAGACGTCCTCAAAACAAACACACATCTTGACATATCTCCCGCATTGATCGCAGTGTCTCCAGAAACGGCATTCAAGGAGCCAGGACCTTTTCTCCCTACACTGTCCATTGAGTTGTCCTCAAAACCAATATACATCCTGCTATATCTCCCACATGGAAAGTGCCAGGAGGGAGAAGTGGGGATTATGTTTAGACTTTCTCGGAACTGCTTCAAATCAACTAGATATCTTTGTGCTGTAAATCTCCCAACAGACAAACGCAAAAGCAGCAAACATCTCGCTGTATGTCCCACATCCAAAGTGCCAAGAGAGAGCTTGCTCTCCCTGTCTTTGAGTACTGTTTTCACTGTCCCGGTTACCTCTTTGCTAACATTCTCTTCAGAGCTGCAGTGAAACCAGGAACCACGTGGAGAAGGCACCCACACTGAAAGTGCCTGGAGGGAACACTGGGGCTTCTTCTCAGTGTCTCTGACATAGGGTTTCACTGTCCCGGGAAAGTCTCTGCTAACACCGTGCAGAGCGCTGTGCCCAATATACAGAAACGTCTTGCGGTATCTCCTACAGGGAAAGTGCCAGGAGGGAATTGTGGAGCTTGTTCTCAGTGTCTCTGAGAATTGCTCTGATTATCCCTGTGACCTCTTTGCTAAGGCTCTCCAGAGAGACGTCCTCAAAACAAACACACATCTTGACATATCTCCCGCATTGATCGCAGTGTCTCCAGAAACGGCATTCAAGGAGCCAGGACCTTTTCTCCCTACACTGTCCATTGAGTTGTCCTCAAAACCAATATACATCCTGCTATATCTCCCACATGGAAAGTGCCAGGAGGGAGAAGTGGGGATTATGTTTAGACTTTCTCGGAACTGCTTCAAATCAACTAGATATCTTTGTGCTGTAAATCTCCCAACAGCCAAACGCAAAAGCAGCAAACATCTCGCTGTATGTCCCACATCCAAAGTGCCAAGAGAGAGCTTGCTCTCCCTGTCTTTGAGTACTGTTTTCACTGTCCCGGTTACCTCTTTGCTAACATTCTCTTCAGAGCTGCAGTGAAACCAGGAACCACGTGGAGAAGGCACCCACACTGAAAGTGCCTGGAGGGAACATTGGGGCTTCTTCTCAGTGTCTCTGACATAGGGTTTCACTGTCCCGCGAAAGTCTCTGCTAACACCGTGCAGAGCGCTGTGCCCAATATACAGAAACGTCTTGCGGTATCTCCTACAGGGAAAGTGCCAGGAGGGAATTGTGGAGCTTGTTCTCAGTGTCTCTGAGAATTGCTCTGATTATCCCTGTGACCTCTTTGCTAAGGCTCTCCAGAGAGACGTCCTCAAAACAAACACACATCTTGACATATCTCCCGCATTGATCGCAGTGTCTCCAGAAACGGCATTCAAGGAGCCAGGACCTTTTCTCCCTACACTGTCCATTGAGTTGTCCTCAAAACCAATATACATCCTGCTATATCTCCCACATGGAAAGTGCCAGGAGGGAGAAGTGGGGATTATGTTTAGACTTTCTCGGAACTGCTTCAAATCAACTAGATATCTTTGTGCTGTAAATCTCCCAACAGCCAAACGCAAAAGCAGCAAACATCTCGCTGTATGTCCCACATCCAAAGTGCCAAGAGAGAGCTTGCTCTCCCTGTCTTTGAGTACTGTTTTCACTGTCCCGGTTACCTCTTTGCTAACATTCTCTTCAGAGCTGCAGTGAAACCAGGAACCACGTGGAGAAGGCACCCACACTGAAAGTGCCTGGAGGGAACATTGGGGCTTCTTCTCAGTGTCTCTGACATAGGGTTTCACTGTCCCGGGAAAGTCTCTGCTAACACCCTGCAGAGCGCTGTGCCCAATATACAGAAACGTCTTGCGGTATCTCCTACAGGGAAAGTGCCAGGAGGGAATTCTCGAGCTTGTTCTCAGTGTCTCTGAGAATTGCTCTGATTATGCCTGTGACCTCTTTGCTAAGACTCTCCAGAGAGACGTCCTCAAAACCAACACACATCTTGACATATCTCCCGCATTGATCGCAGTGTCTCCAGAAACGGCATTCAAGGAGCCAGGACCTTTTCTCCCTACACTGTCCATTGAGTTGTCCTCAAAACCAATATACATCCTGCTATATCTCCCACATGGAAAGTGCCAGGAGGGAGAAGTGGGGATTATGTTTAGACTTTCTCGGAACTGCTTCAAATCAACTAGATAGCTTTGTGCTGTAAATCTCCCAACAGCCAAACGCAAAAGCAGCAAACATCTCGCTGTATGTCCCACATCCAAAGTGCCAAGAGAGAGCTTGCTCTCCCTGTCTTTGAGTACTGTTTTCACTGTCCCGGTTACCTCTTTGCTAACATTCTCTTCAGAGCTGCAGTGAAACCAGGAACCACGTGGAGAAGGCACCCACACTGAAAGTGCCTGGAGGGAACATTGGGGCTTCTTCTCAGTGTCTCTGACATAGGGTTTCACTGTCCCGGGAAAGTCTCTGCTAAACCCTGCAGAGCGCTGTGCCCAATATACAGAAACGTCTTGCGGTATCTCCTACAGGGAAAGTGCCAGGAGGGAATTGTCGAGCTTGTTCTCAGTGTCTCTGAGAATTGCTCTGATTATCCCTGTGACCTCTTTGCTAAGGCTCTCCAGAGAGACGTCCTCAAAACAAACACACATCTTGACATATCTCCCGCATTGATCGCAGTGTCTCCAGGAACGGCATTCAAGGAGCCAGGACCTTTTCTCCCTACACTGTCCATTGGGTTGTCCTCAAAACCAATATACATCCTGCTATATCTCCCACATGGAAAGTGCCAGGAGGGAGAAGTGGGGATTATGTTTAGACTTTCTCGGAACTGCTTCAAATCAACTAGATATCTTTGTGCTGTAAATCTCCCAACAGCCAAACGCAAAAGCAGCAAACATCTCGCTGTATGTCCCACATCCAAAGTGCCAAGAGAGAGCTTGCTCTCCCTGTCTTTGAGTACTGTTTTCACTGTCCCGGTTACCTCTTTGCTAACATTCTCTTCAGAGCTGCAGTGAAACCAGGAACCACGTGGAGAAGGCACCCACACTGAAAGTGCCTGGAGGGAACATTGGGGCTTCTTCTCAGTGTCTCTGACATAGGGTTTCACTGTCCCAGGAAAGTCTCTGCTAACACCGTGCAGAGCGCTGTGCCCAATATACAGAAACGTCTTGCGGTATCTCCTACAGGGAAAGTGCCAGGAGGGAGAAGTGGGGATTATGTTTAGACTTTCTTGGAACTGCTTCAAATCAACTAGATATCTTTGTGCTGTAAATCTCCCAACAACCAAACGCAAAAGCAGCAAACATCTCGCTGTATGTCCCACATCCAAAGTGCCAAGAGAGAGCTTGCTCTCCCTGTCTTTGAGTACTGTTTTCACTGTCCCGGTTACCTCTTTGCTAACATTCTCTTCAGAGCTGCAGTGAAACCAGGAACCACGTGGAGAAGGCACCCACACTGAAAGTGCCTGGAGGGAACATTGGGGCTTCTTCTCAGTGTCTCTGACATAGGGTTTCACTGTCCCGGGAAAGTCTCTGCTAACACCCTGCAGAGCGCTGTGCCCAATATACAGAAACGTCTTGCGGTATCTCCTACAGGGAAAGTGCCAGGAGGGAATTGTCGAGCTTGTTCTCAGTGTCTCTGAGAATTGCTCTGATTATCCCTGTGACCTCTTTGCTAAGGCTCTCCAGAGAGACGTCCTCAAAACAAACACACATCTTGACATATCTCCCGCATTGATCGCAGTGTCTCCAGAAACGGCATTCAAGGAGCCAGGACCTTTTCTCCCTACACTGTCCATTGAGTTGTCCTCAAAACCAATATACAACCTGCTATATCTCCCACATGGAAAGTGCCAGGAGGGAGAAGTGGGGATTATGTTTAGACTTTCTCGGAACTGCTTCAAATCAACTAGATATCTTTGTGCTGTAAATCTCCCAACAGCCAAACGCAAAAGCAGCAAACATCTCGCTGTATGTCCCACATCCAAAGTGCCAAGAGAGAGCTTGCTCTCCCTGTCTTTGAGTACTGTTTTCACTGTCCCGGTTACCTCTTTGCTAACATTCTCTTCAGAGCTGCAGTGAAACCAGGAACCACGTGGAGAAGGCACCCACACTGAAAGTGCCTGGAGGGAACACTGGGGCTTCTTCTCAGTGTCTCTGACATAGGGTTTCACTGTCCCGGGAAAGTCTCTGCTAACACCGTGCAGAGCGCTGTGCCCAATATACAGAAACGTCTTGCGGTATCTCCTACAGGGAAAGTGCCAGGAGGGAATTGTGGAGCTTGTTCTCAGTGTCTCTGAGAATTGCTCTGATTATCCCTGTGACCTCTTTGCTAAGGCTCTCCAGAGAGACGTCCTCAAAACAAACACACATCTTGACATATCTCCCGCATTGATCGCAGTGTCTCCAGAAACGGCATTCAAGGAGCCAGGACCTTTTCTCCCTACACTGTCCATTGAGTTGTCCTCAAAACCAATATACATCCTGCTATATCTCCCACATGGAAAGTGCCAGGAGGGAGAAGTGGGGATTATGTTTAGACTTTCTCGGAACTGCTTCAAATCAACTAGATAGCTTTGTGCTGTAAATCTCCCAACAGCCAAACGCAAAAGCAGCAAACATCTCGCTGTATGTCCCACATCCAAAGTGCCAAGAGAGAGCTTGCTCTCCCTGTCTTTGAGTACTGTTTTCACTGTCCCGGTTACCTCTTTGCTAACATTCTCTTCAGAGCTGCAGTGAAACCAGGAACCACGTGGAGAAGGCACCCACACTGAAAGTGCCTGGAGGGAACATTGGGGCTTCTTCTCAGTGTCTCTGACATAGGGTTTCACTGTCCCGGGAAAGTCTCTGCTAACACCCTGCAGAGCGCTGTGCCCAATATACAGAAACGTCTTGCGGTATCTCCTACAGGGAAAGTGCCAGGAGGGAATTGTCGAGCTTGTTCTCAGTGTCTCTGAGAATTGCTCTGATTATCCCTGTGACCTCTTTGCTAAGGCTCTCCAGAGAGACGTCCTCAAAACAAACACACATCTTGACATATCTCCCGCATTGATCGCAGTGTCTCCAGGAACGGCATTCAAGGAGCCAGGACCTTTTCTCCCTACACTGTCCATTGGGTTGTCCTCAAAACCAATATACATCCTGCTATATCTCCCACATGGAAAGTGCCAGGAGGGAGAAGTGGGGATTATGTTTAGACTTTCTCGGAACTGCTTCAAATCAACTAGATATCTTTGTGCTGTAAATCTCCCAACAGCCAAACGCAAAAGCAGCAAACATCTCGCTGTATGTCCCACATCCAAAGTGCCAAGAGAGAGCTTGCTCTCCCTGTCTTTGAGTACTGTTTTCACTGTCCCGGTTACCTCTTTGCTAACATTCTCTTCAGAGCTGCAGTGAAACCAGGAACCACGTGGAGAAGGCACCCACACTGAAAGTGCCTGGAGGGAACATTGGGGCTTCTTCTCAGTGTCTCTGACATAGGGTTTCACTGTCCCGGGAAAGTCTCTGCTAACACCCTGCAGAGCGCTGTGCCCAATATACAGAAACGTCTTGCGGTATCTCCTACAAGAAAAGTGCCAGGAGGGAATTGTGGAGCTTGTTCTCAGTGTCTCTGAGAATTGCTCTGATTATGCCTGTGACCTCTTTGCTAAGACTCTCCAGAGAGACGTCCTCAAAACAAACACACATCTTGACATATCTCCCGCATTGATCGCAGTGTCTCCAGAAACGGCATTCAAGGAGCCAGGACCTTTTCTCCCTACACTGTCCATTGAGTTGTCCTCAAAACCAATATACATCCTGCTATATCTCCCACATGGAAAGTGCCAGGAGGGAGAAGTGGGGATTATGTTTAGACTTTCTCGGAACTGCTTCAAATCAACTAGATATCTTTGTGCTGTAAATCTCCCAACAGCCAAACGCAAAAGCAGCAAACATCTCGCTGTATGTCCCACATCCAAAGTGCCAAGAGAGAGCTTGCTCTCCCTGTCTTTGAGTACTGTTTTCACTGTCCCGGTTACCTCTTTGCGAACATTCTCTTCAGAGCTGCAGTGAAACCAGGAACCACGTGGAGAAGGCACCCACACTGAAAGTGCCTGGAGGGAACACTGGGGCTTCTTCTCAGTGTCTCTGACATAGGGTTTCACTGTCCCGCGAAAGTCTCTGCTAACACTGTGCAGAGCGCTGTGCCCAATAGACAGAAACGTCTTGCGGTATCTCCTACAGGGAAAGTGCCAGGAGGGAATTGTCGAGCTTGTTCTCAGTGTCTCTGAGAATTGCTCTGATTATCCCTGTGACCTCTTTGCTAAGGCTCTCCAGAGAGACGTCCTCAAAACAAACACACATCTTGACATATCTCCCGCATTGATCGCAGTGTCTCCAGAAACGGCATTCAAGGAGCCAGGACCTTTTCTCCCTACACTGTCCATTGAGTTGTCCTCAAAACCAATATACATCCTGCTATATCTCCCACATGGAAAGTGCCAGGAGGGAGAAGTGGGGATTATGTTTAGACTTTCTCGGAACTGCTTCAAATCAACTAGATAGCTTTGTGCTGTAAATCTCCCAACAGCCAAACGCAAAAGCAGCAAACATCTCGCTGTATGTCCCACATCCAAAGTGCCAAGAGAGAGCTTGCTCTCCCTGTCTTTGAGTACTGTTTTCACTGTCCCGGTTACCTCTTTGCTAACATTCTCTTCAGAGCTGCAGTGAAACCAGGAACCACGTGGAGAAGGCACCCACACTGAAAGTGCCTGGAGGGAACATTGGGGCTTCTTCTCAGTGTCTCTGACATAGGGTTTCACTGTCCCGCGAAAGTCTCTGCTAACACCGTGCAGAGCGCTGTGCCCAATATACAGAAACGTCTTGCGGTATCTCCTACAGGGAAAGTGCCAGGAGGGAGAAGTGGGGATTATGTTTAGACTTTCTTGGAACTGCTTCAAATCAACTAGATATCTTTGTGCTGTAAATCTCCCAACAACCAAACGCAAAAGCAGCAAACATCTCGCTGTATGTCCCACATCCAAAGTGCCAAGAGAGAGCTTGCTCTCCCTGTCTTTGAGTACTGTTTTCACTGTCCCGGTTACCTCTTTGCTAACATTCTCTTCAGAGCTGCAGTGAAACCAGGAACCACGTGGAGAAGGCACCCACACTGAAAGTGCCTGGAGGGAACACTGGGGCTTCTTCTCAGTGTCTCTGACATAGGGTTTCACTGTCCCGGGAAAGTCTCTGCTAACACCCTGCAGAGCGCTGTGCCCAATATACAGAAACGTCTTGCGGTATCTCCTACAGGGAAAGTGCCAGGAGGGAATTGTCGAGCTTGTTCTCAGTGTCTCTGAGAATTGCTCTGATTATCCCTGTGACCTCTTTGCTAAGGCTCTCCAGAGAGACGTCCTCAAAACAAACACACATCTTGACATATCTCCCGCATTGATCGCAGTGTCTCCAGAAACGGCATTCAAGGAGCCAGGACCTTTTCTCCCTACACTGTCCATTGAGTTGTCCTCAAAACCAATATACAACCTGCTATATCTCCCACATGGAAAGTGCCAGGAGGGAGAAGTGGGGATTATGTTTAGACTTTCTCGGAACTGCTTCAAATCAACTAGATATCTTTGTGCTGTAAATCTCCCAACAGACAAACGCAAAAGCAGCAAACATCTCGCTGTATGTCCCACATCCAAAGTGCCAAGAGAGAGCTTGCTCTCCCTGTCTTTGAGTACTGTTTTCACTGTCCCGGTTACCTCTTTGCTAACATTCTCTTCAGAGCTGCAGTGAAACCAGGAACCACGTGGAGAAGGCACCCACACTGAAAGTGCCTGGAGGGAACACTGGGGCTTCTTCTCAGTGTCTCTGACATAGGGTTTCACTGTCCCGGGAAAGTCTCTGCTAACACCGTGCAGAGCGCTGTGCCCAATATACAGAAACGTCTTGCGGTATCTCCTACAGGGAAAGTGCCAGGAGGGAATTGTCGAGCTTGTTCTCAGTGTCTCTGAGAATTGCTCTGATTATCCCTGTGACCTCTTTGCTAAGACTCTCCAGAGAGACGTCCTCAAAACAAACACACATCTTGACATATCTCCCGCATTGATCGCAGTGTCTCCAGAAACGGCATTCAAGGAGCCAGGACCTTTTCTCCCTACACTGTCCATTGAGTTGTCCTCAAAACCAATATACATCCTGCTATATCTCCCACATGGAAAGTGCCAGGAGGGAGAAGTGGGGATTATGTTTAGACTTTCTCGGAACTGCTTCAAATCAACTAGATAGCTTTGTGCTGTAAATCTCCCAACAGCCAAACGCAAAAGCAGCAAACATCTCGCTGTATGTCCCACATCCAAAGTGCCAAGAGAGAGCTTGCTCTCCCTGTCTTTGAGTACTGTTTTCACTGTCCCGGTTACCTCTTTGCTAACATTCTCTTCAGAGCTGCAGTGAAACCAGGAACCACGTGGAGAAGGCACCCACACTGAAAGTGCCTGGAGGGAACATTGGGGCTTCTTCTCAGTGTCTCTGACATAGGGTTTCACTGTCCCGGGAAAGTCTCTGCTAACACCCTGCAGAGCGCTGTGCCCAATATACAGAAACGTCTTGCGGTATCTCCTACAGGGAAAGTGCCAGGAGGGAATTGTCGAGCTTGTTCTCAGTGTCTCTGAGAATTGCTCTGATTATCCCTGTGACCTCTTTGCTAAGGCTCTCCAGAGAGACGTCCTCAAAACAAACACACATCTTGACATATCTCCCGCATTGATCGCAGTGTCTCCAGGAACGGCATTCAAGGAGCCAGGACCTTTTCTCCCTACACTGTCCATTGGGTTGTCCTCAAAACCAATATACATCCTGCTATATCTCCCACATGGAAAGTGCCAGGAGGGAGAAGTGGGGATTATGTTTAGACTTTCTCGGAACTGCTTCAAATCAACTAGATATCTTTGTGCTGTAAATCTCCCAACAGCCAAACGCAAAAGCAGCAAACATCTCGCTGTATGTCCCACATCCAAAGTGCCAAGAGAGAGCTTGCTCTCCCTGTCTTTGAGTACTGTTTTCACTGTCCCGGTTACCTCTTTGCTAACATTCTCTTCAGAGCTGCAGTGAAACCAGGAACCACGTGGAGAAGGCACCCACACTGAAAGTGCCTGGAGGGAACATTGGGGCTTCTTCTCAGTGTCTCTGACATAGGGTTTCACTGTCCCGGGAAAGTCTCTGCTAACACCCTGCAGAGCGCTGTGCCCAATATACAGAAATGTCTTGCGGTATCTCCTACAGGGGAAGTGCCAGGAGGGAATTGTGGAGCTTGTTCTCAGTGTCTCTGAGAATTGCTCTGATTATGCCTGTGACCTCTTTGCTAAGACTCTCCAGAGAGACGTCCTCAAAACAAACACACATCTTGACATATCTCCCGCATTGATCGCAGTGTCTCCAGAAACGGCATTCAAGGAGCCAGGACCTTTTCTCCCTACACTGTCCATTGAGTTGTCCTCAAAACCAATATACATCCTGCTATATCTCCCACATGGAAAGTGCCAGGAGGGAGAAGTGGGGATTATGTTTAGACTTTCTCGGAACTGCTTCAAATCAACTAGATATCTTTGTGCTGTAAATCTCCCAACAGCCAAACGCAAAAGCAGCAAACATCTCGCTGTATGTCCCACATCCAAAGTGCCAAGAGAGAGCTTGCTCTCCCTGTCTTTGAGTACTGTTTTCACTGTCCCGGTTACCTCTTTGCGAACATTCTCTTCAGAGCTGCAGTGAAACCAGGAACCACGTGGAGAAGGCACCCACACTGAAAGTGCCTGGAGGGAACATTGGGGCTTCTACTCAGTGTCTCTGACATAGGGTTTCACTGTCCCGCGAAAGTCTCTGCTAACACCGTGCAGAGCGCTGTGCCCAATAGACAGAAACGTCTTGCGGTATCTCCTACAGGGAAAGTGCCAGGAGGGAATTGTGGAGCTTGTTCTCAGTGTCTCTGAGAATTGCTCTGATTATCCCTGTGACCTCTTTGCTAAGACTCTCCAGAGAGACGTCCTCAAAACAAACACACATCTTGACATATCTCCCGCATTGATCGCAGTGTCTCCAGAAACGGCATTCAAGGAGCCAGGACCTTTTCTCCCTACACTGTCCATTGAGTTGTCCTCAAAACCAATATACATCCTGCTATATCTCCCACATGGAAAGTGCCAGGAGGGAGAAGTGGGGATTATGTTTAGACTTTCTCGGAACTGCTTCAAATCAACTAGATATCTTTGTGCTGTAAATCTCCCAACAGCCAAACGCAAAAGCAGCAAACATCTCGCTGTATGTCCCACATCCAAAGTGCCAAGAGAGCGCTTGCTCTCCCTGTCTTTGAGTACTGTTTTCACTGTCCCGGTTACCTCTTTGCTAACATTCTCTTCAGAGCTGCAGTGAAACCAGGAACCACGTGGAGAAGGCACCCACACTGAAAGTGCCTGGAGGGAACACTGGGGCTTCTTCTCAGTGTCTCTGACATAGGGTTTCACTGTCCCGCGAAAGTCTCTGCTAACACTGTGCAGAGCGCTGTGCCCAATAGACAGAAACGTCTTGCGGTATCTCCTACAGGGAAAGTGCCAGGAGGGAATTGTCGAGCTTGTTCTCAGTGTCTCTGAGAATTGCTCTGATTATCCCTGTGACCTCTTTGCTAAGGCTCTCCAGAGAGACGTCCTCAAAACAAACACACATCTTGACATATCTCCCGCATTGATCGCAGTGTCTCCAGAAACGGCATTCAAGGAGCCAGGACCTTTTCTCCCTACACTGTCCATTGAGTTGTCCTCAAAACCAATATACATCCTGCTATATCTCCCACATGGAAAGTGCCAGGAGGGAGAAGTGGGGATTATGTTTAGACTTTCTCGGAACTGCTTCAAATCAACTAGATATCTTTGTGCTGTAAATCTCCCAACAGCCAAACGCAAAAGCAGCAAACATCTCGCTGTATGTCCCACATCCAAAGTGCCAAGAGAGAGCTTGCTCTCCCTGTCTTTGAGTACTGTTTTCACTGTCCCGGTTACCTCTTTGCTAACATTCTCTTCAGAGCTGCAGTGAAACCAGGAACCACGTGGAGAAGGCACCCACACTGAAAGTGCCTGGAGGGAACACTGGGGCTTCTTCTCAGTGTCTCTGACATAGGGTTTCACTGTCCCGGGAAAGTCTCTGCTAACACCCTGCAGAGCGCTGTGCCCAATATACAGAAACGTCTTGCGGTATCTCCTACAGGGAAAGTGCCAGGAGGGAATTGTCGAGCTTGTTCTCAGTGTCTCTGAGAATTGCTCTGATTATCCCTGTGACCTCTTTGCTAAGGCTCTCCAGAGAGACGTCCTCAAAACAAACACACATCTTGACATATCTCCCGCATTGATCGCAGTGTCTCCAGAAACGGCATTCAAGGAGCCAGGACCTTTTCTCCCTACACTGTCCATTGAGTTGTCCTCAAAACCAATATACATCCTGCTATATCTCCCACATGGAAAGTGCCAGGAGGGAGAAGTGGGGATTATGTTTAGACTTTCTCGGAACTGCTTCAAATCAACTAGATAGCTTTGTGCTGTAAATCTCCCAACAGCCAAACGCAAAAGCAGCAAACATCTCGCTGTATGTCCCACATCCAAAGTGCCAAAAGAGAGCTTGCTCTCCCTGTCTTTGAGTACTGTTTTCACTGTCCCGGTTACCTCTTTGCTAACATTCTCTTCAGAGCTGCAGTGAAACCAGGAACCACGTGGAGAAGGCACCCACACTGAAAGTGCCTGGAGGGAACATTGGGGCTTCTTCTCAGTGTCTCTGACATAGGGTTTCACTGTCCCGGGAAAGTCTCTGCTAACACCGTGCAGAGCGCTGTGCCCAATATACAGAAACGTCTTGCGGTATCTCCTACAGGGAAAGTGCCAGGAGGGAATTGTCGAGCTTGTTCTCAGTGTCTCTGAGAATTGCTCTGATTATCCCTGTGACCTCTTTGCTAAGGCTCTCCAGAGAGACGTCCTCAAAACAAACACACATCTTGACATATCTCCCGCATTGATCGCAGTGTCTCCAGGAACGGCATTCAAGGAGCCAGGACCTTTTCTCCCTACACTGTCCATTGGGTTGTCCTCAAAACCAATATACATCCTGCTATATCTCCCACATGGAAAGTGCCAGGAGGGAGAAGTGGGGATTATGTTTAGACTTTCTCGGAACTGCTTCAAATCAACTAGATATCTTTGTGCTGTAAATCTCCCAACAGCCAAACGCAAAAGCAGCAAACATCTCGCTGTATGTCCCACATCCAAAGTGCCAAGAGAGAGCTTGCTCTCCCTGTCTTTGAGTACTGTTTTCACTGTCCCGGTTACCTCTTTGCTAACATTCTCTTCAGAGCTGCAGTGAAACCAGGAACCACGTGGAGAAGGCACCCACACTGAAAGTGCCTGGAGGGAACACTGGGGCTTCTTCTCAGTGTCTCTGACATAGGGTTTCACTGTCCCGCGAAAGTCTCTGCTAACACTGTGCAGAGCGCTGTGCCCAATAGACAGAAACGTCTTGCGGTATCTCCTACAGGGAAAGTGCCAGGAGGGAATTGTCGAGCTTGTTCTCAGTGTCTCTGAGAATTGCTCTGATTATCCCTGTGACCTCTTTGCTAAGGCTCTCCAGAGAGACGTCCTCAAAACAAACACACATCTTGACATATCTCCCGCATTGATCGCAGTGTCTCCAGAAACGGCATTCAAGGAGCCAGGACCTTTTCTCCCTACACTGTCCATTGAGTTGTCCTCAAAACCAATATACATCCTGCTATATCTCCCACATGGAAAGTGCCAGGAGGGAGAAGTGGGGATTATGTTTAGACTTTCTCGGAACTGCTTCAAATCAACTAGATATCTTTGTGCTGTAAATCTCCCAACAGCCAAACGCAAAAGCAGCAAACATCTCGCTGTATGTCCCACATCCAAAGTGCCAAGAGAGAGCTTGCTCTCCCTGTCTTTGAGTACTGTTTTCACTGTCCCGGTTACCTCTTTGCTAACATTCTCTTCAGAGCTGCAGTGAAACCAGGAACCACGTGGAGAAGGCACCCACACTGAAAGTGCCTGGAGGGAACACTGGGGCTTCTTCTCAGTGTCTCTGACATAGGGTTTCACTGTCCCGGGAAAGTCTCTGCTAACACCCTGCAGAGCGCTGTGCCCAATATACAGAAACGTCTTGCGGTATCTCCTACAGGGAAAGTGCCAGGAGGGAATTGTCGAGCTTGTTCTCAGTGTCTCTGAGAATTGCTCTGATTATCCCTGTGACCTCTTTGCTAAGGCTCTCCAGAGAGACGTCCTCAAAACAAACACACATCTTGACATATCTCCCGCATTGATCGCAGTGTCTCCAGAAACGGCATTCAAGGAGCCAGGACCTTTTCTCCCTACACTGTCCATTGAGTTGTCCTCAAAACCAATATACATCCTGCTATATCTCCCACATGGAAAGTGCCAGGAGGGAGAAGTGGGGATTATGTTTAGACTTTCTCGGAACTGCTTCAAATCAACTAGATAGCTTTGTGCTGTAAATCTCCCAACAGCCAAACGCAAAAGCAGCAAACATCTCGCTGTATGTCCCACATCCAAAGTGCCAAAAGAGAGCTTGCTCTCCCTGTCTTTGAGTACTGTTTTCACTGTCCCGGTTACCTCTTTGCTAACATTCTCTTCAGAGCTGCAGTGAAACCAGGAACCACGTGGAGAAGGCACCCACACTGAAAGTGCCTGGAGGGAACATTGGGGCTTCTTCTCAGTGTCTCTGACATAGGGTTTCACTGTCCCGGGAAAGTCTCTGCTAACACCGTGCAGAGCGCTGTGCCCAATATACAGAAACGTCTTGCGGTATCTCCTACAGGGAAAGTGCCAGGAGGGAATTGTCGAGCTTGTTCTCAGTGTCTCTGAGAATTGCTCTGATTATCCCTGTGACCTCTTTGCTAAGGCTCTCCAGAGAGACGTCCTCAAAACAAACACACATCTTGACATATCTCCCGCATTGATCGCAGTGTCTCCAGGAACGGCATTCAAGGAGCCAGGACCTTTTCTCCCTACACTGTCCATTGGGTTGTCCTCAAAACCAATATACATCCTGCTATATCTCCCACATGGAAAGTGCCAGGAGGGAGAAGTGGGGATTATGTTTAGACTTTCTCGGAACTGCTTCAAATCAACTAGATATCTTTGTGCTGTAAATCTCCCAACAGCCAAACGCAAAAGCAGCAAACATCTCGCTGTATGTCCCACATCCAAAGTGCCAAGAGAGAGCTTGCTCTCCCTGTCTTTGAGTACTGTTTTCACTGTCCCGGTTACCTCTTTGCTAACATTCTCTTCAGAGCTGCAGTGAAACCAGGAACCACGTGGAGAAGGCACCCACACTGAAAGTGCCTGGAGGGAACATTGGGGCTTCTTCTCAGTGTCTCTGACATAGGGTTTCACTGTCCCGCGAAAGTCTCTGCTAACACCGTGCAGAGCGCTGTGCCCAATATACAGAAACGTCTTGCGGTATCTCCTACAGGGAAAGTGCCAGGAGGGAGAAGTGGGGATTATGTTTAGACTTTCTTGGAACTGCTTCAAATCAACTAGATATCTTTGTGCTGTAAATCTCCCAACAACCAAACGCAAAAGCAGCAAACATCTCGCTGTATGTCCCACATCCAAAGTGCCAAGAGAGAGCTTGCTCTCCCTGTCTTTGAGTACTGTTTTCACTGTCCCGGTTACCTCTTTGCTAACATTCTCTTCAGAGCTGCAGTGAAACCAGGAACCACGTGGAGAAGGCACCCACACTGAAAGTGCCTGGAGGGAACACTGGGGCTTCTTCTCAGTGTCTCTGACATAGGGTTTCACTGTCCCGGGAAAGTCTCTGCTAACACCCTGCAGAGCGCTGTGCCCAATATACAGAAACGTCTTGCGGTATCTCCTACAGGGAAAGTGCCAGGAGGGAATTGTCGAGCTTGTTCTCAGTGTCTCTGAGAATTGCTCTGATTATCCCTGTGACCTCTTTGCTAAGGCTCTCCAGAGAGACGTCCTCAAAACAAACACACATCTTGACATATCTCCCGCATTGATCGCAGTGTCTCCAGAAACGGCATTCAAGGAGCCAGGACCTTTTCTCCCTACACTGTCCATTGAGTTGTCCTCAAAACCAATATACATCCTGCTATATCTCCCACATGGAAAGTGCCAGGAGGGAGAAGTGGGGATTATGTTTAGACTTTCTCGGAACTGCTTCAAATCAACTAGATATCTTTGTGCTGTAAATCTCCCAACAGCCAAACGCAAAAGCAGCAAACATCTCGCTGTATGTCCCACATCCAAAGTGCCAAGAGAGAGCTTGCTCTCCCTGTCTTTGAGTACTGTTTTCACTGTCCCGGTTACCTCTTTGCTAACATTCTCTTCAGAGCTGCAGTGAAACCAGGAACCACGTGGAGAAGGCACCCACACTGAAAGTGCCTGGAGGGAACACTGGGGCTTCTTCTCAGTGTCTCTGACATAGGGTTTCACTGTCCCGGGAAAGTCTCTGCTAACACCGTGCAGAGCGCTGTGCCCAATATACAGAAACGTCTTGCGGTATCTCCTACAGGGAAAGTGCCAGGAGGGAATTGTGGAGCTTGTTCTCAGTGTCTCTGAGAATTGCTCTGATTATCCCTGTGACCTCTTTGCTAAGGCTCTCCAGAGAGACGTCCTCAAAACAAACACACATCTTGACATATCTCCCGCATTGATCGCAGTGTCTCCAGAAACGGCATTCAAGGAGCCAGGACCTTTTCTCCCTACACTGTCCATTGAGTTGTCCTCAAAACCAATATACATCCTGCTATATCTCCCACATGGAAAGTGCCAGGAGGGAGAAGTGGGGATTATGTTTAGACTTTCTCGGAACTGCTTCAAATCAACTAGATAGCTTTGTGCTGTAAATCTCCCAACAGCCAAACGCAAAAGCAGCAAACATCTCGCTGTATGTCCCACATCCAAAGTGCCAAGAGAGAGCTTGCTCTCCCTGTCTTTGAGTACTGTTTTCACTGTCCCGGTTACCTCTTTGCTAACATTCTCTTCAGAGCTGCAGTGAAACCAGGAACCACGTGGAGAAGGCACCCACACTGAAAGTGCCTGGAGGGAACATTGGGGCTTCTACTCAGTGTCTCTGACATAGGGTTTCACTGTCCCGCGAAAGTCTCTGCTAACACCGTGCAGAGCGCTGTGCCCAATAGACAGAAACGTCTTGCGGTATCTCCTACAGGGAAAGTGCCAGGAGGGAATTGTGGAGCTTGTTCTCAGTGTCTCTGAGAATTGCTCTGATTATCCCTGTGACCTCTTTGCTAAGACTCTCCAGAGAGACGTCCTCAAAACAAACACACATCTTGACATATCTCCCGCATTGATCGCAGTGTCTCCAGAAACGGCATTCAAGGAGCCAGGACCTTTTCTCCCTACACTGTCCATTGAGTTGTCCTCAAAACCAATATACATCCTGCTATATCTCCCACATGGAAAGTGCCAGGAGGGAGAAGTGGGGATTATGTTTAGACTTTCTCGGAACTGCTTCAAATCAACTAGATATCTTTGTGCTGTAAATCTCCCAACAGCCAAACGCAAAAGCAGCAAACATCTCGCTGTATGTCCCACATCCAAAGTGCCAAGAGAGCGCTTGCTCTCCCTGTCTTTGAGTACTGTTTTCACTGTCCCGGTTACCTCTTTGCTAACATTCTCTTCAGAGCTGCAGTGAAACCAGGAACCACGTGGAGAAGGCACCCACACTGAAAGTGCCTGGAGGGAACACTGGGGCTTCTTCTCAGTGTCTCTGACATAGGGTTTCACTGTCCCGCGAAAGTCTCTGCTAACACTGTGCAGAGCGCTGTGCCCAATAGACAGAAACGTCTTGCGGTATCTCCTACAGGGAAAGTGCCAGGAGGGAATTGTGGAGCTTGTTCTCAGTGTCTCTGAGAATTGCTCTGATTATCCCTGTGACCTCTTTGCTAAGGCTCTCCAGAGAGACGTCCTCAAAACAAACACACATCTTGACATATCTCCCGCATTGATCGCAGTGTCTCCAGAAACGGCATTCAAGGAGCCAGGACCTTTTCTCCCTACACTGTCCATTGAGTTGTCCTCAAAACCAATATACATCCTGCTATATCTCCCACATGGAAAGTGCCAGGAGGGAGAAGTGGGGATTATGTTTAGACTTTCTCGGAACTGCTTCAAATCAACTAGATATCTTTGTGCTGTAAATCTCCCAACAGCCAAACGCAAAAGCAGCAAACATCTCGCTGTATGTCCCACATCCAAAGTGCCAAGAGAGAGCTTGCTCTCCCTGTCTTTGAGTACTGTTTTCACTGTCCCGGTTACCTCTTTGCTAACATTCTCTTCAGAGCTGCAGTGAAACCAGGAACCACGTGGAGAAGGCACCCACACTGAAAGTGCCTGGAGGGAACATTGGGGCTTCTTCTCAGTGTCTCTGACATAGGGTTTCACTGTCCCGGGAAAGTCTCTGCTAACACCCTGCAGAGCGCTGTGCCCAATGTACAGAAACGTCTTGCGGTATCTCCTACAGGGAAAGTGCCAGGAGGGAATTGTCGAGCTTGTTCTCAGTGTCTCTGAGAATTGCTCTGATTATCCCTGTGACCTCTTTGCTAAGACTCTCCAGAGAGACGTCCTCAAAACCAACACACATCTTGACATATCTCCCGCATTGATCGCAGTGTCTCCAGAAACGGCATTCAAGGAGCCAGGACCTTTTCTCCCTACACTGTCCATTGAGTTGTCCTCAAAACCAATATACATCCTGCTATATCTCCCACATGGAAAGTGCCAGGAGGGAGAAGTGGGGATTATGTTTAGACTTTCTCGGAACTGCTTCAAATCAACTAGATAGCTTTGTGCTGTAAATCTCCCAACAGCCAAACGCAAAAGCAGCAAACATCTCGCTGTATGTCCCACATCCAAAGTGCCAAGAGAGCGCTTGCTCTCCCTGTCTTTGAGTACTGTTTTCACTGTCCCGGTTACCTCTTTGCTAACATTCTCTTCAGAGCTGCAGTGAAACCAGGAACCACGTGGAGAAGGCACCCACACTGAAAGTGCCTGGAGGGAACATTGGGGCTTCTACTCAGTGTCTCTGACATAGTGTTTCACTGTCCCGGGAAAGTCTCTGCTAACACCGTGCAGAGCGCTGTGCCCAATATACAGAAACGTCTTGCGGTATCTCCTACAGGGAAAGTGCCAGGAGGGAATTGTGGAGCTTGTTCTCAGTGTCTCTGAGAATTGCTCTGATTATCCCTGTGACCTCTTTGCTAAGGCTCTCCAGAGAGACGTCCTCAAAACAAACACACATCTTGACATATCTCCCGCATTGATCGCAGTGTCTCCAGGAACGGCATTCAAGGAGCCAGGACCTTTTCTCCCTACACTGTCCATTGGGTTGTCCTCAAAACCAATATACATCCTGCTATATCTCCCACATGGAAAGTGCCAGGAGGGAGAAGTGGGGATTATGTTTAGACTTTCTCGGAACTGCTTCAAATCAACTAGATATCTTTGTGCTGTAAATCTCCCAACAGCCAAACGCAAAAGCAGCAAACATCTCGCTGTATGTCCCACATCCAAAGTGCCAAGAGAGAGCTTGCTCTCCCTGTCTTTGAGTACTGTTTTCACTGTCCCGGTTACCTCTTTGCTAACATTCTCTTCAGAGCTGCAGTGAAACCAGGAACCACGTGGAGAAGGCACCCACACTGAAAGTGCCTGGAGGGAACATTGGGGCTTCTTCTCAGTGTCTCTGACATAGGGTTTCACTGTCCCGGGAAAGTCTCTGCTAACACCCTGCAGAGCGCTGTGCCCAATATACAGAAACGTCTTGCGGTATCTCCTACAGGGAAAGTGCCAGGAGGGAATTGTCGAGCTTGTTCTCAGTGTCTCTGAGAATTGCTCTGATTATCCCTGTGACCTGTTTGCTAAGACTCTCCAGAGAGACGTCCTCAAAACAAACACACATCTTGACATATCTCCCGCATTGATCGCAGTGTCTCCAGAAACGGCATTCAAGGAGCCAGGACCTTTTCTCCCTACACTGTCCATTGAGTTGTCCTCAAAACCAATATACATCCTGCTATATCTCCCACATGGAAAGTGCCAGGAGGGAGAAGTGGGGATTATGTTTAGACTTTCTCGGAACTGCTTCAAATCAACTAGATATCTTTGTGCTGTAAATCTCCCAACAGCCAAACGCAAAAGCAGCAAACATCTCGCTGTATGTCCCACATCCAAAGTGCCAAGAGAGAGCTTGCTCTCCCTGTCTTTGAGTACTGTTTTCACTGTCCCGGTTACCTCTTTGCTAACATTCTCTTCAGAGCTGCAGTGAAACCAGGAACCACGTGGAGAAGGCACCCACACTGAAAGTGCCTGGAGGGAACATTGGGGCTTCTTCTCAGTGTCTCTGACATAGGGTTTCACTGTCCCGGGAAAGTCTCTGCTAACACCGTGCAGAGCGCTGTGCCCAATATACAGAAACGTCTTGCGGTATCTCCTACAGGGAAAGTGCCAGGAGGGAATTGTGGAGCTTGTTCTCAGTGTCTCTGAGAATTGCTCTGATTATCCCTGTGACCTCTTTGCTAAGACTCTCCAGAGAGACGTCCTCAAAACAAACACACATCTTGACATATCTCCCGCATTGATCGCAGTGTCTCCAGAAACGGCATTCAAGGAGCCAGGACCTTTTCTCCCTACACTGTCCATTGAGTTGTCCTCAAAACCAATATACATCCTGCTATATCTCCCACATGGAAAGTGCCAGGAGGGAGAAGTGGGGATTATGTTTAGACTTTCTCGGAACTGCTTCAAATCAACTAGATATCTTTGTGCTGTAAATCTCCCAACAGCCAAACGCAAAAGCAGCAAACATCTCGCTGTATGTCCCACATCCAAAGTGCCAAGAGAGAGCTTGCTCTCCCTGTCTTTGAGTACTGTTTTCACTGTCCCGGTTACCTCTTTGCTAACATTCTCTTCAGAGCTGCAGTGAAACCAGGAACCACGTGGAGAAGGCACCCACACTGAAAGTGCCTGGAGGGAACATTGGGGCTTCTTCTCAGTGTCTCTGACATAGGGTTTCACTGTCCCGGGAAAGTCTCTGCTAACACCCTGCAGAGCGCTGTGCCCAATATACAGAAACGTCTTGCGGTATCTCCTACAGGGAAAGTGCCAGGAGGGAATTGTGGAGCTTGTTCTCAGTGTCTCTGAGAATTGCTCTGATTATGCCTGTGACCTCTTTGCTAAGACTCTCCAGAGAGACGTCCTCAAAACAAACACACATCTTGACATATCTCCCGCATTGATCGCAGTGTCTCCAGGGACGGCATTCAAGGAGCCAGGACCTTTTCTCCCTACACTGTCCATTGAGTTGTCCTCAAAACCAATATACATCCTGCTATATCTCCCACATGGAAAGTGCCAGGAGGGAGAAGTGGGGATTATGTTTAGACTTTCTCGGAACTGCTTCAAATCAACTAGATAGCTTTGTGCTGTAAATCTCCCAACAGCCAAACGCAAAAGCAGCAAACATCTCGCTGTATGTCCCACATCCAAAGTGCCAAGAGAGAGCTTGCTCTCCCTGTCTTTGAGTACTGTTTTCACTGTCCCGGTTACCTCTTTGCGAACATTCTCTTCAGAGCTGCAGTGAAACCAGGAACCACGTGGAGAAGGCACCCACACTGAAAGTGCCTGGAGGGAACATTGGGGCTTCTACTCAGTGTCTCTGACATAGGGTTTCACTGTCCCGCGAAAGTCTCTGCTAACACCGTGCAGAGCGCTGTGCCCAATAGACAGAAACGTCTTGCGGTATCTCCTACAGGGAAAGTGCCAGGAGGGAATTGTGGAGCTTGTTCTCAGTGTCTCTGAGAATTGCTCTGATTATCCCTGTGACCTCTTTGCTAAGACTCTCCAGAGAGACGTCCTCAAAACAAACACACATCTTGACATATCTCCCGCATTGATCGCAGTGTCTCCAGAAACGGCATTCAAGGAGCCAGGACCTTTTCTCCCTACACTGTCCATTGAGTTGTCCTCAAAACCAATATACATCCTGCTATATCTCCCACATGGAAAGTGCCAGGAGGGAGAAGTGGGGATTATGTTTAGACTTTCTCGGAACTGCTTCAAATCAACTAGATAGCTTTGTGCTGTAAATCTCCCAACAGCCAAACGCAAAAGCAGCAAACATCTCGCTGTATGTCCCACATCCAAAGTGCCAAGAGAGAGCTTGCTCTCCCTGTCTTTGAGTACTGTTTTCACTGTCCCGGTTACCTCTTTGCGAACATTCTCTTCAGAGCTGCAGTGAAACCAGGAACCACGTGGAGAAGGCACCCACACTGAAAGTGCCTGGAGGGAACATTGGGGCTTCTACTCAGTGTCTCTGACATAGGGTTTCACTGTCCCGCGAAAGTCTCTGCTAACACCGTGCAGAGCGCTGTGCCCAATATACAGAAACGTCTTGCGGTATCTCCTACAGGGAAAGTGCCAGGAGGGAATTGTGGAGCTTGTTCTCAGTGTCTCTGAGAATTGCTCTGATTATCCCTGTGACCTCTTTGCTAAGACTCTCCAGAGAGACGTCCTCAAAACAAACACACATCTTGACATATCTCCCGCATTGATCGCAGTGTCTCCAGAAACGGCATTCAAGGAGCCAGGACCTTTTCTCCCTACACTGTCCATTGAGTTGTCCTCAAAACCAATATACATCCTGCTATATCTCCCACATGGAAAGTGCCAGGAGGGAGAAGTGGGGATTATGTTTAGACTTTCTCGGAACTGCTTCAAATCAACTAGATATCTTTGTGCTGTAAATCTCCCAACAGCCAAACGCAAAAGCAGCAAACATCTCGCTGTATGTCCCACATCCAAAGTGCCAAGAGAGCGCTTGCTCTCCCTGTCTTTGAGTACTGTTTTCACTGTCCCGGTTACCTCTTTGCTAACATTCTCTTCAGAGCTGCAGTGAAACCAGGAACCACGTGGAGAAGGCACCCACACTGAAAGTGCCTGGAGGGAACACTGGGGCTTCTTCTCAGTGTCTCTGACATAGGGTTTCACTGTCCCGCGAAAGTCTCTGCTAACACTGTGCAGAGCGCTGTGCCCAATAGACAGAAACGTCTTGCGGTATCTCCTACAGGGAAAGTGCCAGGAGGGAATTGTGGAGCTTGTTCTCAGTGTCTCTGAGAATTGCTCTGATTATCCCTGTGACCTCTTTGCTAAGGCTCTCCAGAGAGACGTCCTCAAAACAAACACACATCTTGACATATCTCCCGCATTGATCGCAGTGTCTCCAGAAACGGCATTCAAGGAGCCAGGACCTTTTCTCCCTACACTGTCCATTGAGTTGTCCTCAAAACCAATATACATCCTGCTATATCTCCCACATGGAAAGTGCCAGGAGGGAGAAGTGGGGATTATGTTTAGACTTTCTCGGAACTGCTTCAAATCAACTAGATATCTTTGTGCTGTAAATCTCCCAACAGCCAAACGCAAAAGCAGCAAACATCTCGCTGTATGTCCCACATCCAAAGTGCCAAGAGAGAGCTTGCTCTCCCTGTCTTTGAGTACTGTTTTCACTGTCCCGGTTACCTCTTTGCTAACATTCTCTTCAGAGCTGCAGTGAAACCAGGAACCACGTGGAGAAGGCACCCACACTGAAAGTGCCTGGAGGGAACATTGGGGCTTCTTCTCAGTGTCTCTGACATAGGGTTTCACTGTCCCGGGAAAGTCTCTGCTAACACCCTGCAGAGCGCTGTGCCCAATGTACAGAAACGTCTTGCGGTATCTCCTACAGGGAAAGTGCCAGGAGGGAATTGTCGAGCTTGTTCTCAGTGTCTCTGAGAATTGCTCTGATTATCCCTGTGACCTCTTTGCTAAGACTCTCCAGAGAGACGTCCTCAAAACCAACACACATCTTGACATATCTCCCGCATTGATCGCAGTGTCTCCAGAAACGGCATTCAAGGAGCCAGGACCTTTTCTCCCTACACTGTCCATTGAGTTGTCCTCAAAACCAATATACATCCTGCTATATCTCCCACATGGAAAGTGCCAGGAGGGAGAAGTGGGGATTATGTTTAGACTTTCTCGGAACTGCTTCAAATCAACTAGATAGCTTTGTGCTGTAAATCTCCCAACAGCCAAACGCAAAAGCAGCAAACATCTCGCTGTATGTCCCACATCCAAAGTGCCAAGAGAGCGCTTGCTCTCCCTGTCTTTGAGTACTGTTTTCACTGTCCCGGTTACCTCTTTGCTAACATTCTCTTCAGAGCTGCAGTGAAACCAGGAACCACGTGGAGAAGGCACCCACACTGAAAGTGCCTGGAGGGAACATTGGGGCTTCTACTCAGTGTCTCTGACATAGTGTTTCACTGTCCCGGGAAAGTCTCTGCTAACACCGTGCAGAGCGCTGTGCCCAATATACAGAAACGTCTTGCGGTATCTCCTACAGGGAAAGTGCCAGGAGGGAATTGTGGAGCTTGTTCTCAGTGTCTCTGAGAATTGCTCTGATTATCCCTGTGACCTCTTTGCTAAGGCTCTCCAGAGAGACGTCCTCAAAACAAACACACATCTTGACATATCTCCCGCATTGATCGCAGTGTCTCCAGGAACGGCATTCAAGGAGCCAGGACCTTTTCTCCCTACACTGTCCATTGGGTTGTCCTCAAAACCAATATACATCCTGCTATATCTCCCACATGGAAAGTGCCAGGAGGGAGAAGTGGGGATTATGTTTAGACTTTCTCGGAACTGCTTCAAATCAACTAGATATCTTTGTGCTGTAAATCTCCCAACAGCCAAACGCAAAAGCAGCAAACATCTCGCTGTATGTCCCACATCCAAAGTGCCAAGAGAGAGCTTGCTCTCCCTGTCTTTGAGTACTGTTTTCACTGTCCCGGTTACCTCTTTGCTAACATTCTCTTCAGAGCTGCAGTGAAACCAGGAACCACGTGGAGAAGGCACCCACACTGAAAGTGCCTGGAGGGAACATTGGGGCTTCTTCTCAGTGTCTCTGACATAGGGTTTCACTGTCCCGGGAAAGTCTCTGCTAACACCCTGCAGAGCGCTGTGCCCAATATACAGAAACGTCTTGCGGTATCTCCTACAGGGAAAGTGCCAGGAGGGAATTGTCGAGCTTGTTCTCAGTGTCTCTGAGAATTGCTCTGATTATCCCTGTGACCTGTTTGCTAAGACTCTCCAGAGAGACGTCCTCAAAACAAACACACATCTTGACATATCTCCCGCATTGATCGCAGTGTCTCCAGAAACGGCATTCAAGGAGCCAGGACCTTTTCTCCCTACACTGTCCATTGAGTTGTCCTCAAAACCAATATACATCCTGCTATATCTCCCACATGGAAAGTGCCAGGAGGGAGAAGTGGGGATTATGTTTAGACTTTCTCGGAACTGCTTCAAATCAACTAGATATCTTTGTGCTGTAAATCTCCCAACAGCCAAACGCAAAAGCAGCAAACATCTCGCTGTATGTCCCACATCCAAAGTGCCAAGAGAGAGCTTGCTCTCCCTGTCTTTGAGTACTGTTTTCACTGTCCCGGTTACCTCTTTGCTAACATTCTCTTCAGAGCTGCAGTGAAACCAGGAACCACGTGGAGAAGGCACCCACACTGAAAGTGCCTGGAGGGAACATTGGGGCTTCTTCTCAGTGTCTCTGACATAGGGTTTCACTGTCCCGGGAAAGTCTCTGCTAACACCGTGCAGAGCGCTGTGCCCAATATACAGAAACGTCTTGCGGTATCTCCTACAGGGAAAGTGCCAGGAGGGAATTGTGGAGCTTGTTCTCAGTGTCTCTGAGAATTGCTCTGATTATCCCTGTGACCTCTTTGCTAAGGCTCTCCAGAGAGACGTCCTCAAAACAAACACACATCTTGACATATCTCCCGCATTGATCGCAGTGTCTCCAGGAACGGCATTCAAGGAGCCAGGACCTTTTCTCCCTACACTGTCCATTGGGTTGTCCTCAAAACCAATATACATCCTGCTATATCTCCCACATGGAAAGTGCCAGGAGGGAGAAGTGGGGATTATGTTTAGACTTTCTCGGAACTGCTTCAAATCAACTAGATATCTTTGTGCTGTAAATCTCCCAACAGCCAAACGCAAAAGCAGCAAACATCTCGCTGTATGTCCCACATCCAAAGTGCCAAGAGAGAGCTTGCTCTCCCTGTCTTTGAGTACTGCTTTCACTGTCCCGGTTACCTCTTTGCTAACATTCTCTTCAGAGCTGCAGTGAAACCAGGAACCACGTGGAGAAGGCACCCACACTGAAAGTGCCTGGAGGGAACATTGGGGCTTCTTCTCAGTGTCTCTGACATAGGGTTTCACTGTCCCGGGAAAGTCTCTGCTAACACCCTGCAGAGCGCTGTGCCCAATATACAGAAACGTCTTGCGGTATCTCCTACAGGAAAAGTGCCAGGAGGGAATTGTGGAGCTTGTTCTCAGTGTCTCTGAGAATTGCTCTGATTATCCCTGTGACCTCTTTGCTAAGACTCTCCAGAGAGACGTCCTCAAAACAAACACACATCTTGACATATCTCCCGCATTGATCGCAGTGTCTCCAGAAACGGCATTCAAGGAGCCAGGACCTTTTCTCCCTACACTGTCCATTGAGTTGTCCTCAAAACCAATATACATCCTGCTATATCTCCCACATGGAAAGTGCCAGGAGGGAGAAGTGGGGATTATGTTTAGACTTTCTCGGAACTGCTTCAAATCAACTAGATATCTTTGTGCTGTAAATCTCCCAACAGCCAAACGCAAAAGCAGCAAACATCTCGCTGTATGTCCCACATCCAAAGTGCCAAGAGAGAGCTTGCTCTCCCTGTCTTTGAGTACTGTTTTCACTGTCCCGGTTACCTCTTTGCTAACATTCTCTTCAGAGCTGCAGTGAAACCAGGAACCACGTGGAGAAGGCACCCACACTGAAAGTGCCTGGAGGGAACATTGGGGCTTCTTCTCAGTGTCTCTGACATAGGGTTTCACTGTCCCGGGAAAGTCTCTGCTAACACCCTGCAGAGCGCTGTGCCCAATATACAGAAACGTCTTGCGGTATCTCCTACAGGGAAAGTGCCAGGAGGGAATTGTGGAGCTTGTTCTCAGTGTCTCTGAGAATTGCTCTGATTATGCCTGTGACCTCTTTGCTAAGACTCTCCAGAGAGACGTCCTCAAAACAAACACACATCTTGACATATCTCCCGCATTGATCGCAGTGTCTCCAGAAACGGCATTCAAGGAGCCAGGACCTTTTCTCCCTACACTGTCCATTGAGTTGTCCTCAAAACCAATATACATCCTGCTATATCTCCCACATGGAAAGTGCCAGGAGGGAGAAGTGGGGATTATGTTTAGACTTTCTCGGAACTGCTTCAAATCAACTAGATAGCTTTGTGCTGTAAATCTCCCAACAGCCAAACGCAAAAGCAGCAAACATCTCGCTGTATGTCCCACATCCAAAGTGCCAAGAGAGAGCTTGCTCTCCCTGTCTTTGAGTACTGTTTTCACTGTCCCGGTTACCTCTTTGCTAACATTCTCTTCAGAGCTGCAGTGAAACCAGGAACCACGTGGAGAAGGCACCCACACTGAAAGTGCCTGGAGGGAACATTGGGGCTTCTTCTCAGTGTCTCTGACATAGGGTTTCACTGTCCCGGGAAAGTCTCTGCTAACACCCTGCAGAGCGCTGTGCCCAATGTACAGAAACGTCTTGCGGTATCTCCTACAGGGAAAGTGCCAGGAGGGAATTGTCGAGCTTGTTCTCAGTGTCTCTGAGAATTGCTCTGATTATGCCTGTGACCTCTTTGCTAAGACTCTCCAGAGAGACGTCCTCAAAACCAACACACATCTTGACATATCTCCCGCATTGATCGCAGTGTCTCCAGAAACGGCATTCAAGGAGCCAGGACCTTTTCTCCCTACACTGTCCATTGAGTTGTCCTCAAAACCAATATACATCCTGCTATATCTCCCACATGGAAAGTGCCAGGAGGGAGAAGTGGGGATTATGTTTAGACTTTCTCGGAACTGCTTCAAATCAACTAGATATCTTTGTGCTGTAAATCTCCCAACAGCCAAACGCAAAAGCAGCAAACATCTCGCTGTATGTCCCACATCCAAAGTGCCAAGAGAGCGCTTGCTCTCCCTGTCTTTGAGTACTGTTTTCACTGTCCCGGTTACCTCTTTGCTAACATTCTCTTCAGAGCTGCAGTGAAACCAGGAACCACGTGGAGAAGGCACCCACACTGAAAGTGCCTGGAGGGAACATTGGGGCTTCTTCTCAGTGTCTCTGACATAGGGTTTCACTGTCCCGGGAAAGTCTCTGCTAACACCGTGCAGAGCGCTGTGCCCAATATACAGAAACGTCTTGCGGTATCTCCTACAGGGAAAGTGCCAGGAGGGAATTGTGGAGCTTGTTCTCAGTGTCTCTGAGAATTGCTCTGATTATCCCTGTGACCTCTTTGCTAAGGCTCTCCAGAGAGACGTCCTCAAAACAAACACACATCTTGACATATCTCCCGCATTGATCGCAGTGTCTCCAGGAACGGCATTCAAGGAGCCAGGACCTTTTCTCCCTACACTGTCCATTGGGTTGTCCTCAAAACCAATATACATCCTGCTATATCTCCCACATGGAAAGTGCCAGGAGGGAGAAGTGGGGATTATGTTTAGACTTTCTCGGAACTGCTTCAAATCAACTAGATATCTTTGTGCTGTAAATCTCCCAACAGCCAAACGCAAAAGCAGCAAACATCTCGCTGTATGTCCCACATCCAAAGTGCCAAGAGAGAGCTTGCTCTCCCTGTCTTTGAGTACTGTTTTCACTGTCCCGGTTACCTCTTTGCTAACATTCTCTTCAGAGCTGCAGTGAAACCAGGAACCACGTGGAGAAGGCACCCACACTGAAAGTGCCTGGAGGGAACATTGGGGCTTCTTCTCAGTGTCTCTGACATAGGGTTTCACTGTCCCGGGAAAGTCTCTGCTAACACCCTGCAGAGCGCTGTGCCCAATGTACAGAAACGTCTTGCGGTATCTCCTACAGGGAAAGTGCCAGGAGGGAATTGTCGAGCTTGTTCTCAGTGTCTCTGAGAATTGCTCTGATTATCCCTGTGACCTCTTTGCTAAGACTCTCCAGAGAGACGTCCTCAAAACAAACACACATCTTGACATATCTCCCGCATTGATCGCAGTGTCTCCAGGAACGGCATTCAAGGAGCCAGGACCTTTTCTCCCTACACTGTCCATTGGGTTGTCCTCAAAACCAATATACATCCTGCTATATCTCCCACATGGAAAGTGCCAGGAGGGAGAAGTGGGGATTATGTTTAGACTTTCTCGGAACTGCTTCAAATCAACTAGATATCTTTGTGCTGTAAATCTCCCAACAGCCAAACGCAAAAGCAGCAAACATCTCGCTGTATGTCCCACATCCAAAGTGCCAAGAGAGAGCTTGCTCTCCCTGTCTTTGAGTACTGTTTTCACTGTCCCGGTTACCTCTTTGCTAACATTCTCTTCAGAGCTGCAGTGAAACCAGGAACCACGTGGAGAAGGCACCCACACTGAAAGTGCCTGGAGGGAACATTGGGGCTTCTTCTCAGTGTCTCTGACATAGGGTTTCACTGTCCCGGGAAAGTCTCTGCTAACACCGTGCAGAGCGCTGTGCCCAATATACAGAAACGTCTTGCGGTATCTCCTACAGGGAAAGTGCCAGGAGGGAATTGTGGAGCTTGTTCTCAGTGTCTCTGAGAATTGCTCTGATTATCCCTGTGACCTCTTTGCTAAGGCTCTCCAGAGAGACGTCCTCAAAACAAACACACATCTTGACATATCTCCCGCATTGATCGCAGTGTCTCCAGGAACGGCATTCAAGGAGCCAGGACCTTTTCTCCCTACACTGTCCATTGGGTTGTCCTCAAAACCAATATACATCCTGCTATATCTCCCACATGGAAAGTGCCAGGAGGGAGAAGTGGGGATTATGTTTAGACTTTCTCGGAACTGCTTCAAATCAACTAGATATCTTTGTGCTGTAAATCTCCCAACAGCCAAACGCAAAAGCAACAAACATCTCGCTGTATGTCCCACATCCAAAGTGCCAAGAGAGAGCTTGCTCTCCCTGTCTTTGAGTACTGCTTTCACTGTCCCGGTTACCTCTTTGCTAACATTCTCTTCAGAGCTGCAGTGAAACCAGGAACCACGTGGAGAAGGCACCCACACTGAAAGTGCCTGGAGGGAACATTGGGGCTTCTTCTCAGTGTCTCTGACATAGGGTTTCACTGTCCCGCGAAAGTCTCTGCTAACACCCTGCAGAGCGCTGTGCCCAATATACAGAAACGTCTTGCGGTATCTCCTACAAGAAAAGTGCCAGGAGGGAATTGTGGAGCTTGTTCTCAGTGTCTCTGAGAATTGCTCTGATTATCCCTGTGACCTCTTTGCTAAGACTCTCCAGAGAGACGTCCTCAAAACAAACACACATCTTGACATATCTCCCGCATTGATCGCAGTGTCTCCAGAAACGGCATTCAAGGAGCCAGGACCTTTTCTCCCTACACTGTCCATTGAGTTGTCCTCAAAACCAATATACATCCTGCTATATCTCCCACATGGAAAGTGCCAGGAGGGAGAAGTGGGGATTATGTTTAGACTTTCTCGGAACTGCTTCAAATCAACTAGATATCTTTGTGCTGTAAATCTCCCAACAGCCAAACGCAAAAGCAGCAAACATCTCGCTGTATGTCCCACATCCAAAGTGCCAAGAGAGAGCTTGCTCTCCCTGTCTTTGAGTACTGTTTTCACTGTCCCGGTTACCTCTTTGCTAACATTCTCTTCAGAGCTGCAGTGAAACCAGGAACCACGTGGAGAAGGCACCCACACTGAAAGTGCCTGGAGGGAACATTGGGGCTTCTTCTCAGTGTCTCTGACATAGGGTTTCACTGTCCCGGGAAAGTCTCTGCTAACACCCTGCAGAGCGCTGTGCCCAATATACAGAAACGTCTTGCGGTATCTCCTACAGGGAAAGTGCCAGGAGGGAATTGTGGAGCTTGTTCTCAGTGTCTCTGAGAATTGCTCTGATTATGCCTGTGACCTCTTTGCTAAGACTCTCCAGAGAGACGTCCTCAAAACAAACACACATCTTGACATATCTCCCGCATTGATCGCAGTGTCTCCAGAAACGGCATTCAAGGAGCCAGGACCTTTTCTCCCTACACTGTCCATTGAGTTGTCCTCAAAACCAATATACATCCTGCTATATCTCCCACATGGAAAGTGCCAGGAGGGAGAAGTGGGGATTATGTTTAGACTTTCTCGGAACTGCTTCAAATCAACTAGATATCTTTGTGCTGTAAATCTCCCAACAGCCAAACGCAAAAGCAGCAAACATCTCGCTGTATGTCCCACATCCAAAGTGCCAAGAGAGAGCTTGCTCTCCCTGTCTTTGAGTACTGTTTTCACTGTCCCGGTTACCTCTTTGCTAACATTCTCTTCAGAGCTGCAGTGAAACCAGGAACCACGTGGAGAAGGCACCCACACTGAAAGTGCCTGGAGGGAACATTGGGGCTTCTTCTCAGTGTCTCTGACATAGGGTTTCACTGTCCCGGGAAAGTCTCTGCTAACACCCTGCAGAGCGCTGTGCCCAATGTACAGAAACGTCTTGCGGTATCTCCTACAGGGAAAGTGCCAGGAGGGAATTGTCGAGCTTGTTCTCAGTGTCTCTGAGAATTGCTCTGATTATGCCTGTGACCTCTTTGCTAAGACTCTCCAGAGAGACGTCCTCAAAACCAACACACATCTTGACATATCTCCCGCATTGATCGCAGTGTCTCCAGAAACGGCATTCAAGGAGCCAGGACCTTTTCTCCCTACACTGTCCATTGAGTTGTCCTCAAAACCAATATACATCCTGCTATATCTCCCACATGGAAAGTGCCAGGAGGGAGAAGTGGGGATTATGTTTAGACTTTCTCGGAACTGCTTCAAATCAACTAGATATCTTTGTGCTGTAAATCTCCCAACAGCCAAACGCAAAAGCAGCAAACATCTCGCTGTATGTCCCACATCCAAAGTGCCAAGAGAGCGCTTGCTCTCCCTGTCTTTGAGTACTGTTTTCACTGTCCCGGTTACCTCTTTGCTAACATTCTCTTCAGAGCTGCAGTGAAACCAGGAACCACGTGGAGAAGGCACCCACACTGAAAGTGCCTGGAGGGAACATTGGGGCTTCTTCTCAGTGTCTCTGACATAGGGTTTCACTGTCCCGGGAAAGTCTCTGCTAACACCGTGCAGAGCGCTGTGCCCAATATACAGAAACGTCTTGCGGTATCTCCTACAGGGAAAGTGCCAGGAGGGAATTGTGGAGCTTGTTCTCAGTGTCTCTGAGAATTGCTCTGATTATCCCTGTGACCTCTTTGCTAAGGCTCTCCAGAGAGACGTCCTCAAAACAAACACACATCTTGACATATCTCCCGCATTGATCGCAGTGTCTCCAGGAACGGCATTCAAGGAGCCAGGACCTTTTCTCCCTACACTGTCCATTGGGTTGTCCTCAAAACCAATATACATCCTGCTATATCTCCCACATGGAAAGTGCCAGGAGGGAGAAGTGGGGATTATGTTTAGACTTTCTCGGAACTGCTTCAAATCAACTAGATATCTTTGTGCTGTAAATCTCCCAACAGCCAAACGCAAAAGCAGCAAACATCTCGCTGTATGTCCCACATCCAAAGTGCCAAGAGAGAGCTTGCTCTCCCTGTCTTTGAGTACTGTTTTCACTGTCCCGGTTACCTCTTTGCTAACATTCTCTTCAGAGCTGCAGTGAAACCAGGAACCACGTGGAGAAGGCACCCACACTGAAAGTGCCTGGAGGGAACATTGGGGCTTCTTCTCAGTGTCTCTGACATAGGGTTTCACTGTCCCGGGAAAGTCTCTGCTAACACCCTGCAGAGCGCTGTGCCCAATGTACAGAAACGTCTTGCGGTATCTCCTACAGGGAAAGTGCCAGGAGGGAATTGTCGAGCTTGTTCTCAGTGTCTCTGAGAATTGCTCTGATTATGCCTGTGACCTCTTTGCTAAGACTCTCCAGAGAGACGTCCTCAAAACCAACACACATCTTGACATATCTCCCGCATTGATCGCAGTGTCTCCAGAAACGGCATTCAAGGAGCCAGGACCTTTTCTCCCTACACTGTCCATTGAGTTGTCCTCAAAACCAATATACATCCTGCTATATCTCCCACATGGAAAGTGCCAGGAGGGAGAAGTGGGGATTATGTTTAGACTTTCTCGGAACTGCTTCAAATCAACTAGATATCTTTGTGCTGTAAATCTCCCAACAGCCAAACGCAAAAGCAGCAAACATCTCGCTGTATGTCCCACATCCAAAGTGCCAAGAGAGAGCTTGCTCTCCCTGTCTTTGAGTACTGTTTTCACTGTCCCGGTTACCTCTTTGCTAACATTCTCTTCAGAGCTGCAGTGAAACCAGGAACCACGTGGAGAAGGCACCCACACTGAAAGTGCCTGGAGGGAACATTGGGGCTTCTTCTCAGTGTCTCTGACATAGGGTTTCACTGTCCCGGGAAAGTCTCTGCTAACACCCTGCAGAGCGCTGTGCCCAATGTACAGAAACGTCTTGCGGTATCTCCTACAGGGAAAGTGCCAGGAGGGAATTGTCGAGCTTGTTCTCAGTGTCTCTGAGAATTGCTCTGATTATCCCTGTGACCTCTTTGCTAAGACTCTCCAGAGAGACGTCCTCAAAACCAACACACATCTTGACATATCTCCCGCATTGATCGCAGTGTCTCCAGAAACGGCATTCAAGGAGCCAGGACCTTTTCTCCCTACACTGTCCATTGAGTTGTCCTCAAAACCAATATACATCCTGCTATATCTCCCACATGGAAAGTGCCAGGAGGGAGAAGTGGGGATTATGTTTAGACTTTCTCGGAACTGCTTCAAATCAACTAGATATCTTTGTGCTGTAAATCTCCCAACAGCCAAATGCAAAAGCAGCAAACATCTCGCTGTATGTCCCACATCCAAAGTGCCAAGAGAGAGCTTGCTCTCCCTGTCTTTGAGTACTGTTTTCACTGTCCCGGTTACCTCTTTGCTAACATTCTCTTCAGAGCTGCAGTGAAACCAGGAACCACGTGGAGAAGGCACCCACACTGAAAGTGCCTGGAGGGAACATTGGGGCTTCTTCTCAGTGTCTCTGACATAGGGTTTCACTGTCCCGGGAAAGTCTCTGCTAACACCCTGCAGAGCGCTGTGCCCAATATACAGAAACGTCTTGCGGTATCTCCTACAGGGAAAGTGCCAGGAGGGAATTGTGGAGCTTGTTCTCAGTGTCTCTGAGAATTGCTCTGATTATCCCTGTGACCTCTTTGCTAAGACTCTCCAGAGAGACGTCCTCAAAACAAACACACATCTTGACATATCTCCCGCATTGATCGCAGTGTCTCCAGAAACGGCATTCAAGGAGCCAGGACCTTTTCTCCCTACACTGTCCATTGAGTTGTCCTCAAAACCAATATACATCCTGCTATATCTCCCACATGGAAAGTGCCAGGAGGGAGAAGTGGGGATTATGTTTAGACTTTCTCGGAACTGCTTCAAATCAACTAGATATCTTTGTGCTGTAAATCTCCCAACAGCCAAACGCAAAAGCAGCAAACATCTCGCTGTATGTCCCACATCCAAAGTGCCAAGAGAGCGCTTGCTCTCCCTGTCTTTGAGTACTGTTTTCACTGTCCCGGTTACCTCTTTGCTAACATTCTCTTCAGAGCTGCAGTGAAACCAGGAACCACGTGGAGAAGGCACCCACACTGAAAGTGCCTGGAGGGAACATTGGGGCTTCTTCTCAGTGTCTCTGACATAGGGTTTCACTGTCCCGGGAAAGTCTCTGCTAACACCGTGCAGAGCGCTGTGCCCAATATACAGAAACGTCTTGCGGTATCTCCTACAGGGAAAGTGCCAGGAGGGAATTGTGGAGCTTGTTCTCAGTGTCTCTGAGAATTGCTCTGATTATCCCTGTGACCTCTTTGCTAAGGCTCTCCAGAGAGACGTCCTCAAAACAAACACACATCTTGACATATCTCCCGCATTGATCGCAGTGTCTCCAGGAACGGCATTCAAGGAGCCAGGACCTTTTCTCCCTACACTGTCCATTGGGTTGTCCTCAAAACCAATATACATCCTGCTATATCTCCCACATGGAAAGTGCCAGGAGGGAGAAGTGGGGATTATGTTTAGACTTTCTCGGAACTGCTTCAAATCAACTAGATATCTTTGTGCTGTAAATCTCCCAACAGCCAAACGCAAAAGCAGCAAACATCTCGCTGTATGTCCCACATCCAAAGTGCCAAGAGAGAGCTTGCTCTCCCTGTCTTTGAGTACTGTTTTCACTGTCCCGGTTACCTCTTTGCTAACATTCTCTTCAGAGCTGCAGTGAAACCAGGAACCACGTGGAGAAGGCACCCACACTGAAAGTGCCTGGAGGGAACATTGGGGCTTCTTCTCAGTGTCTCTGACATAGGGTTTCACTGTCCCGGGAAAGTCTCTGCTAACACCCTGCAGAGCGCTGTGCCCAATATACAGAAACGTCTTGCGGTATCTCCTACAGGGAAAGTGCCAGGAGGGAATTGTGGAGCTTGTTCTCAGTGTCTCTGAGAATTGCTCTGATTATCCCTGTGACCTCTTTGCTAAGGCTCTCCAGAGAGACGTCCTCAAAACAAACACACATCTTGACATATCTCCCGCATTGATCGCAGTGTCTCCAGGAACGGCATTCAAGGAGCCAGGACCTTTTCTCCCTACACTGTCCATTGGGTTGTCCTCAAAACCAATATACATCCTGCTATATCTCCCACATGGAAAGTGCCAGGAGGGAGAAGTGGGGATTATGTTTAGACTTTCTCGGAACTGCTTCAAATCAACTAGATATCTTTGTGCTGTAAATCTCCCAACAGCCAAACGCAAAAGCAGCAAACATCTCGCTGTATGTCCCACATCCAAAGTGCCAAGAGAGAGCTTGCTCTCCCTGTCTTTGAGTACTGCTTTCACTGTCCCGGTTACCTCTTTGCTAACATTCTCTTCAGAGCTGCAGTGAAACCAGGAACCACGTGGAGAAGGCACCCACACTGAAAGTGCCTGGAGGGAACATTGGGGCTTCTTCTCAGTGTCTCTGACATAGGGTTTCACTGTCCCGGGAAAGTCTCTGCTAACACCCTGCAGAGCGCTGTGCCCAATATACAGAAACGTCTTGCGGTATCTCCTACAGGGAAAGTGCCAGGAGGGAATTGTGGAGCTTGTTCTCAGTGTCTCTGAGAATTGCTCTGATTATGCCTGTGACCTCTTTGCTAAGACTCTCCAGAGAGACGTCCTCAAAACCAACACACATCTTGACATATCTCCCGCATTGATCGCAGTGTCTCCAGAAACGGCATTCAAGGAGCCAGGACCTTTTCTCCCTACACTGTCCATTGAGTTGTCCTCAAAACCAATATACATCCTGCTATATCTCCCACATGGAAAGTGCCAGGAGGGAGAAGTGGGGATTATGTTTAGACTTTCTCGGAACTGCTTCAAATCTACTAGATATCTTTGTGCTGTAAATCTCCCAACAGCCAAACGCAAAAGCAGCAAACATCTCGCTGTATGTCCCACATCCAAAGTGCCAAGAGAGAGCTTGCTCTCCCTGTCTTTGAGTACTGTTTTCACTGTCCCGGTTACCTCTTGGCTAACATTCTCTTCAGAGCTGCAGTGAAACCAGGAACCACGTGGAGAAGGCACCCACACTGAAAGTGCCTGGAGGGAACATTGGGGCTTCTTCTCAGTGTCTCTGACATAGGGTTTCACTGTCCCGGGAAAGTCTCTGCTAACACCCTGCAGAGCGCTGTGCCCAATGTACAGAAACGTCTTGCGGTATCTCCTACAGGGAAAGTGCCAGGAGGGAATTGTCGAGCTTGTTCTCAGTGTCTCTGAGAATTGCTCTGATTATCCCTGTGACCTCTTTGCTAAGACTCTCCAGAGAGACGTCCTCAAAACCAACACACATCTTGACATATCTCCCGCATTGATCGCAGTGTCTCCAGAAACGGCATTCAAGGAGCCAGGACCTTTTCTCCCTACACTGTCCATTGAGTTGTCCTCAAAACCAATATACATCCTGCTATATCTCCCACATGGAAAGTGCCAGGAGGGAGAAGTGGGGATTATGTTTAGACTTTCTCGGAACTGCTTCAAATCAACTAGATATCTTTGTGCTGTAAATCTCCCAACAGCCAAATGCAAAAGCAGCAAACATCTCGCTGTATGTCCCACATCCAAAGTGCCAAGAGAGAGCTTGCTCTCCCTGTCTTTGAGTACTGTTTTCACTGTCCCGGTTACCTCTTTGCTAACATTCTCTTCAGAGCTGCAGTGAAACCAGGAACCACGTGGAGAAGGCACCCACACTGAAAGTGCCTGGAGGGAACATTGGGGCTTCTTCTCAGTGTCTCTGACATAGGGTTTCACTGTCCCGGGAAAGTCTCTGCTAACACCGTGCAGAGCGCTGTGCCCAATATACAGAAACGTCTTGCGGTATCTCCTACAGGGAAAGTGCCAGGAGGGAATTGTGGAGCTTGTTCTCAGTGTCTCTGAGAATTGCTCTGATTATCCCTGTGACCTCTTTGCTAAGACTCTCCAGAGAGACGTCCTCAAAACAAACACACATCTTGACATATCTCCCGCATTGATCGCAGTGTCTCCAGAAACGGCATTCAAGGAGCCAGGACCTTTTCTCCCTACACTGTCCATTGAGTTGTCCTCAAAACCAATATACATCCTGCTATATCTCCCACATGGAAAGTGCCAGGAGGGAGAAGTGGGGATTATGTTTAGACTTTCTCGGAACTGCTTCAAATCAACTAGATATCTTTGTGCTGTAAATCTCCCAACAGCCAAACGCAAAAGCAGCAAACATCTCGCTGTATGTCCCACATCCAAAGTGCCAAGAGAGCGCTTGCTCTCCCTGTCTTTGAGTACTGTTTTCACTGTCCCGGTTACCTCTTTGCTAACATTCTCTTCAGAGCTGCAGTGAAACCAGGAACCACGTGGAGAAGGCACCCACACTGAAAGTGCCTGGAGGGAACATTGGGGCTTCTTCTCAGTGTCTCTGACATAGGGTTTCACTGTCCCGGGAAAGTCTCTGCTAACACCGTGCAGAGCGCTGTGCCCAATATACAGAAACGTCTTGCGGTATCTCCTACAGGGAAAGTGCCAGGAGGGAATTGTGGAGCTTGTTCTCAGTGTCTCTGAGAATTGCTCTGATTATCCCTGTGACCTCTTTGCTAAGGCTCTCCAGAGAGACGTCCTCAAAACAAACACACATCTTGACATATCTCCCGCATTGATCGCAGTGTCTCCAGGAACGGCATTCAAGGAGCCAGGACCTTTTCTCCCTACACTGTCCATTGGGTTGTCCTCAAAACCAATATACATCCTGCTATATCTCCCACATGGAAAGTGCCAGGAGGGAGAAGTGGGGATTATGTTTAGACTTTCTCGGAACTGCTTCAAATCAACTAGATATCTTTGTGCTGTAAATCTCCCAACAGCCAAACGCAAAAGCAGCAAACATCTCGCTGTATGTCCCACATCCAAAGTGCCAAGAGAGAGCTTGCTCTCCCTGTCTTTGAGTACTGTTTTCACTGTCCCGGTTACCTCTTTGCTAACATTCTCTTCAGAGCTGCAGTGAAACCAGGAACCACGTGGAGAAGGCACCCACACTGAAAGTGCCTGGAGGGAACATTGGGGCTTCTTCTCAGTGTCTCTGACATAGGGTTTCACTGTCCCGGGAAAGTCTCTGCTAACACCGTGCAGAGCGCTGTGCCCAATATACAGAAACGTCTTGCGGTATCTCCTACAGGGAAAGTGCCAGGAGGGAATTGTGGAGCTTGTTCTCAGTGTCTCTGAGAATTGCTCTGATTATCCCTGTGACCTCTTTGCTAAGGCTCTCCAGAGAGACGTCCTCAAAACAAACACACATCTTGACATATCTCCCGCATTGATCGCAGTGTCTCCAGGAACGGCATTCAAGGAGCCAGGACCTTTTCTCCCTACACTGTCCATTGGGTTGTCCTCAAAACCAATATACATCCTGCTATATCTCCCACATGGAAAGTGCCAGGAGGGAGAAGTGGGGATTATGTTTAGACTTTCTCGGAACTGCTTCAAATCAACTAGATATCTTTGTGCTGTAAATCTCCCAACAGCCAAACGCAAAAGCAGCAAACATCTCGCTGTATGTCCCACATCCAAAGTGCCAAGAGAGAGCTTGCTCTCCCTGTCTTTGAGTACTGCTTTCACTGTCCCGGTTACCTCTTTGCTAACATTCTCTTCAGAGCTGCAGTGAAACCAGGAACCACGTGGAGAAGGCACCCACACTGAAAGTGCCTGGAGGGAACATTGGGGCTTCTTCTCAGTGTCTCTGACATAGGGTTTCACTGTCCCGGGAAAGTCTCTGCTAACACCCTGCAGAGCGCTGTGCCCAATATACAGAAACGTCTTGCGGTATCTCCTACAGGGAAAGTGCCAGGAGGGAATTGTGGAGCTTGTTCTCAGTGTCTCTGAGAATTGCTCTGATTATGCCTGTGACCTCTTTGCTAAGACTCTCCAGAGAGACGTCCTCAAAACCAACACACATCTTGACATATCTCCCGCATTGATCGCAGTGTCTCCAGAAACGGCATTCAAGGAGCCAGGACCTTTTCTCCCTACACTGTCCATTGAGTTGTCCTCAAAACCAATATACATCCTGCTATATCTCCCACATGGAAAGTGCCAGGAGGGAGAAGTGGGGATTATGTTTAGACTTTCTCGGAACTGCTTCAAATCAACTAGCTATCTTTGTGCTGTAAATCTCCCAACAGCCAAACGCAAAAGCAGCAAACATCTCGCTGTATGTCCCACATCCAAAGTGCCAAGAGAGAGCTTGCTCTCCCTGTCTTTGAGTACTGTTTTCACTGTCCCGGTTACCTCTTTGCTAACATTCTCTTCAGAGCTGCAGTGAAACCAGGAACCACGTGGAGAAGGCACCCACACTGAAAGTGCCTGGAGGGAACATTGGGGCTTCTTCTCAGTGTCTCTGACATAGGGTTTCACTGTCCCGGGAAAGTCTCTGCTAACACCGTGCAGAGCGCTGTGCCCAATATACAGAAACGTCTTGCGGTATCTCCTACAGGGAAAGTGCCAGGAGGGAATTGTGGAGCTTGTTCTCAGTGTCTCTGAGAATTGCTCTGATTATCCCTGTGACCTCTTTGCTAAGGCTCTCCAGAGAGACGTCCTCAAAACAAACACACATCTTGACATATCTCCCACATTGATCGCAGTGTCTCCAGGAACGGCATTCAAGGAGCCAGGACCTTTTCTCCCTACACTGTCCATTGGGTTGTCCTCAAAACCAATATACATCCTGCTATATCTCCCACATGGAAAGTGCCAGGAGGGAGAAGTGGGGATTATGTTTAGACTTTCTCGGAACTGCTTCAAATCAACTAGATATCTTTGTGCTGTAAATCTCCCAACAGCCAAACGCAAAAGCAGCAAACATCTCGCTGTATGTCCCACATCCAAAGTGCCAAGAGAGCGCTTGCTCTCCCTGTCTTTGAGTACTGTTTTCACTGTCCCGGTTACCTCTTTGCTAACATTCTCTTCAGAGCTGCAGTGAAACCAGGAACCACGTGGAGAAGGCACCCACACTGAAAGTGCCTGGAGGGAACATTGGGGCTTCTTCTCAGTGTCTCTGACATAGGGTTTCACTGTCCCGGGAAAGTCTCTGCTAACACCGTGCAGAGCGCTGTGCCCAATATACAGAAACGTCTTGCGGTATCTCCTACAGGGAAAGTGCCAGGAGGGAATTGTGGAGCTTGTTCTCAGTGTCTCTGAGAATTGCTCTGATTATCCCTGTGACCTCTTTGCTAAGGCTCTCCAGAGAGACGTCCTCAAAACAAACACACATCTTGACATATCTCCCGCATTGATCGCAGTGTCTCCAGGAACGGCATTCAAGGAGCCAGGACCTTTTCTCCCTACACTGTCCATTGGGTTGTCCTCAAAACCAATATACATCCTGCTATATCTCCCACATGGAAAGTGCCAGGAGGGAGAAGTGGGGATTATGTTTAGACTTTCTCGGAACTGCTTCAAATCAACTAGATATCTTTGTGCTGTAAATCTCCCAACAGCCAAACGCAAAAGCAGCAAACATCTCGCTGTATGTCCCACATCCAAAGTGCCAAGAGAGAGCTTGCTCTCCCTGTCTTTGAGTACTGTTTTCACTGTCCCGGTTACCTCTTTGCTAACATTCTCTTCAGAGCTGCAGTGAAACCAGGAACCACGTGGAGAAGGCACCCACACTGAAAGTGCCTGGAGGGAACATTGGGGCTTCTTCTCAGTGTCTCTGACATAGGGTTTCACTGTCCCGGGAAAGTCTCTGCTAACACCGTGCAGAGCGCTGTGCCCAATATACAGAAACGTCTTGCGGTATCTCCTACAGGGAAAGTGCCAGGAGGGAATTGTGGAGCTTGTTCTCAGTGTCTCTGAGAATTGCTCTGATTATCCCTGTGACCTCTTTGCTAAGGCTCTCCAGAGAGACGTCCTCAAAACAAACACACATCTTGACATATCTCCCGCATTGATCGCAGTGTCTCCAGGAACGGCATTCAAGGAGCCAGGACCTTTTCTCCCTACACTGTCCATTGGGTTGTCCTCAAAACCAATATACATCCTGCTATATCTCCCACATGGAAAGTGCCAGGAGGGAGAAGTGGGGATTATGTTTAGACTTTCTCGGAACTGCTTCAAATCAACTAGATATCTTTGTGCTGTAAATCTCCCAACAGCCAAACGCAAAAGCAGCAAACATCTCGCTGTATGTCCCACATCCAAAGTGCCAAGAGAGAGCTTGCTCTCCCTGTCTTTGAGTACTGCTTTCACTGTCCCGGTTACCTCTTTGCTAACATTCTCTTCAGAGCTGCAGTGAAACCAGGAACCACGTGGAGAAGGCACCCACACTGAAAGTGCCTGGAGGGAACATTGGGGCTTCTTCTCAGTGTCTCTGACATAGGGTTTCACTGTCCCGGGAAAGTCTCTGCTAACACCCTGCAGAGCGCTGTGCCCAATATACAGAAACGTCTTGCGGTATCTCCTACAGGGAAAGTGCCAGGAGGGAATTGTGGAGCTTGTTCTCAGTGTCTCTGAGAATTGCTCTGATTATGCCTGTGACCTCTTTGCTAAGACTCTCCAGAGAGACGTCCTCAAAACCAACACACATCTTGACATATCTCCCGCATTGATCGCAGTGTCTCCAGAAACGGCATTCAAGGAGCCAGGACCTTTTCTCCCTACACTGTCCATTGAGTTGTCCTCAAAACCAATATACATCCTGCTATATCTCCCACATGGAAAGTGCCAGGAGGGAGAAGTGGGGATTATGTTTAGACTTTCTCGGAACTGCTTCAAATCAACTAGCTATCTTTGTGCTGTAAATCTCCCAACAGCCAAACGCAAAAGCAGCAAACATCTCGCTGTATGTCCCACATCCAAAGTGCCAAGAGAGAGCTTGCTCTCCCTGTCTTTGAGTACTGTTTTCACTGTCCCGGTTACCTCTTTGCTAACATTCTCTTCAGAGCTGCAGTGAAACCAGGAACCACGTGGAGAAGGCACCCACACTGAAAGTGCCTGGAGGGAACATTGGGGCTTCTTCTCAGTGTCTCTGACATAGGGTTTCACTGTCCCGGGAAAGTCTCTGCTAACACCGTGCAGAGCGCTGTGCCCAATATACAGAAACGTCTTGCGGTATCTCCTACAGGGAAAGTGCCAGGAGGGAATTGTGGAGCTTGTTCTCAGTGTCTCTGAGAATTGCTCTGATTATCCCTGTGACCTCTTTGCTAAGGCTCTCCAGAGAGACGTCCTCAAAACAAACACACATCTTGACATATCTCCCACATTGATCGCAGTGTCTCCAGGAACGGCATTCAAGGAGCCAGGACCTTTTCTCCCTACACTGTCCATTGGGTTGTCCTCAAAACCAATATACATCCTGCTATATCTCCCACATGGAAAGTGCCAGGAGGGAGAAGTGGGGATTATGTTTAGACTTTCTCGGAACTGCTTCAAATCAACTAGATATCTTTGTGCTGTAAATCTCCCAACAGCCAAACGCAAAAGCAGCAAACATCTCGCTGTATGTCCCACATCCAAAGTGCCAAGAGAGAGCTTGCTCTCCCTGTCTTTGAGTACTGTTTTCACTGTCCCGGTTACCTCTTTGCTAACATTCTCTTCAGAGCTGCAGTGAAACCAGGAACCACGTGGAGAAGGCACCCACACTGAAAGTGCCTGGAGGGAACATTGGGGCTTCTTCTCAGTGTCTCTGACATAGGGTTTCACTGTCCCGGGAAAGTCTCTGCTAACACCCTGCAGAGCGCTGTGCCCAATATACAGAAACGTCTTGCGGTATCTCCTACAGGGAAAGTGCCAGGAGGGAATTGTGGAGCTTGTTCTCAGTGTCTCTGAGAATTGCTCTGATTATCCCTGTGACCTCTTTGCTAAGGCTCTCCAGAGAGACGTCCTCAAAACAAACACACATCTTGACATATCTCCCGCATTGATCGCAGTGTCTCCAGGAACGGCATTCAAGGAGCCAGGACCTTTTCTCCCTACACTGTCCATTGGGTTGTCCTCAAAACCAATATACATCCTGCTATATCTCCCACATGGAAAGTGCCAGGAGGGAGAAGTGGGGATTATGTTTAGACTTTCTCGGAACTGCTTCAAATCAACTAGATATCTTTGTGCTGTAAATCTCCCAACAGCCAAACGCAAAAGCAGCAAACATCTCGCTGTATGTCCCACATCCAAAGTGCCAAGAGAGAGCTTGCTCTCCCTGTCTTTGAGTACTGCTTTCACTGTCCCGGTTACCTCTTTGCTAACATTCTCTTCAGAGCTGCAGTGAAACCAGGAACCACGTGGAGAAGGCACCCACACTGAAAGTGCCTGGAGGGAACATTGGGGCTTCTTCTCAGTGTCTCTGACATAGGGTTTCACTGTCCCGGGAAAGTCTCTGCTAACACCGTGCAGAGCGCTGTGCCCAATATACAGAAACGTCTTGCGGTATCTCCTACAGGGAAAGTGCCAGGAGGGAATTGTGGAGCTTGTTCTCAGTGTCTCTGAGAATTGCTCTGATTATCCCTGTGACCTCTTTGCTAAGACTCTCCAGAGAGACGTCCTCAAAACAAACACACATCTTGACATATCTCCCGCATTGATCGCAGTGTCTCCAGAAACGGCATTCAAGGAGCCAGGACCTTTTCTCCCTACACTGTCCATTGAGTTGTCCTCAAAACCAATATACATCCTGCTATATCTCCCACATGGAAAGTGCCAGGAGGGAGAAGTGGGGATTATGTTTAGACTTTCTCGGAACTGCTTCAAATCAACTAGATATCTTTGTGCTGTAAATCTCCCAACAGCCAAACGCAAAAGCAGCAAACATCTCGCTGTATGTCCCACATCCAAAGTGCCAAGAGAGAGCTTGCTCTCCCTGTCTTTGAGTACTGTTTTCACTGTCCCGGTTACCTCTTTGCTAACATTCTCTTCAGAGCTGCAGTGAAACCAGGAACCACGTGGAGAAGGCACCCACACTGAAAGTGCCTGGAGGGAACATTGGGGCTTCTTCTCAGTGTCTCTGACATAGGGTTTCACTGTCCCGGGAAAGTCTCTGCTAACACCCTGCAGAGCGCTGTGCCCAATGTACAGAAACGTCTTGCGGTATCTCCTACAGGGAAAGTGCCAGGAGGGAATTGTGGAGCTTGTTCTCAGTGTCTCTGAGAATTGCTCTGATTATGCCTGTGACCTCTTTGCTAAGACTCTCCAGAGAGACGTCCTCAAAACAAACACACATCTTGACATATCTCCCGCATTGATCGCAGTGTCTCCAGAAACGGCATTCAAGGAGCCAGGACCTTTTCTCCCTACACTGTCCATTGAGTTGTCCTCAAAACCAATATACATCCTGCTATATCTCCCACATGGAAAGTGCCAGGAGGGAGAAGTGGGGATTATGTTTAGACTTTCTCGGAACTGCTTCAAATCAACTAGATATCTTTGTGCTGTAAATCTCCCAACAGCCAAACGCAAAAGCAGCAAACATCTCGCTGTATGTCCCACATCCAAAGTGCCAAGAGAGAGCTTGCTCTCCCTGTCTTTGAGTACTGTTTTCACTGTCCCGGTTACCTCTTTGCTAACATTCTCTTCAGAGCTGCAGTGAAACCAGGAACCACGTGGAGAAGGCACCCACACTGAAAGTGCCTGGAGGGAACATTGGGGCTTCTTCTCAGTGTCTCTGACATAGGGTTTCACTGTCCCGGGAAAGTCTCTGCTAACACCGTGCAGAGCGCTGTGCCCAATATACAGAAACGTCTTGCGGTATCTCCTACAGGGAAAGTGCCAGGAGGGAATTGTGGAGCTTGTTCTCAGTGTCTCTGAGAATTGCTCTGATTATCCCTGTGACCTCTTTGCTAAGGCTCTCCAGAGAGACGTCCTCAAAACAAACACACATCTTGACATATCTCCCGCATTGATCGCAGTGTCTCCAGGAACGGCATTCAAGGAGCCAGGACCTTTTCTCCCTACACTGTCCATTGGGTTGTCCTCAAAACCAATATACATCCTGCTATATCTCCCACATGGAAAGTGCCAGGAGGGAGAAGTGGGGATTATGTTTAGACTTTCTCGGAACTGCTTCAAATCAACTAGATATCTTTGTGCTGTAAATCTCCCAACAGCCAAACGCAAAAGCAGCAAACATCTCGCTGTATGTCCCACATCCAAAGTGCCAAGAGAGAGCTTGCTCTCCCTGTCTTTGAGTACTGTTTTCACTGTCCCGGTTACCTCTTTGCTAACATTCTCTTCAGAGCTGCAGTGAAACCAGGAACCACGTGGAGAAGGCACCCACACTGAAAGTGCCTGGAGGGAACATTGGGGCTTCTTCTCAGTGTCTCTGACATAGGGTTTCACTGTCCCGGGAAAGTCTCTGCTAACACCCTGCAGAGCGCTGTGCCCAATATACAGAAACGTCTTGCGGTATCTCCTACAGGGAAAGTGCCAGGAGGGAATTGTGGAGCTTGTTCTCAGTGTCTCTGAGAATTGCTCTGATTATCCCTGTGACCTCTTTGCTAAGGCTCTCCAGAGAGACGTCCTCAAAACAAACACACATCTTGACATATCTCCCGCATTGATCGCAGTGTCTCCAGGAACGGCATTCAAGGAGCCAGGACCTTTTCTCCCTACACTGTCCATTGGGTTGTCCTCAAAACCAATATACATCCTGCTATATCTCCCACATGGAAAGTGCCAGGAGGGAGAAGTGGGGATTATGTTTAGACTTTCTCGGAACTGCTTCAAATCAACTAGATATCTTTGTGCTGTAAATCTCCCAACAGCCAAACGCAAAAGCAGCAAACATCTCGCTGTATGTCCCACATCCAAAGTGCCAAGAGAGAGCTTGCTCTCCCTGTCTTTGAGTACTGCTTTCACTGTCCCGGTTACCTCTTTGCTAACATTCTCTTCAGAGCTGCAGTGAAACCAGGAACCACGTGGAGAAGGCACCCACACTGAAAGTGCCTGGAGGGAACATTGGGGCTTCTTCTCAGTGTCTCTGACATAGGGTTTCACTGTCCCGGGAAAGTCTCTGCTAACACCCTGCAGAGCGCTGTGCCCAATATACAGAAACGTCTTGCGGTATCTCCTACAGGGAAAGTGCCAGGAGGGAATTGTGGAGCTTGTTCTCAGTGTCTCTGAGAATTGCTCTGATTATGCCTGTGACCTCTTTGCTAAGACTCTCCAGAGAGACGTCCTCAAAACCAACACACATCTTGACATATCTCCCGCATTGATCGCAGTGTCTCCAGAAACGGCATTCAAGGAGCCAGGACCTTTTCTCCCTACACTGTCCATTGAGTTGTCCTCAAAACCAATATACATCCTGCTATATCTCCCACATGGAAAGTGCCAGGAGGGAGAAGTGGGGATTATGTTTAGACTTTCTCGGAACTGCTTCAAATCAACTAGCTATCTTTGTGCTGTAAATCTCCCAACAGCCAAACGCAAAAGCAGCAAACATCTCGCTGTATGTCCCACATCCAAAGTGCCAAGAGAGAGCTTGCTCTCCCTGTCTTTGAGTACTGTTTTCACTGTCCCGGTTACCTCTTTGCTAACATTCTCTTCAGAGCTGCAGTGAAACCAGGAACCACGTGGAGAAGGCACCCACACTGAAAGTGCCTGGAGGGAACATTGGGGCTTCTTCTCAGTGTCTCTGACATAGGGTTTCACTGTCCCGGGAAAGTCTCTGCTAACACCGTGCAGAGCGCTGTGCCCAATATACAGAAACGTCTTGCGGTATCTCCTACAGGGAAAGTGCCAGGAGGGAATTGTGGAGCTTGTTCTCAGTGTCTCTGAGAATTGCTCTGATTATCCCTGTGACCTCTTTGCTAAGGCTCTCCAGAGAGACGTCCTCAAAACAAACACACATCTTGACATATCTCCCACATTGATCGCAGTGTCTCCAGGAACGGCATTCAAGGAGCCAGGACCTTTTCTCCCTACACTGTCCATTGGGTTGTCCTCAAAACCAATATACATCCTGCTATATCTCCCACATGGAAAGTGCCAGGAGGGAGAAGTGGGGATTATGTTTAGACTTTCTCGGAACTGCTTCAAATCAACTAGATATCTTTGTGCTGTAAATCTCCCAACAGCCAAACGCAAAAGCAGCAAACATCTCGCTGTATGTCCCACATCCAAAGTGCCAAGAGAGAGCTTGCTCTCCCTGTCTTTGAGTACTGTTTTCACTGTCCCGGTTACCTCTTTGCTAACATTCTCTTCAGAGCTGCAGTGAAACCAGGAACCACGTGGAGAAGGCACCCACACTGAAAGTGCCTGGAGGGAACATTGGGGCTTCTTCTCAGTGTCTCTGACATAGGGTTTCACTGTCCCGGGAAAGTCTCTGCTAACACCGTGCAGAGCGCTGTGCCCAATATACAGAAACGTCTTGCGGTATCTCCTACAGGGAAAGTGCCAGGAGGGAATTGTGGAGCTTGTTCTCAGTGTCTCTGAGAATTGCTCTGATTATCCCTGTGACCTCTTTGCTAAGGCTCTCCAGAGAGACGTCCTCAAAACAAACACACATCTTGACATATCTCCCGCATTGATCGCAGTGTCTCCAGGAACGGCATTCAAGGAGCCAGGACCTTTTCTCCCTACACTGTCCATTGGGTTGTCCTCAAAACCAATATACATCCTGCTATATCTCCCACATGGAAAGTGCCAGGAGGGAGAAGTGGGGATTATGTTTAGACTTTCTCGGAACTGCTTCAAATCAACTAGATATCTTTGTGCTGTAAATCTCCCAACAGCCAAACGCAAAAGCAGCAAACATCTCGCTGTATGTCCCACATCCAAAGTGCCAAGAGAGAGCTTGCTCTCCCTGTCTTTGAGTACTGCTTTCACTGTCCCGGTTACCTCTTTGCTAACATTCTCTTCAGAGCTGCAGTGAAACCAGGAACCACGTGGAGAAGGCACCCACACTGAAAGTGCCTGGAGGGAACATTGGGGCTTCTTCTCAGTGTCTCTGACATAGGGTTTCACTGTCCCGGGAAAGTCTCTGCTAACACCGTGCAGAGCGCTGTGCCCAATATACAGAAACGTCTTGCGGTATCTCCTACAGGGAAAGTGCCAGGAGGGAATTGTCGAGCTTGTTCTCAGTGTCTCTGAGAATTGCTCTGATTATCCCTGTGACCTCTTTGCTAAGACTCTCCAGAGAGACGTCCTCAAAACAAACACACATCTTGACATATCTCCCGCATTGATCGCAGTGTCTCCAGAAACGGCATTCAAGGAGCCAGGACCTTTTCTCCCTACACTGTCCATTGAGTTGTCCTCAAAACCAATATACATCCTGCTATATCTCCCACATGGAAAGTGCCAGGAGGGAGAAGTGGGGATTATGTTTAGACTTTCTCGGAACTGCTTCAAATCAACTAGATATCTTTGTGCTGTAAATCTCCCAACAGCCAAACGCAAAAGCAGCAAACATCTCGCTGTATGTCCCACATCCAAAGTGCCAAGAGAGAGCTTGCTCTCCCTGTCTTTGAGTACTGTTTTCACTGTCCCGGTTACCTCTTTGCTAACATTCTCTTCAGAGCTGCAGTGAAACCAGGAACCACGTGGAGAAGGCACCCACACTGAAAGTGCCTGGAGGGAACATTGGGGCTTCTTCTCAGTGTCTCTGACATAGGGTTTCACTGTCCCGGGAAAGTCTCTGCTAACACCCTGCAGAGCGCTGTGCCCAATGTACAGAAACGTCTTGCGGTATCTCCTACAGGGAAAGTGCCAGGAGGGAATTGTGGAGCTTGTTCTCAGTGTCTCTGAGAATTGCTCTGATTATGCCTGTGACCTCTTTGCTAAGACTCTCCAGAGAGACGTCCTCAAAACCAACACACATCTTGACATATCTCCCGCATTGATCGCAGTGTCTCCAGAAACGGCATTCAAGGAGCCAGGACCTTTTCTCCCTACACTGTCCATTGAGTTGTCCTCAAAACCAATATACATCCTGCTATATCTCCCACATGGAAAGTGCCAGGAGGGAGAAGTGGGGATTATGTTTAGACTTTCTCGGAACTGCTTCAAATCAACTAGATATCTTTGTGCTGTAAATCTCCCAACAGCCAAACGCAAAAGCAGCAAACATCTCGCTGTATGTCCCACATCCAAAGTGCCAAGAGAGAGCTTGCTCTCCCTGTCTTTGAGTACTGTTTTCACTGTCCCGGTTACCTCTTTGCTAACATTCTCTTCAGAGCTGCAGTGAAACCAGGAACCACGTGGAGAAGGCACCCACACTGAAAGTGCCTGGAGGGAACATTGGGGCTTCTTCTCAGTGTCTCTGACATAGGGTTTCACTGTCCCGGGAAAGTCTCTGCTAACACCCTGCAGAGCGCTGTGCCCAATGTACAGAAACGTCTTGCGGTATCTCCTACAGGGAAAGTGCCAGGAGGGAATTGTCGAGCTTGTTCTCAGTGTCTCTGAGAATTGCTCTGATTATCCCTGTGACCTCTTTGCTAAGACTCTCCAGAGAGACGTCCTCAAAACCAACACACATCTTGACATATCTCCCACATTGATCGCAGTGTCTCCAGAAACGGCATTCAAGGAGCCAGGACCTTTTCTCCCTACACTGTCCATTGAGTTGTCCTCAAAACCAATATACATCCTGCTATATCTCCCACATGGAAAGTGCCAGGAGGGAGAAGTGGGGATTATGTTTAGACTTTCTCGGAACTGCTTCAAATCAACTAGATATCTTTGTGCTGTAAATCTCCCAACAGCCAAACGCAAAAGCAGCAAACATCTCGCTGTATGTCCCACATCCAAAGTGCCAAGAGAGAGCTTGCTCTCCCTGTCTTTGAGTACTGTTTTCACTGTCCCGGTTACCTCTTTGCTAACATTCTCTTCAGAGCTGCAGTGAAACCAGGAACCACGTGGAGAAGGCACCCACACTGAAAGTGCCTGGAGGGAACATTGGGGCTTCTTCTCAGTGTCTCTGACATAGGGTTTCACTGTCCCGGGAAAGTCTCTGCTAACACCGTGCAGAGCGCTGTGCCCAATATACAGAAACGTCTTGCGGTATCTCCTACAGGGAAAGTGCCAGGAGGGAATTGTGGAGCTTGTTCTCAGTGTCTCTGAGAATTGCTCTGATTATCCCTGTGACCTCTTTGCTAAGGCTCTCCAGAGAGACGTCCTCAAAACAAACACACATCTTGACATATCTCCCGCATTGATCGCAGTGTCTCCAGGAACGGCATTCAAGGAGCCAGGACCTTTTCTCCCTACACTGTCCATTGGGTTGTCCTCAAAACCAATATACATCCTGCTATATCTCCCACATGGAAAGTGCCAGGAGGGAGAAGTGGGGATTATGTTTAGACTTTCTCGGAACTGCTTCAAATCAACTAGATATCTTTGTGCTGTAAATCTCCCAACAGCCAAACGCAAAAGCAGCAAACATCTCGCTGTATGTCCCACATCCAAAGTGCCAAGAGAGAGCTTGCTCTCCCTGTCTTTGAGTACTGTTTTCACTGTCCCGGTTACCTCTTTGCTAACATTCTCTTCAGAGCTGCAGTGAAACCAGGAACCACGTGGAGAAGGCACCCACACTGAAAGTGCCTGGAGGGAACATTGGGGCTTCTTCTCAGTGTCTCTGACATAGGGTTTCACTGTCCCGGGAAAGTCTCTGCTAACACCCTGCAGAGCGCTGTGCCCAATATACAGAAACGTCTTGCGGTATCTCCTACAGGGAAAGTGCCAGGAGGGAATTGTGGAGCTTGTTCTCAGTGTCTCTGAGAATTGCTCTGATTATCCCTGTGACCTCTTTGCTAAGGCTCTCCAGAGAGACGTCCTCAAAACAAACACACATCTTGACATATCTCCCGCATTGATCGCAGTGTCTCCAGGAACGGCATTCAAGGAGCCAGGACCTTTTCTCCCTACACTGTCCATTGGGTTGTCCTCAAAACCAATATACATCCTGCTATATCTCCCACATGGAAAGTGCCAGGAGGGAGAAGTGGGGATTATGTTTAGACTTTCTCGGAACTGCTTCAAATCAACTAGATATCTTTGTGCTGTAAATCTCCCAACAGCCAAACGCAAAAGCAGCAAACATCTCGCTGTATGTCCCACATCCAAAGTGCCAAGAGAGAGCTTGCTCTCCCTGTCTTTGAGTACTGCTTTCACTGTCCCGGTTACCTCTTTGCTAACATTCTCTTCAGAGCTGCAGTGAAACCAGGAACCACGTGGAGAAGGCACCCACACTGAAAGTGCCTGGAGGGAACATTGGGGCTTCTTCTCAGTGTCTCTGACATAGGGTTTCACTGTCCCGGGAAAGTCTCTGCTAACACCCTGCAGAGCGCTGTGCCCAATATACAGAAACGTCTTGCGGTATCTCCTACAGGGAAAGTGCCAGGAGGGAATTGTGGAGCTTGTTCTCAGTGTCTCTGAGAATTGCTCTGATTATGCCTGTGACCTCTTTGCTAAGACTCTCCAGAGAGACGTCCTCAAAACAAACACACATCTTGACATATCTCCCGCATTGATCGCAGTGTCTCCAGAAACGGCATTCAAGGAGCCAGGACCTTTTTTCCCTACACTGTCCATTGAGTTGTCCTCAAAACCAATATACATCCTGCTATATCTCCCACATGGAAAGTGCCAGGAGGGAGAAGTGGGGATTATGTTTAGACTTTCTCGGAACTGCTTCAAATCAACTAGATATCTTTGTGCTGTAAATCTCCCAACAGCCAAACGCAAAAGCAGCAAACATCTCGCTGTATGTCCCACATCCAAAGTGCCAAGAGAGAGCTTGCTCTCCCTGTCTTTGAGTACTGTTTTCACTGTCCCGGTTACCTCTTTGCTAACATTCTCTTCAGAGCTGCAGTGAAACCAGGAACCACGTGGAGAAGGCACCCACACTGAAAGTGCCTGGAGGGAACATTGGGGCTTCTTCTCAGTGTCTCTGACATAGGGTTTCACTGTCCCGGGAAAGTCTCTGCTAACACCCTGCAGAGCGCTGTGCCCAATGTACAGAAACGTCTTGCGGTATCTCCTACAGGGAAAGTGCCAGGAGGGAATTGTGGAGCTTGTTCTCAGTGTCTCTGAGAATTGCTCTGATTATGCCTGTGACCTCTTTGCTAAGACTCTCCAGAGAGACGTCCTCAAAACCAACACACATCTTGACATATCTCCCGCATTGATCGCAGTGTCTCCAGAAACGGCATTCAAGGAGCCAGGACCTTTTCTGCCTACACTGTCCATTGAGTTGTCCTCAAAACCAATATACATCCTGCTATATCTCCCACATGGAAAGTGCCAGGAGGGAGAAGTGGGGATTATGTTTAGACTTTCTCGGAACTGCTTCAAATCAACTAGATATCTTTGTGCTGTAAATCTCCCAACAGCCAAACGCAAAAGCAGCAAACATCTCGCTGTATGTCCCACATCCAAAGTGCCAAGAGAGAGCTTGCTCTCCCTGTCTTTGAGTACTGTTTTCACTGTCCCGGTTACCTCTTTGCTAACATTCTCTTCAGAGCTGCAGTGAAACCAGGAACCACGTGGAGAAGGCACCCACACTGAAAGTGCCTGGAGGGAACATTGGGGCTTCTTCTCAGTGTCTCTGACATAGGGTTTCACTGTCCCGGGAAAGTCTCTGCTAACACCCTGCAGAGCGCTGTGCCCAATGTACAGAAACGTCTTGCGGTATCTCCTACAGGGAAAGTGCCAGGAGGGAATTGTGGAGCTTGTTCTCAGTGTCTCTGAGAATTGCTCTGATTATGCCTGTGACCTCTTTGCTAAGACTCTCCAGAGAGACGTCCTCAAAACCAACACACATCTTGACATATCTCCCGCATTGATCGCAGTGTCTCCAGAAACGGCATTCAAGGAGCCAGGACCTTTTCTCCCTACACTGTCCATTGAGTTGTCCTCAAAACCAATATACATCCTGCTATATCTCCCACATGGAAAGTGCCAGGAGGGAGAAGTGGGGATTATGTTTAGACTTTCTCGGAACTGCTTCAAATCAACTAGATATCTTTGTGCTGTAAATCTCCCAACAGCCAAACGCAAAAGCAGCAAACATCTCGCTGTATGTCCCACATCCAAAGTGCCAAGAGAGAGCTTGCTCTCCCTGTCTTTGAGTACTGTTTTCACTGTCCCGGTTACCTCTTTGCTAACATTCTCTTCAGAGCTGCAGTGAAACCAGGAACCACGTGGAGAAGGCACCCACACTGAAAGTGCCTGGAGGGAACATTGGGGCTTCTTCTCAGTGTCTCTGACATAGGGTTTCACTGTCCCGGGAAAGTCTCTGCTAACACCCTGCAGAGCGCTGTGCCCAATGTACAGAAACGTCTTGCGGTATCTCCTACAGGGAAAGTGCCAGGAGGGAATTGTCGAGCTTGTTCTCAGTGTCTCTGAGAATTGCTCTGATTATCCCTGTGACCTCTTTGCTAAGACTCTCCAGAGAGACGTCCTCAAAACCAACACACATCTTGACATATCTCCCACATTGATCGCAGTGTCTCCAGAAACGGCATTCAAGGAGCCAGGACCTTTTCTCCCTACACTGTCCATTGAGTTGTCCTCAAAACCAATATACATCCTGCTATATCTCCCACATGGAAAGTGCCAGGAGGGAGAAGTGGGGATTATGTTTAGACTTTCTCGGAACTGCTTCAAATCAACTAGATATCTTTGTGCTGTAAATCTCCCAACAGCCAAACGCAAAAGCAGCAAACATCTCGCTGTATGTCCCACATCCAAAGTGCCAAGAGAGAGCTTGCTCTCCCTGTCTTTGAGTACTGTTTTCACTGTCCCGGTTACCTCTTTGCTAACATTCTCTTCAGAGCTGCAGTGAAACCAGGAACCACGTGGAGAAGGCACCCACACTGAAAGTGCCTGGAGGGAACATTGGGGCTTCTTCTCAGTGTCTCTGACATAGGGTTTCACTGTCCCGGGAAAGTCTCTGCTAACACCGTGCAGAGCGCTGTGCCCAATATACAGAAACGTCTTGCGGTATCTCCTACAGGGAAAGTGCCAGGAGGGAATTGTGGAGCTTGTTCTCAGTGTCTCTGAGAATTGCTCTGATTATCCCTGTGACCTCTTTGCTAAGGCTCTCCAGAGAGACGTCCTCAAAACAAACACACATCTTGACATATCTCCCGCATTGATCGCAGTGTCTCCAGGAACGGCATTCAAGGAGCCAGGACCTTTTCTCCCTACACTGTCCATTGGGTTGTCCTCAAAACCAATATACATCCTGCTATATCTCCCACATGGAAAGTGCCAGGAGGGAGAAGTGGGGATTATGTTTAGACTTTCTCGGAACTGCTTCAAATCAACTAGATATCTTTGTGCTGTAAATCTCCCAACAGCCAAACGCAAAAGCAGCAAACATCTCGCTGTATGTCCCACATCCAAAGTGCCAAGAGAGAGCTTGCTCTCCCTGTCTTTGAGTACTGTTTTCACTGTCCCGGTTACCTCTTTGCTAACATTCTCTTCAGAGCTGCAGTGAAACCAGGAACCACGTGGAGAAGGCACCCACACTGAAAGTGCCTGGAGGGAACATTGGGGCTTCTTCTCAGTGTCTCTGACATAGGGTTTCACTGTCCCGGGAAAGTCTCTGCTAACACCCTGCAGAGCGCTGTGCCCAATATACAGAAACGTCTTGCGGTATCTCCTACAGGGAAAGTGCCAGGAGGGAATTGTGGAGCTTGTTCTCAGTGTCTCTGAGAATTGCTCTGATTATCCCTGTGACCTCTTTGCTAAGGCTCTCCAGAGAGACGTCCTCAAAACAAACACACATCTTGACATATCTCCCGCATTGATCGCAGTGTCTCCAGGAACGGCATTCAAGGAGCCAGGACCTTTTCTCCCTACACTGTCCATTGGGTTGTCCTCAAAACCAATATACATCCTGCTATATCTCCCACATGGAAAGTGCCAGGAGGGAGAAGTGGGGATTATGTTTAGACTTTCTCGGAACTGCTTCAAATCAACTAGATATCTTTGTGCTGTAAATCTCCCAACAGCCAAACGCAAAAGCAGCAAACATCTCGCTGTATGTCCCACATCCAAAGTGCCAAGAGAGAGCTTGCTCTCCCTGTCTTTGAGTACTGCTTTCACTGTCCCGGTTACCTCTTTGCTAACATTCTCTTCAGAGCTGCAGTGAAACCAGGAACCACGTGGAGAAGGCACCCACACTGAAAGTGCCTGGAGGGAACATTGGGGCTTCTTCTCAGTGTCTCTGACATAGGGTTTCACTGTCCCGGGAAAGTCTCTGCTAACACCCTGCAGAGCGCTGTGCCCAATATACAGAAACGTCTTGCGGTATCTCCTACAGGGAAAGTGCCAGGAGGGAATTGTGGAGCTTGTTCTCAGTGTCTCTGAGAATTGCTCTGATTATGCCTGTGACCTCTTTGCTAAGACTCTCCAGAGAGACGTCCTCAAAACAAACACACATCTTGACATATCTCCCGCATTGATCGCAGTGTCTCCAGAAACGGCATTCAAGGAGCCAGGACCTTTTCTCCCTACACTGTCCATTGAGTTGTCCTCAAAACCAATATACATCCTGCTATATCTCCCACATGGAAAGTGCCAGGAGGGAGAAGTGGGGATTATGTTTAGACTTTCTCGGAACTGCTTCAAATCAACTAGATATCTTTGTGCTGTAAATCTCCCAACAGCCAAACGCAAAAGCAGCAAACATCTCGCTGTATGTCCCACATCCAAAGTGCCAAGAGAGAGCTTGCTCTCCCTGTCTTTGAGTACTGTTTTCACTGTCCCGGTTACCTCTTTGCTAACATTCTCTTCAGAGCTGCAGTGAAACCAGGAACCACGTGGAGAAGGCACCCACACTGAAAGTGCCTGGAGGGAACATTGGGGCTTCTTCTCAGTGTCTCTGACATAGGGTTTCACTGTCCCGGGAAAGTCTCTGCTAACACCCTGCAGAGCGCTGTGCCCAATGTACAGAAACGTCTTGCGGTATCTCCTACAGGGAAAGTGCCAGGAGGGAATTGTGGAGCTTGTTCTCAGTGTCTCTGAGAATTGCTCTGATTATGCCTGTGACCTCTTTGCTAAGACTCTCCAGAGAGACGTCCTCAAAACCAACACACATCTTGACATATCTCCCGCATTGATCGCAGTGTCTCCAGAAACGGCATTCAAGGAGCCAGGACCTTTTCTGCCTACACTGTCCATTGAGTTGTCCTCAAAACCAATATACATCCTGCTATATCTCCCACATGGAAAGTGCCAGGAGGGAGAAGTGGGGATTATGTTTAGACTTTCTCGGAACTGCTTCAAATCAACTAGATATCTTTGTGCTGTAAATCTCCCAACAGCCAAACGCAAAAGCAGCAAACATCTCGCTGTATGTCCCACATCCAAAGTGCCAAGAGAGAGCTTGCTCTCCCTGTCTTTGAGTACTGTTTTCACTGTCCCGGTTACCTCTTTGCTAACATTCTCTTCAGAGCTGCAGTGAAACCAGGAACCACGTGGAGAAGGCACCCACACTGAAAGTGCCTGGAGGGAACATTGGGGCTTCTTCTCAGTGTCTCTGACATAGGGTTTCACTGTCCCGGGAAAGTCTCTGCTAACACCGTGCAGAGCGCTGTGCCCAATATACAGAAACGTCTTGCGGTATCTCCTACAGGGAAAGTGCCAGGAGGGAATTGTGGAGCTTGTTCTCAGTGTCTCTGAGAATTGCTCTGATTATCCCTGTGACCTCTTTGCTAAGGCTCTCCAGAGAGACGTCCTCAAAACAAACACACATCTTGACATATCTCCCGCATTGATCGCAGTGTCTCCAGGAACGGCATTCAAGGAGCCAGGACCTTTTCTCCCTACACTGTCCATTGGGTTGTCCTCAAAACCAATATACATCCTGCTATATCTCCCACATGGAAAGTGCCAGGAGGGAGAAGTGGGGATTATGTTTAGACTTTCTCGGAACTGCTTCAAATCAACTAGATATCTTTGTGCTGTAAATCTCCCAACAGCCAAACGCAAAAGCAGCAAACATCTCGCTGTATGTCCCACATCCAAAGTGCCAAGAGAGAGCTTGCTCTCCCTGTCTTTGAGTACTGCTTTCACTGTCCCGGTTACCTCTTTGCTAACATTCTCTTCAGAGCTGCAGTGAAACCAGGAACCACGTGGAGAAGGCACCCACACTGAAAGTGCCTGGAGGGAACATTGGGGCTTCTTCTCAGTGTCTCTGACATAGGGTTTCACTGTCCCGGGAAAGTCTCTGCTAACACCCTGCAGAGCGCTGTGCCCAATATACAGAAACGTCTTGCGGTATCTCCTACAGGGAAAGTGCCAGGAGGGAATTGTGGAGCTTGTTCTCAGTGTCTCTGAGAATTGCTCTGATTATCCCTGTGACCTCTTTGCTAAGACTCTCCAGAGAGACGTCCTCAAAACAAACACACATCTTGACATATCTCCCGCATTGATCGCAGTGTCTCCAGAAACGGCATTCAAGGAGCCAGGACCTTTTCTCCCTACACTGTCCATTGGGTTGTCCTCAAAACCAATATACATCCTGCTATATCTCCCACATGGAAAGTGCCAGGAGGGAGAAGTGGGGATTATGTTTAGACTTTCTCGGAACTGCTTCAAATCAACTAGATATCTTTGTGCTGTAAATCTCCCAACAGCCAAACGCAAAAGCAGCAAACATCTCGCTGTATGTCCCACATCCAAAGTGCCAAGAGAGAGCTTGCTCTCCCTGTCTTTGAGTACTGTTTTCACTGTCCCGGTTACCTCTTTGCTAACATTCTCTTCAGAGCTGCAGTGAAACCAGGAACCACGTGGAGAAGGCACCCACACTGAAAGTGCCTGGAGGGAACATTGGGGCTTCTTCTCAGTGTCTCTGACATAGGGTTTCACTGTCCCGGGAAAGTCTCTGCTAACACCGTGCAGAGCGCTGTGCCCAATATACAGAAACGTCTTGCGGTATCTCCTACAGGGAAAGTGCCAGGAGGGAATTGTGGAGCTTGTTCTCAGTGTCTCTGAGAATTGCTCTGATTATCCCTGTGACCTCTTTGCTAAGGCTCTCCAGAGAGACGTCCTCAAAACAAACACACATCTTGACATATCTCCCGCATTGATCGCAGTGTCTCCAGGAACGGCATTCAAGGAGCCAGGACCTTTTCTCCCTACACTGTCCATTGGGTTGTCCTCAAAACCAATATACATCCTGCTATATCTCCCACATGGAAAGTGCCAGGAGGGAGAAGTGGGGATTATGTTTAGACTTTCTCGGAACTGCTTCAAATCAACTAGATATCTTTGTGCTGTAAATCTCCCAACAGCCAAACGCAAAAGCAGCAAACATCTCGCTGTATGTCCCACATCCAAAGTGCCAAGAGAGAGCTTGCTCTCCCTGTCTTTGAGTACTGCTTTCACTGTCCCGGTTACCTCTTTGCTAACATTCTCTTCAGAGCTGCAGTGAAACCAGGAACCACGTGGAGAAGGCACCCACACTGAAAGTGCCTGGAGGGAACATTGGGGCTTCTTCTCAGTGTCTCTGACATAGGGTTTCACTGTCCCGGGAAAGTCTCTGCTAACACCGTGCAGAGCGCTGTGCCCAATATACAGAAACGTCTTGCGGTATCTCCTACAGGGAAAGTGCCAGGAGGGAATTGTGGAGCTTGTTCTCAGTGTCTCTGAGAATTGCTCTGATTATGCCTGTGACCTCTTTGCTAAGACTCTCCAGAGAGACGTCCTCAAAACAAACACACATCTTGACATATCTCCCGCATTGATCGCAGTGTCTCCAGAAACGGCATTCAAGGAGCCAGGACCTTTTCTCCCTACACTGTCCATTGAGTTGTCCTCAAAACCAATATACATCCTGCTATATCTCCCACATGGAAAGTGCCAGGAGGGAGAAGTGGGGATTATGTTTAGACTTTCTCGGAACTGCTTCAAATCAACTAGATATCTTTGTGCTGTAAATCTCCCAACAGCCAAACGCAAAAGCAGCAAACATCTCGCTGTATGTCCCACATCCAAAGTGCCAAGAGAGAGCTTGCTCTCCCTGTCTTTGAGTACTGTTTTCACTGTCCCGGTTACCTCTTTGCTAACATTCTCTTCAGAGCTGCAGTGAAACCAGGAACCACGTGGAGAAGGCACCCACACTGAAAGTGCCTGGAGGGAACATTGGGGCTTCTTCTCAGTGTCTCTGACATAGGGTTTCACTGTCCCGGGAAAGTCTCTGCTAACACCCTGCAGAGCGCTGTGCCCAATGTACAGAAACGTCTTGCGGTATCTCCTACAGGGAAAGTGCCAGGAGGGAATTGTGGAGCTTGTTCTCAGTGTCTCTGAGAATTGCTCTGATTATGCCTGTGACCTCTTTGCTAAGACTCTCCAGAGAGACGTCCTCAAAACCAACACACATCTTGACATATCTCCCGCATTGATCGCAGTGTCTCCAGAAACGGCATTCAAGGAGCCAGGACCTTTTCTGCCTACACTGTCCATTGAGTTGTCCTCAAAACCAATATACATCCTGCTATATCTCCCACATGGAAAGTGCCAGGAGGGAGAAGTGGGGATTATGTTTAGACTTTCTCGGAACTGCTTCAAATCAACTAGATATCTTTGTGCTGTAAATCTCCCAACAGCCAAACGCAAAAGCAGCAAACATCTCGCTGTATGTCCCACATCCAAAGTGCCAAGAGAGAGCTTGCTCTCCCTGTCTTTGAGTACTGTTTTCACTGTCCCGGTTACCTCTTTGCTAACATTCTCTTCAGAGCTGCAGTGAAACCAGGAACCACGTGGAGAAGGCACCCACACTGAAAGTGCCTGGAGGGAACATTGGGGCTTCTTCTCAGTGTCTCTGACATAGGGTTTCACTGTCCCGGGAAAGTCTCTGCTAACACCGTGCAGAGCGCTGTGCCCAATATACAGAAACGTCTTGCGGTATCTCCTACAGGGAAAGTGCCAGGAGGGAATTGTGGAGCTTGTTCTCAGTGTCTCTGAGAATTGCTCTGATTATCCCTGTGACCTGTTTGCTAAGACTCTCCAGAGAGACGTCCTCAAAACAAACACACATCTTGACATATCTCCCGCATTGATCGCAGTGTCTCCAGAAACGGCATTCAAGGAGCCAGGACCTTTTCTCCCTACACTGTCCATTGAGTTGTCCTCAAAACCAATATACATCCTGCTATATCTCCCACATGGAAAGTGCCAGGAGGGAGAAGTGGGGATTATGTTTAGACTTTCTCGGAACTGCTTCAAATCAACTAGATATCTTTGTGCTGTAAATCTCCCAACAGCCAAACGCAAAAGCAGCAAACATCTCGCTGTATGTCCCACATCCAAAGTGCCAAGAGAGAGCTTGCTCTCCCTGTCTTTGAGTACTGTTTTCACTGTCCCGGTTACCTCTTTGCTAACATTCTCTTCAGAGCTGCAGTGAAACCAGGAACCACGTGGAGAAGGCACCCACACTGAAAGTGCCTGGAGGGAACATTGGGGCTTCTTCTCAGTGTCTCTGACATAGGGTTTCACTGTCCCGGGAAAGTCTCTGCTAACACCGTGCAGAGCGCTGTGCCCAATATACAGAAACGTCTTGCGGTATCTCCTACAGGGAAAGTGCCAGGAGGGAATTGTGGAGCTTGTTCTCAGTGTCTCTGAGAATTGCTCTGATTATCCCTGTGACCTCTTTGCTAAGGCTCTCCAGAGAGACGTCCTCAAAACAAACACACATCTTGACATATCTCCCGCATTGATCGCAGTGTCTCCAGAAACGGCATTCAAGGAGCCAGGACCTTTTCTGCCTACACTGTCCATTGAGTTGTCCTCAAAACCAATATACATCCTGCTATATCTCCCACATGGAAAGTGCCAGGAGGGAGAAGTGGGGATTATGTTTAGACTTTCTCGGAACTGCTTCAAATCAACTAGATATCTTTGTGCTGTAAATCTCCCAACAGCCAAACGCAAAAGCAGCAAACATCTCGCTGTATGTCCCACATCCAAAGTGCCAAGAGAGAGCTTGCTCTCCCTGTCTTTGAGTACTGTTTTCACTGTCCCGGTTACCTCTTTGCTAACATTCTCTTCAGAGCTGCAGTGAAACCAGGAACCACGTGGAGAAGGCACCCACACTGAAAGTGCCTGGAGGGAACATTGGGGCTTCTTCTCAGTGTCTCTGACATAGGGTTTCACTGTCCCGGGAAAGTCTCTGCTAACACCGTGCAGAGCGCTGTGCCCAATATACAGAAACGTCTTGCGGTATCTCCTACAGGGAAAGTGCCAGGAGGGAATTGTGGAGCTTGTTCTCAGTGTCTCTGAGAATTGCTCTGATTATCCCTGTGACCTCTTTGCTAAGACTCTCCAGAGTGACGTCCTCAAAACAAACACACATCTTGACATATCTCCCGCATTGATCGCAGTGTCTCCAGAAACGGCATTCAAGGAGCCAGGACCTTTTCTCCCTACACTGTCCATTGAGTTGTCCTCAAAACCAATATACATCCTGCTATATCTCCCACATGGAAAGTGCCAGGAGGGAGAAGTGGGGATTATGTTTAGACTTTCTCGGAACTGCTTCAAATCAACTAGATATCTTTGTGCTGTAAATCTCCCAACAGCCAAACGCAAAAGCAGCAAACATCTCGCTGTATGTCCCACATCCAAAGTGCCAAGAGAGAGCTTGCTCTCCCTGTCTTTGAGTACTGTTTTCACTGTCCCGGTTACCTCTTTGCTAACATTCTCTTCAGAGCTGCAGTGAAACCAGGAACCACGTGGAGAAGGCACCCACACTGAAAGTGCCTGGAGGGAACATTGGGGCTTCTTCTCAGTGTCTCTGACATAGGGTTTCACTGTCCCGGGAAAGTCTCTGCTAACACCGTGCAGAGCGCTGTGCCCAATATACAGAAACGTCTTGCGGTATCTCCTACAGGGAAAGTGCCAGGAGGGAATTGTGGAGCTTGTTCTCAGTGTCTCTGAGAATTGCTCTGATTATCCCTGTGACCTCTTTGCTAAGACTCTCCAGAGAGACGTCCTCAAAACAAACACACATCTTGACATATCTCCCGCATTGATCGCAGTGTCTCCAGAAACGGCATTCAAGGAGCCAGGACCTTTTCTCCCTACACTGTCCATTGAGTTGTCCTCAAAACCAATATACATCCTGCTATATCTCCCACATGGAAAGTGCCAGGAGGGAGAAGTGGGGATTATGTTTAGACTTTCTCGGAACTGCTTCAAATCAACTAGATATCTTTGTGCTGTAAATCTCCCAACAGCCAAACGCAAAAGCAGCAAACATCTCGCTGTATGTCCCACATCCAAAGTGCCAAGAGAGAGCTTGCTCTCCCTGTCTTTGAGTACTGTTTTCACTGTCCCGGTTACCTCTTTGCTAACATTCTCTTCAGAGCTGCAGTGAAACCAGGAACCACGTGGAGAAGGCACCCACACTGAAAGTGCCTGGAGGGAACATTGGGGCTTCTTCTCAGTGTCTCTGACATAGGGTTTCACTGTCCCGGGAAAGTCTCTGCTAACACCCTGCAGAGCGCTGTGCCCAATGTACAGAAACGTCTTGCGGTATCTCCTACAGGGAAAGTGCCAGGAGGGAATTGTGGAGCTTGTTCTCAGTGTCTCTGAGAATTGCTCTGATTATGCCTGTGACCTCTTTGCTAAGACTCTCCAGAGAGACGTCCTCAAAACCAACACACATCTTGACATATCTCCCGCATTGATCGCAGTGTCTCCAGAAACGGCATTCAAGGAGCCAGGACCTTTTCTCCCTACACTGTCCATTGAGTTGTCCTCAAAACCAATATACATCCTGCTATATCTCCCACATGGAAAGTGCCAGGAGGGAGAAGTGGGGATTATGTTTAGACTTTCTCGGAACTGCTTCAAATCAACTAGATATCTTTGTGCTGTAAATCTCCCAACAGCCAAACGCAAAAGCAGCAAACATCTCGCTGTATGTCCCACATCCAAAGTGCCAAGAGAGCGCTTGCTCTCCCTGTCTTTGAGTACTGTTTTCACTGTCCCGGTTACCTCTTTGCTAACATTCTCTTCAGAGCTGCAGTGAAACCAGGAACCACGTGGAGAAGGCACCCACACTGAAAGTGCCTGGAGGGAACATTGGGGCTTCTTCTCAGTGTCTCTGACATAGGGTTTCACTGTCCCGGGAAAGTCTCTGCTAACACCGTGCAGAGCGCTGTGCCCAATATACAGAAACGTCTTGCGGTATCTCCTACAGGGAAAGTGCCAGGAGGGAATTGTGGAGCTTGTTCTCAGTGTCTCTGAGAATTGCTCTGATTATCCCTGTGACCTCTTTGCTAAGGCTCTCCAGAGAGACGTCCTCAAAACAAACACACATCTTGACATATCTCCCGCATTGATCGCAGTGTCTCCAGAAACGGCATTCAAGGAGCCAGGACCTTTTCTGCCTACACTGTCCATTGAGTTGTCCTCAAAACCAATATACATCCTGCTATATCTCCCACATGGAAAGTGCCAGGAGGGAGAAGTGGGGATTATGTTTAGACTTTCTCGGAACTGCTTCAAATCAACTAGATATCTTTGTGCTGTAAATCTCCCAACAGCCAAACGCAAAAGCAGCAAACATCTCGCTGTATGTCCCACATCCAAAGTGCCAAGAGAGAGCTTGCTCTCCCTGTCTTTGAGTACTGTTTTCACTGTCCCGGTTACCTCTTTGCTAACATTCTCTTCAGAGCTGCAGTGAAACCAGGAACCACGTGGAGAAGGCACCCACACTGAAAGTGCCTGGAGGGAACATTGGGGCTTCTTCTCAGTGTCTCTGACATAGGGTTTCACTGTCCCGGGAAAGTCTCTGCTAACACCCTGCAGAGCGCTGTGCCCAATATACAGAAACGTCTTGCGGTATCTCCTACAGGGAAAGTGCCAGGAGGGAATTGTGGAGCTTGTTCTCAGTGTCTCTGAGAATTGCTCTGATTATCCCTGTGACCTCTTTGCTAAGACTCTCCAGAGTGACGTCCTCAAAACAAACACACATCTTGACATATCTCCCGCATTGATCGCAGTGTCTCCAGAAACGGCATTCAAGGAGCCAGGACCTTTTCTCCCTACACTGTCCATTGAGTTGTCCTCAAAACCAATATACATCCTGCTATATCTCCCACATGGAAAGTGCCAGGAGGGAGAAGTGGGGATTATGTTTAGACTTTCTCGGAACTGCTTCAAATCAACTAGATATCTTTGTGCTGTAAATCTCCCAACAGCCAAACGCAAAAGCAGCAAACATCTCGCTGTATGTCCCACATCCAAAGTGCCAAGAGAGAGCTTGCTCTCCCTGTCTTTGAGTACTGTTTTCACTGTCCCGGTTACCTCTTTGCTAACATTCTCTTCAGAGCTGCAGTGAAACCAGGAACCACGTGGAGAAGGCACCCACACTGAAAGTGCCTGGAGGGAACATTGGGGCTTCTTCTCAGTGTCTCTGACATAGGGTTTCACTGTCCCGGGAAAGTCTCTGCTAACACCGTGCAGAGCGCTGTGCCCAATATACAGAAACGTCTTGCGGTATCTCCTACAGGGAAAGTGCCAGGAGGGAATTGTGGAGCTTGTTCTCAGTGTCTCTGAGAATTGCTCTGATTATCCCTGTGACCTCTTTGCTAAGACTCTCCAGAGAGACGTCCTCAAAACAAACACACATCTTGACATATCTCCCGCATTGATCGCAGTGTCTCCAGAAACGGCATTCAAGGAGCCAGGACCTTTTCTCCCTACACTGTCCATTGAGTTGTCCTCAAAACCAATATACATCCTGCTATATCTCCCACATGGAAAGTGCCAGGAGGGAGAAGTGGGGATTATGTTTAGACTTTCTCGGAACTGCTTCAAATCAACTAGATATCTTTGTGCTGTAAATCTCCCAACAGCCAAACGCAAAAGCAGCAAACATCTCGCTGTATGTCCCACATCCAAAGTGCCAAGAGAGAGCTTGCTCTCCCTGTCTTTGAGTACTGTTTTCACTGTCCCGGTTACCTCTTTGCTAACATTCTCTTCAGAGCTGCAGTGAAACCAGGAACCACGTGGAGAAGGCACCCACACTGAAAGTGCCTGGAGGGAACATTGGGGCTTCTTCTCAGTGTCTCTGACATAGGGTTTCACTGTCCCGGGAAAGTCTCTGCTAACACCCTGCAGAGCGCTGTGCCCAATGTACAGAAACGTCTTGCGGTATCTCCTACAGGGAAAGTGCCAGGAGGGAATTGTGGAGCTTGTTCTCAGTGTCTCTGAGAATTGCTCTGATTATGCCTGTGACCTCTTTGCTAAGACTCTCCAGAGAGACGTCCTCAAAACCAACACACATCTTGACATATCTCCCGCATTGATCGCAGTGTCTCCAGAAACGGCATTCAAGGAGCCAGGACCTTTTCTCCCTACACTGTCCATTGAGTTGTCCTCAAAACCAATATACATCCTGCTATATCTCCCACATGGAAAGTGCCAGGAGGGAGAAGTGGGGATTATGTTTAGACTTTCTCGGAACTGCTTCAAATCAACTAGATATCTTTGTGCTGTAAATCTCCCAACAGCCAAACGCAAAAGCAGCAAACATCTCGCTGTATGTCCCACATCCAAAGTGCCAAGAGAGCGCTTGCTCTCCCTGTCTTTGAGTACTGTTTTCACTGTCCCGGTTACCTCTTTGCTAACATTCTCTTCAGAGCTGCAGTGAAACCAGGAACCACGTGGAGAAGGCACCCACACTGAAAGTGCCTGGAGGGAACATTGGGGCTTCTTCTCAGTGTCTCTGACATAGGGTTTCACTGTCCCGGGAAAGTCTCTGCTAACACCCTGCAGAGCGCTGTGCCCAATGTACAGAAACGTCTTGCGGTATCTCCTACAGGGAAAGTGCCAGGAGGGAATTGTCGAGCTTGTTCTCAGTGTCTCTGAGAATTGCTCTGATTATGCCTGTGACCTCTTTGCTAAGACTCTCCAGAGAGACGTCCTCAAAACCAACACACATCTTGACATATCTCCCGCATTGATCGCAGTGTCTCCAGAAACGGCATTCAAGGAGCCAGGACCTTTTCTCCCTACACTGTCCATTGAGTTGTCCTCAAAACCAATATACATCCTGCTATATCTCCCACATGGAAAGTGCCAGGAGGGAGAAGTGGGGATTATGTTTAGACTTTCTCGGAACTGCTTCAAATCAACTAGATATCTTTGTGCTGTAAATCTCCCAACAGCCAAACGCAAAAGCAGCAAACATCTCGCTGTATGTCCCACATCCAAAGTGCCAAGAGAGAGCTTGCTCTCCCTGTCTTTGAGTACTGTTTTCACTGTCCCGGTTACCTCTTTGCTAACATTCTCTTCAGAGCTGCAGTGAAACCAGGAACCACGTGGAGAAGGCACCCACACTGAAAGTGCCTGGAGGGAACATTGGGGCTTCTTCTCAGTGTCTCTGACATAGGGTTTCACTGTCCCGCGAAAGTCTCTGCTAACACCGTGCAGAGCGCTGTGCCCAATATACAGAAACGTCTTGCGGTATCTCCTACAGGGAAAGTGCCAGGAGGGAATTGTGGAGCTTGTTCTCAGTGTCTCTGAGAATTGCTCTGATTATCCCTGTGACCTCTTTGCTAAGACTCTCCAGAGAGACGTCCTCAAAACAAACACACATCTTGACATATCTCCCGCATTGATCGCAGTGTCTCCAGAAACGGCATTCAAGGAGCCAGGACCTTTTCTCCCTACACTGTCCATTGAGTTGTCCTCAAAACCAATATACATCCTGCTATATCTCCCACATGGAAAGTGCCAGGAGGGAGAAGTGGGGATTATGTTTAGACTTTCTCGGAACTGCTTCAAATCATCTAGATATCTTTGTGCTGTAAATCTCCCAACAGCCAAACGCAAAAGCAGCAAACATCTCGCTGTATGTCCCACATCCAAAGTGCCAAGAGAGAGCTTGCTCTCCCTGTCTTTGAGTACTGTTTTCACTGTCCCGGTTACCTCTTTGCTAACATTCTCTTCAGAGCTGCAGTGAAACCAGGAACCACGTGGAGAAGGCACCCACACTGAAAGTGCCTGGAGGGAACATTGGGGCTTCTTCTCAGTGTCTCTGACATAGGGTTTCACTGTCCTGGGAAAGTCTCTGCTAACACCGTGCAGAGCGCTGTGCCCAATATACAGAAACGTCTTGCGGTATCTCCTACAGGGAAAGTGCCAGGAGGGAATTGTCGAGCTTGTTCTCAGTGTCTCTGAGAATTGCTCTGATTATCCCTGTGACCTCTTTGCTAAGGCTCTCCAGAGAGACGTCCTCAAAACAAACACACATCTTGACATATCTCCCGCATTGATCGCAGTGTCTCCAGGAACGGCATTCAAGGAGCCAGGACCTTTTCTCCCTACACTGTCCATTGGGTTGTCCTCAAAACCAATATACATCCTGCTATATCTCCCACATGGAAAGTGCCAGGAGGGAGAAGTGGGGATTATGTTTAGACTTTCTCGGAACTGCTTCAAATCAACTAGATATCTTTGTGCTGTAAATCTCCCAACAGCCAAACGCAAAAGCAGCAAACATCTCGCTGTATGTCCCACATCCAAAGTGCCAAGAGAGAGCTTGCTCTCCCTGTCTTTGAGTACTGTTTTCACTGTCCCGGTTACCTCTTTGCTAACATTCTCTTCAGAGCTGCAGTGAAACCAGGAACCACGTGGAGAAGGCACCCACACTGAAAGTGCCTGGAGGGAACATTGGGGCTTCTTCTCAGTGTCTCTGACATAGGGTTTCACTGTCCCGGGAAAGTCTCTGCTAACACCGTGCAGAGCGCTGTGCCCAATATACAGAAACGTCTTGCGGTATCTCCTACAGGGAAAGTGCCAGGAGGGAATTGTGGAGCTTGTTCTCAGTGTCTCTGAGAATTGCTCTGATTATCCCTGTGACCTCTTTGCTAAGGCTCTCCAGAGAGACGTCCTCAAAACAAACACACATCTTGACATATCTCCCGCATTGATTGCAGTGTCTCCAGAAACGGCATTCAAGGAGCCAGGACCTTTTCTCCCTACACTGTCCATTGAGTTGTCCTCAAAACCAATATACATCCTGCTATATCTCCCACATGGAAAGTGCCAGGAGGGAGAAGTGGGGATTATGTTTAGACTTTCTCGGAACTGCTTCAAATCAACTAGATATCTTTGTGCTGTAAATCTCCCAACAGCCAAACGCAAAAGCAGCAAACATCTCGCTGTATGTCCCACATCCAAAGTGCCAAGAGAGAGCTTGCTCTCCCTGTCTTTGAGTACTGTTTTCACTGTCCCGGTTACCTCTTTGCTAACATTCTCTTCAGAGCTGCAGTGAAACCAGGAACCACGTGGAGAAGGCACCCACACTGAAAGTGCCTGGAGGGAACATTGGGGCTTCTTCTCAGTGTCTCTGACATAGGGTTTCACTGTCCCGGGAAAGTCTCTGCTAACACCCTGCAGAGCGCTGTGCCCAATGTACAGAAACGTCTTGCGGTATCTCCTACAGGGAAAGTGCCAGGAGGGAATTGTCGAGCTTGTTCTCAGTGTCTCTGAGAATTGCTCTGATTATGCCTGTGACCTCTTTGCTAAGGCTCTCCAGAGAGACGTCCTCAAAACCAACACACATCTTGACATATCTCCCGCATTGATCGCAGTGTCTCCAGAAACGGCATTCAAGGAGCCAGGACCTTTTCTCCCTACACTGTCCATTGAGTTGTCCTCAAAACCAATATACATCCTGCTATATCTCCCACATGGAAAGTGCCAGGAGGGAGAAGTGGGGATTATGTTTAGACTTTCTCGGAACTGCTTCAAATCAACTAGATATCTTTGTGCTGTAAATCTCCCAACAGCCAAACGCAAAAGCAGCAAACATCTCGCTGTATGTCCCACATCCAACGTGCCAAGAGAGAGCTTGCTCTCCCTGTCTTTGAGTACTGTTTTCACTGTCCCGGTTACCTCTTTGCTAACATTCTCTTCAGAGCTGCAGTGAAACCAGGAACCACGTGGAGAAGGCACCCACACTGAAAGTGCCTGGAGGGAACATTGGGGCTTCTTCTCAGTGTCTCTGACATAGGGTTTCACTGTCCCGGGAAAGTCTCTGCTAACACCGTGCAGAGCGCTGTGCCCAATATACAGAAACGTCTTGCGGTATCTCCTACAGGGAAAGTGCCAGGAGGGAATTGTGGAGCTTGTTCTCAGTGTCTCTGAGAATTGCTCTGATTATCCCTGTGACCTCTTTGCTAAGACTCTCCAGAGAGACGTCCTCAAAACCAACACACATCTTGACATATCTCCCGCATTGATCGCAGTGTCTCCAGAAACGGCATTCAAGGAGCCAGGACCTTTTCTCCCTACACTGTCCATTGAGTTGTCCTCAAAACCAATATACATCCTGCTATATCTCCCACATGGAAAGTGCCAGGAGGGAGAAGTGGGGATTATGTTTAGACTTTCTCGGAACTGCTTCAAATCAACTAGATATCTTTGTGCTGTAAATCTCCCAACAGCCAAACGCAAAAGCAGCAAACATCTCGCTGTATGTCCCACATCCAAAGTGCCAAGAGAGCGCTTGCTCTCCCTGTCTTTGAGTACTGTTTTCACTGTCCCGGTTACCTCTTTGCTAACATTCTCTTCAGAGCTGCAGTGAAACCAGGAACCACGTGGAGAAGGCACCCACACTGAAAGTGCCTGGAGGGAACATTGGGGCTTCTTCTCAGTGTCTCTGACATAGGGTTTCACTGTCCCGGGAAAGTCTCTGCTAACACCCTGCAGAGCGCTGTGCCCAATATACAGAAACGTCTTGCGGTATCTCCTACAGGGAAAGTGCCAGGAGGGAATTGTCGAGCTTGTTCTCAGTGTCTCTGAGAATTGCTCTGATTATGCCTGTGACCTCTTTGCTAAGACTCTCCAGAGAGACGTCCTCAAAACAAACACACATCTTGACATATCTCCCGCATTGATCGCAGTGTCTCCAGAAACGGCATTCAAGGAGCCAGGACCTTTTCTCCCTACACTGTCCATTGAGTTGTCCTCAAAACCAATATACATCCTGCTATATCTCCCACATGGAAAGTGCCAGGAGGGAGAAGTGGGGATTATGTTTAGACTTTCTCGGAACTGCTTCAAATCAACTAGATATCTTTGTGCTGTAAATCTCCCAACAGCCAAACGCAAAAGCAGCAAACATCTCGCTGTATGTCCCACATCCAAAGTGCCAAGAGAGAGCTTGCTCTCCCTGTCTTTGAGTACTGTTTTCACTGTCCCGGTTACCTCTTTGCTAACATTCTCTTCAGAGCTGCAGTGAAACCAGGAACCACGTGGAGAAGGCACCCACACTGAAAGTGCCTGGAGGGAACATTGGGGCTTCTTCTCAGTGTCTCTGACATAGGGTTTCACTGTCCCGGGAAAGTCTCTGCTAACACCGTGCAGAGCGCTGTGCCCAATATACAGAAACGTCTTGCGGTATCTCCTACAGGGAAAGTGCCAGGAGGGAATTGTGGAGCTTGTTCTCAGTGTCTCTGAGAATTGCTCTGATTATCCCTGTGACCTCTTTGCTAAGACTCTCCAGAGAGACGTCCTCAAAACAAACACACATCTTGACATATCTCCCGCATTGATCGCAGTGTCTCCAGAAACGGCATTCAAGGAGCCAGGACCTTTTCTCCCTACACTGTCCATTGAGTTGTCCTCAAAACCAATATACATCCTGCTATATCTCCCACATGGAAAGTGCCAGGAGGGAGAAGTGGGGATTATGTTTAGACTTTCTCGGAACTGCTTCAAATCATCTAGATATCTTTGTGCTGTAAATCTCCCAACAGCCAAACGCAAAAGCAGCAAACATCTCGCTGTATGTCCCACATCCAAAGTGCCAAGAGAGAGCTTGCTCTCCCTGTCTTTGAGTACTGTTTTCACTGTCCCGGTTACCTCTTTGCTAACATTCTCTTCAGAGCTGCAGTGAAACCAGGAACCACGTGGAGAAGGCACCCACACTGAAAGTGCCTGGAGGGAACATTGGGGCTTCTTCTCAGTGTCTCTGACATAGGGTTTCACTGTCCCGGGAAAGTCTCTGCTAACACCGTGCAGAGCGCTGTGCCCAATATACAGAAACGTCTTGCGGTATCTCCTACAGGGAAAGTGCCAGGAGGGAATTGTCGAGCTTGTTCTCAGTGTCTCTGAGAATTGCTCTGATTATCCCTGTGACCTCTTTGCTAAGACTCTCCAGAGAGACGTCCTCAAAACAAACACACATCTTGACATATCTCCCGCATTGATCGCAGTGTCTCCAGGAACGGCATTCAAGGAGTCAGGACCTTTTCTGCCTACACTGTCCATTGAGTTGTCCTCAAAACCAATATACATCCTGCTATATCTCCCACATGGAAAGTGCCAGGAGGGAGAAGTGGGGATTATGTTTAGACTTTCTCGGAACTGCTTCAAATCAACTAGATATCTTTGTGCTGTAAATCTCCCAACAGCCAAACGCAAAAGCAGCAAACATCTCGCTGTATGTCCCACATCCAAAGTGCCAAGAGAGAGCTTGCTCTCCCTGTCTTTGAGTACTGTTTTCACTGTCCCGGTTACCTCTTTGCTAACATTCTCTTCAGAGCTGCAGTGAAACCAGGAACCACGTGGAGAAGGCACCCACACTGAAAGTGCCTGGAGGGAACATTGGGGCTTCTTCTCAGTGTCTCTGACATAGGGTTTCACTGTCCCGCGAAAGTCTCTGCTAACACCGTGCAGAGCGCTGTGCCCAATAGACAGAAACGTCTTGCGGTATCTCCTACAGGGAAAGTGCCAGGAGGGAATTGTGGAGCTTGTTCTCAGTGTCTCTGAGAATTGCTCTGATTATCCCTGTGACCTCTTTGCTAAGACTCTCCAGAGAGACGTCCTCAAAACCAACACACATCTTGACATATCTCCCGCATTGATCGCAGTGTCTCCAGAAACGGCATTCAAGGAGCCAGGACCTTTTCTCCCTACACTGTCCATTGAGTTGTCCTCAAAACCAATATACATCCTGCTATATCTCCCACATGGAAAGTGCCAGGAGGGAGAAGTGGGGATTATGTTTAGACTTTCTCGGAACTGCTTCAAATCAACTAGATATCTTTGTGCTGTAAATCTCCCAACAGCCAAACGCAAAAGCAGCAAACATCTCGCTGTATGTCCCACATCCAAAGTGCCAAGAGAGAGCTTGCTCTCCCTGTCTTTGAGTACTGTTTTCACTGTCCCGGTTACCTCTTTGCTAACATTCTCTTCAGAGCTGCAGTGAAACCAGGAACCACGTGGAGAAGGCACCCACACTGAAAGTGCCTGGAGGGAACATTGGGGCTTCTTCTCAGTGTCTCTGACATAGGGTTTCACTGTCCCGGGAAAGTCTCTGCTAAACCCTGCAGAGCGCTGTGCCCAATGTACAGAAACGTCTTGCGGTATCTCCTACAGGGAAAGTGCCAGGAGGGAATTGTCGAGCTTGTTCTCAGTGTCTCTGAGAATTGCTCTGATTATGCCTGTGACCTCTTTGCTAAGACTCTCCAGAGAGACGTCCTCAAAACCAACACACATCTTGACATATCTCCCGCATTGATCGCAGTGTCTCCAGAAACGGCATTCAAGGAGCCAGGACCTTTTCTCCCTACACTGTCCATTGAGTTGTCCTCAAAACCAATATACATCCTGCTATATCTCCCACATGGAAAGTGCCAGGAGGGAGAAGTGGGGATTATGTTTAGACTTTCTCGGAACTGCTTCAAATCAACTAGATATCTTTGTGCTGTAAATCTCCCAACAGCCAAACGCAAAAGCAGCAAACATCTCGCTGTATGTCCCACATCCAAAGTGCCAAGAGAGCGCTTGCTCTCCCTGTCTTTGAGTACTGTTTTCACTGTCCCGGTTACCTCTTTGCTAACATTCTCTTCAGAGCTGCAGTGAAACCAGGAACCACGTGGAGAAGGCACCCACACTGAAAGTGCCTGGAGGGAACATTGGGGCTTCTTCTCAGTGTCTCTGACATAGGGTTTCACTGTCCCGGGAAAGTCTCTGCTAACACCGTGCAGAGCGCTGTGCCCAATATACAGAAACGTCTTGCGGTATCTCCTACAGGGAAAGTGCCAGGAGGGAATTGTGGAGCTTGTTCTCAGTGTCTCTGAGAATTGCTCTGATTATCCCTGTGACCTCTTTGCTAAGGCTCTCCAGAGAGACGTCCTCAAAACAAACACACATCTTGACATATCTCCCGCATTGATCGCAGTGTCTCCAGGAACGGCATTCAAGGAGCCAGGACCTTTTCTCCCTACACTGTCCATTGGGTTGTCCTCAAAACCAATATACATCCTGCTATATCTCCCACATGGAAAGTGCCAGGAGGGAGAAGTGGGGATTATGTTTAGACTTTCTCGGAACTGCTTCAAATCAACTAGATATCTTTGTGCTGTAAATCTCCCAACAGCCAAACGCAAAAGCAGCAAACATCTCGCTGTATGTCCCACATCCAAAGTGCCAAGAGAGAGCTTGCTCTCCCTGTCTTTGAGTACTGTTTTCACTGTCCCGGTTACCTCTTTGCTAACATTCTCTTCAGAGCTGCAGTGAAACCAGGAACCACGTGGAGAAGGCACCCACACTGAAAGTGCCTGGAGGGAACATTGGGGCTTCTTCTCAGTGTCTCTGACATAGGGTTTCACTGTCCCGGGAAAGTCTCTGCTAAACCCTGCAGAGCGCTGTGCCCAATGTACAGAAACGTCTTGCGGTATCTCCTACAGGGAAAGTGCCAGGAGGGAATTGTCGAGCTTGTTCTCAGTGTCTCTGAGAATTGCTCTGATTATGCCTGTGACCTCTTTGCTAAGACTCTCCAGAGAGACGTCCTCAAAACCAACACACATCTTGACATATCTCCCGCATTGATCGCAGTGTCTCCAGAAACGGCATTCAAGGAGCCAGGACCTTTTCTCCCTACACTGTCCATTGAGTTGTCCTCAAAACCAATATACATCCTGCTATATCTCCCACATGGAAAGTGCCAGGAGGGAGAAGTGGGGATTATGTTTAGACTTTCTCGGAACTGCTTCAAATCAACTAGATATCTTTGTGCTGTAAATCTCCCAACAGCCAAACGCAAAAGCAGCAAACATCTCGCTGTATGTCCCACATCCAAAGTGCCAAGAGAGAGCTTGCTCTCCCTGTCTTTGAGTACTGTTTTCACTGTCCCGGTTACCTCTTTGCTAACATTCTCTTCAGAGCTGCAGTGAAACCAGGAACCACGTGGAGAAGGCACCCACACTGAAAGTGCCTGGAGGGAACATTGGGGCTTCTTCTCAGTGTCTCTGACATAGGGTTTCACTGTCCCGGGAAAGTCTCTGCTAACACCGTGCAGAGCGCTGTGCCCAATATACAGAAACGTCTTGCGGTATCTCCTACAGGGAAAGTGCCAGGAGGGAATTGTGGAGCTTGTTCTCAGTGTCTCTGAGAATTGCTCTGATTATCCCTGTGACCTCTTTGCTAAGGCTCTCCAGAGAGACGTCCTCAAAACAAACACACATCTTGACATATCTCCCGCATTGATCGCAGTGTCTCCAGGAACGGCATTCAAGGAGCCAGGACCTTTTCTGCCTACACTGTCCATTGAGTTGTCCTCAAAACCAATATACATCCTGCTATATCTCCCACATGGAAAGTGCCAGGAGGGAGAAGTGGGGATTATGTTTAGACTTTCTCGGAACTGCTTCAAATCAACTAGATATCTTTGTGCTGTAAATCTCCCAACAGCCAAACGCAAAAGCAGCAAACATCTCGCTGTATGTCCCACATCCAAAGTGCCAAGAGAGAGCTTGCTCTCCCTGTCTTTGAGTACTGCTTTCACTGTCCCGGTTACCTCTTTGCTAACATTCTCTTCAGAGCTGCAGTGAAACCAGGAACCACGTGGAGAAGGCACCCACACTGAAAGTGCCTGGAGGGAACATTGGGGCTTCTTCTCAGTGTCTCTGACATAGGGTTTCACTGTCCCGGGAAAGTCTCTGCTAACACCCTGCAGAGCGCTGTGCCCAATATACAGAAACGTCTTGCGGTATCTCCTACAGGGAAAGTGCCAGGAGGGAATTGTGGAGCTTGTTCTCAGTGTCTCTGAGAATTGCTCTGATTATCCCTGTGACCTCTTTGCTAAGACTCTCCAGAGAGACGTCCTCAAAACAAACACACATCTTGACATATCTCCCGCATTGATCGCAGTGTCTCCAGAAACGGCATTCAAGGAGCCAGGACCTTTTCTCCCTACACTGTCCATTGAGTTGTCCTCAAAACCAATATACATCCTGCTATATCTCCCACATGGAAAGTGCCAGGAGGGAGAAGTGGGGATTATGTTTAGACTTTCTCGGAACTGCTTCAAATCAACTAGATATCTTTGTGCTGTAAATCTCCCAACAGCCAAACGCAAAAGCAGCAAACATCTCGCTGTATGTCCCACATCCAAAGTGCCAAGAGAGAGCTTGCTCTCCCTGTCTTTGAGTACTGTTTTCACTGTCCCGGTTACCTCTTTGCTAACATTCTCTTCAGAGCTGCAGTGAAACCAGGAACCACGTGGAGAAGGCACCCACACTGAAAGTGCCTGGAGGGAACATTGGGGCTTCTTCTCAGTGTCTCTGACATAGGGTTTCACTGTCCCGGGAAAGTCTCTGCTAACACCCTGCAGAGCGCTGTGCCCAATGTACAGAAACGTCTTGCGGTATCTCCTACAGGGAAAGTGCCAGGAGGGAATTGTCGAGCTTGTTCTCAGTGTCTCTGAGAATTGCTCTGATTATGCCTGTGACCTCTTTGCTAAGACTCTCCAGAGAGACGTCCTCAAAACCAACACACATCTTGACATATCTCCCGCATTGATCGCAGTGTCTCCAGAAACGGCATTCAAGGAGCCAGGACCTTTTCTCCCTACACTGTCCATTGAGTTGTCCTCAAAACCAATATACATCCTGCTATATCTCCCACATGGAAAGTGCCAGGAGGGAGAAGTGGGGATTATGTTTAGACTTTCTCGGAACTGCTTCAAATCAACTAGATATCTTTGTGCTGTAAATCTCCCAACAGCCAAACGCAAAAGCAGCAAACATCTCGCTGTATGTCCCACATCCAAAGTGCCAAGAGAGAGCTTGCTCTCCCTGTCTTTGAGTACTGTTTTCACTGTCCCGGTTACCTCTTTGCTAACATTCTCTTCAGAGCTGCAGTGAAACCAGGAACCACGTGGAGAAGGCACCCACACTGAAAGTGCCTGGAGGGAACATTGGGGCTTCTTCTCAGTGTCTCTGACATAGGGTTTCACTGTCCCGGGAAAGTCTCTGCTAACACCCTGCAGAGCGCTGTGCCCAATGTACAGAAACGTCTTGCGGTATCTCCTACAGGGAAAGTGCCAGGAGGGAATTGTCGAGCTTGTTCTCAGTGTCTCTGAGAATTGCTCTGATTATCCCTGTGACCTCTTTGCTAAGACTCTCCAGAGAGACGTCCTCAAAACCAACACACATCTTGACATATCTCCCGCATTGATCGCAGTGTCTCCAGAAACGGCATTCAAGGAGCCAGGACCTTTTCTCCCTACACTGTCCATTGAGTTGTCCTCAAAACCAATCTACATCCTGCTATATCTCCCACATGGAAAGTGCCAGGAGGGAGAAGTGGGGATTATGTTTAGACTTTCTCGGAACTGCTTCAAATCAACTAGATATCTTTGTGCTGTAAATCTCCCAACAGCCAAACGCAAAAGCAGCAAACATCTCGCTGTATGTCCCACATCCAAAGTGCCAAGAGAGAGCTTGCTCTCCCTGTCTTTGAGTACTGTTTTCACTGTCCCGGTTACCTCTTTGCTAACATTCTCTTCAGAGCTGCAGTGAAACCAGGAACCACGTGGAGAAGGCACCCACACTGAAAGTGCCTGGAGGGAACATTGGGGCTTCTTCTCAGTGTCTCTGACATAGGGTTTCACTGTCCCGGGAAAGTCTCTGCTAACACCGTGCAGAGCGCTGTGCCCAATATACAGAAACGTCTTGCGGTATCTCCTACAGGGAAAGTGCCAGGAGGGAATTGTGGAGCTTGTTCTCAGTGTCTCTGAGAATTGCTCTGATTATCCCTGTGACCTCTTTGCTAAGACTCTCCAGAGAGACGTCCTCAAAACCAACACACATCTTGACATATCTCCCGCATTGATCGCAGTGTCTCCAGAAACGGCATTCAAGGAGCCAGGACCTTTTCTCCCTACACTGTCCATTGAGTTGTCCTCAAAACCAATATACATCCTGCTATATCTCCCACATGGAAAGTGCCAGGAGGGAGAAGTGGGGATTATGTTTAGACTTTCTCGGAACTGCTTCAAATCAACTAGATATCTTTGTGCTGTAAATCTCCCAACAGCCAAACGCAAAAGCAGCAAACATCTCGCTGTATGTCCCACATCCAAAGTGCCAAGAGAGCGCTTGCTCTCCCTGTCTTTGAGTACTGTTTTCACTGTCCCGGTTACCTCTTTGCTAACATTCTCTTCAGAGCTGCAGTGAAACCAGGAACCACGTGGAGAAGGCACCCACACTGAAAGTGCCTGGAGGGAACACTGGGGCTTCTTCTCAGTGTCTCTGACATAGGGTTTCACTGTCCCGGGAAAGTCTCTGCTAACACCGTGCAGAGCGCTGTGCCCAATATACAGAAACGTCTTGCGGTATCTCCTACAGGGAAAGTGCCAGGAGGGAATTGTCGAGCTTGTTCTCAGTGTCTCTGAGAATTGCTCTGATTATGCCTGTGACCTCTTTGCTAAGACTCTCCAGAGAGACGTCCTCAAAACAAACACACATCTTGACATATCTCCCGCATTGATCGCAGTGTCTCCAGAAACGGCATTCAAGGAGCCAGGACCTTTTCTCCCTACACTGTCCATTGAGTTGTCCTCAAAACCAATATACATCCTGCTATATCTCCCACATGGAAAGTGCCAGGAGGGAGAAGTGGGGATTATGTTTAGACTTTCTCGGAACTGCTTCAAATCAACTAGATATCTTTGTGCTGTAAATCTCCCAACAGCCAAACGCAAAAGCAGCAAACATCTCGCTGTATGTCCCACATCCAAAGTGCCAAGAGAGAGCTTGCTCTCCCTGTCTTTGAGTACTGTTTTCACTGTCCCGGTTACCTCTTTGCTAACATTCTCTTCAGAGCTGCAGTGAAACCAGGAACCACGTGGAGAAGGCACCCACACTGAAAGTGCCTGGAGGGAACATTGGGGCTTCTTCTCAGTGTCTCTGACATAGGGTTTCACTGTCCCGGGAAAGTCTCTGCTAACACCGTGCAGAGCGCTGTGCCCAATATACAGAAACGTCTTGCGGTATCTCCTACAGGGAAAGTGCCAGGAGGGAATTGTGGAGCTTGTTCTCAGTGTCTCTGAGAATTGCTCTGATTATCCCTGTGACCTCTTTGCTAAGACTCTCCAGAGAGACGTCCTCAAAACAAACACACATCTTGACATATCTCCCGCATTGATCGCAGTGTCTCCAGAAACGGCATTCAAGGAGCCAGGACCTTTTCTGCCTACACTGTCCATTGAGTTGTCCTCAAAACCAATATACATCCTGCTATATCTCCCACATGGAAAGTGCCAGGAGGGAGAAGTGGGGATTATGTTTAGACTTTCTCGGAACTGCTTCAAATCATCTAGATATCTTTGTGCTGTAAATCTCCCAACAGCCAAACGCAAAAGCAGCAAACATCTCGCTGTATGTCCCACATCCAAAGTGCCAAGAGAGAGCTTGCTCTCCCTGTCTTTGAGTACTGTTTTCACTGTCCCGGTTACCTCTTTGCTAACATTCTCTTCAGAGCTGCAGTGAAACCAGGAACCACGTGGAGAAGGCACCCACACTGAAAGTGCCTGGAGGGAACATTGGGGCTTCTTCTCAGTGTCTCTGACATAGGGTTTCACTGTCCCGGGAAAGTCTCTGCTAACACCGTGCAGAGCGCTGTGCCCAATATACAGAAACGTCTTGCGGTATCTCCTACAGGGAAAGTGCCAGGAGGGAATTGTCGAGCTTGTTCTCAGTGTCTCTGAGAATTGCTCTGATTATCCCTGTGACCTCTTTGCTAAGACTCTCCAGAGAGACGTCCTCAAAACAAACACACATCTTGACATATCTCCCGCATTGATCGCAGTGTCTCCAGGAACGGCATTCAAGGAGCCAGGACCTTTTCTGCCTACACTGTCCATTGAGTTGTCCTCAAAACCAATATACATCCTGCTATATCTCCCACATGGAAAGTGCCAGGAGGGAGAAGTGGGGATTATGTTTAGACTTTCTCGGAACTGCTTCAAATCAACTAGATATCTTTGTGCTGTAAATCTCCCAACAGCCAAACGCAAAAGCAGCAAACATCTCGCTGTATGTCCCACATCCAAAGTGCCAAGAGAGAGCTTGCTCTCCCTGTCTTTGAGTACTGTTTTCACTGTCCCGGTTACCTCTTTGCTAACATTCTCTTCAGAGCTGCAGTGAAACCAGGAACCACGTGGAGAAGGCACCCACACTGAAAGTGCCTGGAGGGAACATTGGGGCTTCTTCTCAGTGTCTCTGACGTAGGGTTTCACTGTCCCGCGAAAGTCTCTGCTAACACCGTGCAGAGCGCTGTGCCCAATAGACAGAAACGTCTTGCGGTATCTCCTACAGGGAAAGTGCCAGGAGGGAATTGTGGAGCTTGTTCTCAGTGTCTCTGAGAATTGCTCTGATTATCCCTGTGACCTCTTTGCTAAGACTCTCCAGAGAGACGTCCTCAAAACAAACACACATCTTGACATATCTCCCGCATTGATCGCAGTGTCTCCAGAAACGGCATTCAAGGAGCCAGGACCTTTTCTCCCTACACTGTCCATTGAGTTGTCCTCAAAACCAATATACATCCTGCTATATCTCCCACATGGAAAGTGCCAGGAGGGAGAAGTGGGGATTATGTTTAGACTTTCTCGGAACTGCTTCAAATCAACTAGATATCTTTGTGCTGTAAATCTCCCAACAGCCAAACGCAAAAGCAGCAAACATCTCGCTGTATGTCCCACATCCAAAGTGCCAAGAGAGCGCTTGCTCTCCCTGTCTTTGAGTACTGTTTTCACTGTCCCGGTTACCTCTTTGCTAACATTCTCTTCAGAGCTGCAGTGAAACCAGGAACCACGTGGAGAAGGCACCCACACTGAAAGTGCCTGGAGGGAACATTGGGGCTTCTTCTCAGTGTCTCTGACATAGGGTTTCACTGTCCCGGGAAAGTCTCTGCTAACACCCTGCAGAGCGCTGTGCCCAATGTACAGAAACGTCTTGCGGTATCTCCTACAGGGAAAGTGCCAGGAGGGAATTGTCGAGCTTGTTCTCAGTGTCTCTGAGAATTGCTCTGATTATGCCTGTGACCTCTTTGCTAAGACTCTCCAGAGAGACGTCCTCAAAACCAACACACATCTTGACATATCTCCCGCATTGATCGCAGTGTCTCCAGAAACGGCATTCAAGGAGCCAGGACCTTTTCTCCCTACACTGTCCATTGAGTTGTCCTCAAAACCAATATACATCCTGCTATATCTCCCACATGGAAAGTGCCAGGAGGGAGAAGTGGGGATTATGTTTAGACTTTCTCGGAACTGCTTCAAATCAACTAGATATCTTTGTGCTGTAAATCTCCCAACAGCCAAACGCAAAAGCAGCAAACATCTCGCTGTATGTCCCACATCCAAAGTGCCAAGAGAGAGCTTGCTCTCCCTGTCTTTGAGTACTGTTTTCACTGTCCCGGTTACCTCTTTGCTAACATTCTCTTCAGAGCTGCAGTGAAACCAGGAACCACGTGGAGAAGGCACCCACACTGAAAGTGCCTGGAGGGAACATTGGGGCTTCTTCTCAGTGTCTCTGACATAGGGTTTCACTGTCCCGGGAAAGTCTCTGCTAAACCCTGCAGAGCGCTGTGCCCAATGTACAGAAACGTCTTGCGGTATCTCCTACAGGGAAAGTGCCAGGAGGGAATTGTCGAGCTTGTTCTCAGTGTCTCTGAGAATTGCTCTGATTATGCCTGTGACCTCTTTGCTAAGACTCTCCAGAGAGACGTCCTCAAAACCAACACACATCTTGACATATCTCCCGCATTGATCGCAGTGTCTCCAGAAACGGCATTCAAGGAGCCAGGACCTTTTCTCCCTACACTGTCCATTGAGTTGTCCTCAAAACCAATATACATCCTGCTATATCTCCCACATGGAAAGTGCCAGGAGGGAGAAGTGGGGATTATGTTTAGACTTTCTCGGAACTGCTTCAAATCAACTAGATATCTTTGTGCTGTAAATCTCCCAACAGCCAAACGCAAAAGCAGCAAACATCTCGCTGTATGTCCCACATCCAAAGTGCCAAGAGAGAGCTTGCTCTCCCTGTCTTTGAGTACTGTTTTCACTGTCCCGGTTACCTCTTTGCTAACATTCTCTTCAGAGCTGCAGTGAAACCAGGAACCACGTGGAGAAGGCACCCACACTGAAAGTGCCTGGAGGGAACATTGGGGCTTCTTCTCAGTGTCTCTGACATAGGGTTTCACTGTCCCGGGAAAGTCTCTGCTAAACCCTGCAGAGCGCTGTGCCCAATGTACAGAAACGTCTTGCGGTATCTCCTACAGGGAAAGTGCCAGGAGGGAATTGTCGAGCTTGTTCTCAGTGTCTCTGAGAATTGCTCTGATTATGCCTGTGACCTCTTTGCTAAGACTCTCCAGAGAGACGTCCTCAAAACCAACACACATCTTGACATATCTCCCGCATTGATCGCAGTGTCTCCAGAAACGGCATTCAAGGAGCCAGGACCTTTTCTCCCTACACTGTCCATTGAGTTGTCCTCAAAACCAATATACATCCTGCTATATCTCCCACATGGAAAGTGCCAGGAGGGAGAAGTGGGGATTATGTTTAGACTTTCTCGGAACTGCTTCAAATCAACTAGATATCTTTGTGCTGTAAATCTCCCAACAGCCAAACGCAAAAGCAGCAAACATCTCGCTGTATGTCCCACATCCAAAGTGCCAAGAGAGAGCTTGCTCTCCCTGTCTTTGAGTACTGTTTTCACTGTCCCGGTTACCTCTTTGCTAACATTCTCTTCAGAGCTGCAGTGAAACCAGGAACCACGTGGAGAAGGCACCCACACTGAAAGTGCCTGGAGGGAACATTGGGGCTTCTTCTCAGTGTCTCTGACATAGGGTTTCACTGTCCCGCGAAAGTCTCTGCTAACACCGTGCAGAGCGCTGTGCCCAATATACAGAAACGTCTTGCGGTATCTCCTACAGGGAAAGTGCCAGGAGGGAATTGTCGAGCTTGTTCTCAGTGTCTCTGAGAATTGCTCTGATTATCCCTGTGACCTCTTTGCTAAGGCTCTCCAGAGAGACGTCCTCAAAACAAACACACATCTTGACATATCTCCCGCATTGATCGCAGTGTCTCCAGGAACGGCATTCAAGGAGCCAGGACCTTTTCTGCCTACACTGTCCATTGAGTTGTCCTCAAAACCAATATACATCCTGCTATATCTCCCACATGGAAAGTGCCAGGAGGGAGAAGTGGGGATTATGTTTAGACTTTCTCGGAACTGCTTCAAATCAACTAGATATCTTTGTGCTGTAAATCTCCCAACAGCCAAACGCAAAAGCAGCAAACATCTCGCTGTATGTCCCACATCCAAAGTGCCAAGAGAGAGCTTGCTCTCCCTGTCTTTGAGTACTGTTTTCACTGTCCCGGTTACCTCTTTGCTAACATTCTCTTCAGAGCTGCAGTGAAACCAGGAACCACGTGGAGAAGGCACCCACACTGAAAGTGCCTGGAGGGAACATTGGGGCTTCTTCTCAGTGTCTCTGACATAGGGTTTCACTGTCCCGGGAAAGTCTCTGCTAACACCGTGCAGAGCGCTGTGCCCAATATACAGAAACGTCTTGCGGTATCTCCTACAGGGAAAGTGCCAGGAGGGAATTGTGGAGCTTGTTCTCAGTGTCTCTGAGAATTGCTCTGATTATCCCTGTGACCTCTTTGCTAAGGCTCTCCAGAGAGACGTCCTCAAAACAAACACACATCTTGACATATCTCCCGCATTGATCGCAGTGTCTCCAGAAACGGCATTCAAGGAGCCAGGACCTTTTCTCCCTACACTGTCCATTGGGTTGTCCTCAAAACCAATATACATCCTGCTATATCTCCCACATGGAAAGTGCCAGGAGGGAGAAGTGGGGATTATGTTTAGACTTTCTCGGAACTGCTTCAAATCAACTAGATATCTTTGTGCTGTAAATCTCCCAACAGCCAAACGCAAAAGCAGCAAACATCTCGCTGTATGTCCCACATCCAAAGTGCCAAGAGAGAGCTTGCTCTCCCTGTCTTTGAGTACTGCTTTCACTGTCCCGGTTACCTCTTTGCTAACATTCTCTTCAGAGCTGCAGTGAAACCAGGAACCACGTGGAGAAGGCACCCACACTGAAAGTGCCTGGAGGGAACATTGGGGCTTCTTCTCAGTGTCTCTGACATAGGGTTTCACTGTCCCGGGAAAGTCTCTGCTAACACCCTGCAGAGCGCTGTGCCCAATATACAGAAACGTCTTGCGGTATCTCCTACAGGGAAAGTGCCAGGAGGGAATTGTGGAGCTTGTTCTCAGTGTCTCTGAGAATTGCTCTGATTATCCCTGTGACCTCTTTGCTAAGACTCTCCAGAGAGACGTCCTCAAAACCAACACACATCTTGACATATCTCCCGCATTGATCGCAGTGTCTCCAGAAACGGCATTCAAGGAGCCAGGACCTTTTCTCCCTACACTGTCCATTGAGTTGTCCTCAAAACCAATATACATCCTGCTATATCTCCCACATGGAAAGTGCCAGGAGGGAGAAGTGGGGATTATGTTTAGACTTTCTCGGAACTGCTTCAAATCAACTAGATATCTTTGTGCTGTAAATCTCCCAACAGCCAAACGCAAAAGCAGCAAACATCTCGCTGTATGTCCCACATCCAAAGTGCCAAGAGAGAGCTTGCTCTCCCTGTCTTTGAGTACTGTTTTCACTGTCCCGGTTACCTCTTTGCTAACATTCTCTTCAGAGCTGCAGTGAAACCAGGAACCACGTGGAGAAGGCACCCACACTGAAAGTGCCTGGAGGGAACATTGGGGCTTCTTCTCAGTGTCTCTGACATAGGGTTTCACTGTCCCGGGAAAGTCTCTGCTAACACCCTGCAGAGCGCTGTGCCCAATGTACAGAAACGTCTTGCGGTATCTCCTACAGGGAAAGTGCCAGGAGGGAATTGTCGAGCTTGTTCTCAGTGTCTCTGAGAATTGCTCTGATTATGCCTGTGACCTCTTTGCTAAGACTCTCCAGAGAGACGTCCTCAAAACCAACACACATCTTGACATATCTCCCGCATTGATCGCAGTGTCTCCAGAAACGGCATTCAAGGAGCCAGGACCTTTTCTCCCTACACTGTCCATTGAGTTGTCCTCAAAACCAATATACATCCTGCTATATCTCCCACATGGAAAGTGCCAGGAGGGAGAAGTGGGGATTATGTTTAGACTTTCTCGGAACTGCTTCAAATCAACTAGATATCTTTGTGCTGTAAATCTCCCAACAGCCAAACGCAAAAGCAGCAAACATCTCGCTGTATGTCCCACATCCAAAGTGCCAAGAGAGAGCTTGCTCTCCCTGTCTTTGAGTACTGTTTTCACTGTCCCGGTTACCTCTTTGCTAACATTCTCTTCAGAGCTGCAGTGAAACCAGGAACCACGTGGAGAAGGCACCCACACTGAAAGTGCCTGGAGGGAACATTGGGGCTTCTTCTCAGTGTCTCTGACATAGGGTTTCACTGTCCCGGGAAAGTCTCTGCTAACACCCTGCAGAGCGCTGTGCCCAATGTACAGAAACGTCTTGCGGTATCTCCTACAGGGAAAGTGCCAGGAGGGAATTGTCGAGCTTGTTCTCAGTGTCTCTGAGAATTGCTCTGATTATCCCTGTGACCTCTTTGCTAAGACTCTCCAGAGAGACGTCCTCAAAACCAACACACATCTTGACATATCTCCCGCATTGATCGCAGTGTCTCCAGAAACGGCATTCAAGGAGCCAGGACCTTTTCTCCCTACACTGTCCATTGAGTTGTCCTCAAAACCAATATACATCCTGCTATATCTCCCACATGGAAAGTGCCAGGAGGGAGAAGTGGGGATTATGTTTAGACTTTCTCGGAACTGCTTCAAATCAACTAGATATCTTTGTGCTGTAAATCTCCCAACAGCCAAACGCAAAAGCAGCAAACATCTCGCTGTATGTCCCACATCCAAAGTGCCAAGAGAGAGCTTGCTCTCCCTGTCTTTGAGTACTGTTTTCACTGTCCCGGTTACCTCTTTGCTAACATTCTCTTCAGAGCTGCAGTGAAACCAGGAACCACGTGGAGAAGGCACCCACACTGAAAGTGCCTGGAGGGAACATTGGGGCTTCTTCTCAGTGTCTCTGACATAGGGTTTCACTGTCCCGGGAAAGTCTCTGCTAACACCGTGCAGAGCGCTGTGCCCAATATACAGAAACGTCTTGCGGTATCTCCTACAGGGAAAGTGCCAGGAGGGAATTGTGGAGCTTGTTCTCAGTGTCTCTGAGAATTGCTCTGATTATCCCTGTGACCTCTTTGCTAAGACTCTCCAGAGAGACGTCCTCAAAACCAACACACATCTTGACATATCTCCCGCATTGATCGCAGTGTCTCCAGAAACGGCATTCAAGGAGCCAGGACCTTTTCTCCCTACACTGTCCATTGAGTTGTCCTCAAAACCAATATACATCCTGCTATATCTCCCACATGGAAAGTGCCAGGAGGGAGAAGTGGGGATTATGTTTAGACTTTCTCGGAACTGCTTCAAATCAACTAGATATCTTTGTGCTGTAAATCTCCCAACAGCCAAACGCAAAAGCAGCAAACATCTCGCTGTATGTCCCACATCCAAAGTGCCAAGAGAGCGCTTGCTCTCCCTGTCTTTGAGTACTGTTTTCACTGTCCCGGTTACCTCTTTGCTAACATTCTCTTCAGAGCTGCAGTGAAACCAGGAACCACGTGGAGAAGGCACCCACACTGAAAGTGCCTGGAGGGAACACTGGGGCTTCTTCTCAGTGTCTCTGACATAGGGTTTCACTGTCCCGGGAAAGTCTCTGCTAACACCCTGCAGAGCGCTGTGCCCAATATACAGAAACGTCTTGCGGTATCTCCTACAGGGAAAGTGCCAGGAGGGAATTGTCGAGCTTGTTCTCAGTGTCTCTGAGAATTGCTCTGATTATCCCTGTGACCTCTTTGCTAAGACTCTCCAGAGAGACGTCCTCAAAACCAACACACATCTTGACATATCTCCCGCATTGATCGCAGTGTCTCCAGAAACGGCATTCAAGGAGCCAGGACCTTTTCTCCCTACACTGTCCATTGAGTTGTCCTCAAAACCAATATACATCCTGCTATATCTCCCACATGGAAAGTGCCAGGAGGGAGAAGTGGGGATTATGTTTAGACTTTCTCGGAACTGCTTCAAATCAACTAGATATCTTTGTGCTGTAAATCTCCCAACAGCCAAACGCAAAAGCAGCAAACATCTCGCTGTATGTCCCACATCCAAAGTGCCAAGAGAGAGCTTGCTCTCCCTGTCTTTGAGTACTGTTTTCACTGTCCCGGTTACCTCTTTGCTAACATTCTCTTCAGAGCTGCAGTGAAACCAGGAACCACGTGGAGAAGGCACCCACACTGAAAGTGCCTGGAGGGAACATTGGGGCTTCTTCTCAGTGTCTCTGACATAGGGTTTCACTGTCCCGGGAAAGTCTCTGCTAACACCGTGCAGAGCGCTGTGCCCAATATACAGAAACGTCTTGCGGTATCTCCTACAGGGAAAGTGCCAGGAGGGAATTGTGGAGCTTGTTCTCAGTGTCTCTGAGAATTGCTCTGATTATCCCTGTGACCTCTTTGCTAAGACTCTCCAGAGAGACGTCCTCAAAACAAACACACATCTTGACATATCTCCCGCATTGATCGCAGTGTCTCCAGAAACGGCATTCAAGGAGCCAGGACCTTTTCTCCCTACACTGTCCATTGAGTTGTCCTCAAAACCAATATACATCCTGCTATATCTCCCACATGGAAAGTGCCAGGAGGGAGAAGTGGGGATTATGTTTAGACTTTCTCGGAACTGCTTCAAATCATCTAGATATCTTTGTGCTGTAAATCTCCCAACAGCCAAACGCAAAAGCAGCAAACATCTCGCTGTATGTCCCACATCCAAAGTGCCAAGAGAGAGCTTGCTCTCCCTGTCTTTGAGTACTGTTTTCACTGTCCCGGTTACCTCTTTGCTAACATTCTCTTCAGAGCTGCAGTGAAACCAGGAACCACGTGGAGAAGGCACCCACACTGAAAGTGCCTGGAGGGAACATTGGGGCTTCTTCTCAGTGTCTCTGACATAGGGTTTCACTGTCCCGGGAAAGTCTCTGCTAACACCGTGCAGAGCGCTGTGCCCAATATACAGAAACGTCTTGCGGTATCTCCTACAGGGAAAGTGCCAGGAGGGAATTGTGGAGCTTGTTCTCAGTGTCTCTGAGAATTGCTCTGATTATCCCTGTGACCTCTTTGCTAAGACTCTCCAGAGAGACGTCCTCAAAACAAACACACATCTTGACATATCTCCCGCATTGATCGCAGTGTCTCCAGAAACGGCATTCAAGGAGCCAGGACCTTTTCTGCCTACACTGTCCATTGAGTTGTCCTCAAAACCAATATACATCCTGCTATATCTCCCACATGGAAAGTGCCAGGAGGGAGAAGTGGGGATTATGTTTAGACTTTCTCGGAACTGCTTCAAATCAACTAGATATCTTTGTGCTGTAAATCTCCCAACAGCCAAACGCAAAAGCAGCAAACATCTCGCTGTATGTCCCACATCCAAAGTGCCAAGAGAGAGCTTGCTCTCCCTGTCTTTGAGTACTGTTTTCACTGTCCCGGTTACCTCTTTGCTAACATTCTCTTCAGAGCTGCAGTGAAACCAGGAACCACGTGGAGAAGGCACCCACACTGAAAGTGCCTGGAGGGAACATTGGGGCTTCTTCTCAGTGTCTCTGACATAGGGTTTCACTGTCCCGGGAAAGTCTCTGCTAACACCGTGCAGAGCGCTGTGCCCAATAGACAGAAACGTCTTGCGGTATCTCCTACAGGGAAAGTGCCAGGAGGGAATTGTGGAGCTTGTTCTCAGTGTCTCTGAGAATTGCTCTGATTATCCCTGTGACCTCTTTGCTAAGACTCTCCAGAGAGACGTCCTCAAAACAAACACACATCTTGACATATCTCCCGCATTGATCGCAGTGTCTCCAGAAACGGCATTCAAGGAGCCAGGACCTTTTCTCCCTACACTGTCCATTGAGTTGTCCTCAAAACCAATATACATCCTGCTATATCTCCCACATGGAAAGTGCCAGGAGGGAGAAGTGGGGATTATGTTTAGACTTTCTCGGAACTGCTTCAAATCAACTAGATATCTTTGTGCTGTAAATCTCCCAACAGCCAAACGCAAAAGCAGCAAACATCTCGCTGTATGTCCCACATCCAAAGTGCCAAGAGAGCGCTTGCTCTCCCTGTCTTTGAGTACTGTTTTCACTGTCCCGGTTACCTCTTTGCTAACATTCTCTTCAGAGCTGCAGTGAAACCAGGAACCACGTGGAGAAGGCACCCACACTGAAAGTGCCTGGAGGGAACATTGGGGCTTCTTCTCAGTGTCTCTGACATAGGGTTTCACTGTCCCGGGAAAGTCTCTGCTAACACCCTGCAGAGCGCTGTGCCCAATATACAGAAACGTCTTGTGGTATCTCCTACAGGGAAAGTGCCAGGAGGGAATTGTCGAGCTTGTTCTCAGTGTCTCTGAGAATTGCTCTGATTATCCCTGTGACCTCTTTGCTAAGGCTCTCCAGAGAGACGTCCTCAAAACAAACACACATCTTGACATATCTCCCGCATTGATCGCAGTGTCTCCAGGAACGGCATTCAAGGAGCCAGGACCTTTTCTCCCTACACTGTCCATTGGGTTGTCCTCAAAACCAATATACATCCTGCTATATCTCCCACATGGAAAGTGCCAGGAGGGAGAAGTGGGGATTATGTTTAGACTTTCTCGGAACTGCTTCAAATCAACTAGATATCTTTGTGCTGTAAATCTCCCAACAGCCAAACGCAAAAGCAGCAAACATCTCGCTGTATGTCCCACATCCAAAGTGCCAAGAGAGAGCTTGCTCTCCCTGTCTTTGAGTACTGTTTTCACTGTCCCGGTTACCTCTTTGCTAACATTCTCTTCAGAGCTGCAGTGAAACCAGGAACCACGTGGAGAAGGCACCCACACTGAAAGTGCCTGGAGGGAACATTGGGGCTTCTTCTCAGTGTCTCTGACATAGGGTTTCACTGTCCCGGGAAAGTCTCTGCTAACACCCTGCAGAGCGCTGTGCCCAATATACAGAAACGTCTTGCGGTATCTCCTACAGGGAAAGTGCCAGGAGGGAATTGTGGAGCTTGTTCTCAGTGTCTCTGAGAATTGCTCTGATTATCTGTGTGACCTCTTTGCTAAGACTCTCCAGAGAGACGTCCTCAAAACAAACACACATCTTGACATATCTCCCGCATTGATCGCAGTGTCTCCAGAAACGGCATTCAAGGAGCCAGGACCTTTTCTCCCTACACTGTCCATTGAGTTGTCCTCAAAACCAATATACATCCTGCTATATCTCCCACATGGAAAGTGCCAGGAGGGAGAAGTGTGGATTATGTTTAGACTTTCTCGGAACTGCTTCAAATCAACTAGATATCTTTGTGCTGTAAATCTCCCAACAGCCAAACGCAAAAGCAGCAAACATCTCGCTGTATGTCCCACATCCAAAGTGCCAAGAGAGAGCTTGCTCTCCCTGTCTTTGAGTACTGTTTTCACTGTCCCGGTTACCTCTTTGCTAACATTCTCTTCAGAGCTGCAGTGAAACCAGGAACCACGTGGAGAAGGCACCCACACTGAAAGTGCCTGGAGGGAACATTGGGGCTTCTTCTCAGTGTCTCTGACATAGGGTTTCACTGTCCCGGGAAAGTCTCTGCTAACACCCTGCAGAGCGCTGTGCCCAATGTACAGAAACGTCTTGCGGTATCTCCTACAGGGAAAGTGCCAGGAGGGAATTGTCGAGCTTGTTCTCAGTGTCTCTGAGAATTGCTCTGATTATCCCTGTGACCTCTTTGCTAAGATTCTCCAGAGAGACGTCCTCAAAACCAACACACATCTTGACATATCTCCCGCATTGATCGCAGTGTCTCCAGAAACGGCATTCAAGGAGCCAGGACCTTTTCTCCCTACACTGTCCATTGAGTTGTCCTCAAAACCAATATACATCCTGCTATATCTCCCACATGGAAAGTGCCAGGAGGGAGAAGTGGGGATTATGTTTAGACTTTCTCGGAACTGCTTCAAATCAACTAGATATCTTTGTGCTGTAAATCTCCCAACAGCCAAACGCAAAAGCAGCAAACATCTTGCTGTATGTCCCACATCCAAAGTGCCAAGAGAGAGCTTGCTCTCCCTGTCTTTGAGTACTGTTTTCACTGTCCCGGTTACCTCTTTGCTAACATTCTCTTCAGAGCTGCAGTGAAACCAGGAACCACGTGGAGAAGGCACCCACACTGAAAGTGCCTGGAGGGAACATTGGGGCTTCTTCTCAGTGTCTCTGACATAGGGTTTCACTGTCCCGGGAAAGTCTCTGCTAACACCCTGCAGAGCGCTGTGCCCAATATACAGAAACGTCTTGCGGTATCTCCTACAGGGAAAGTGCCAGGAGGGAATTGTGGAGCTTGTTCTCAGTGTCTCTGAGAATTGCTCTGATTATCCCTGTGACCTCTTTGCTAAGACTCTCCAGAGAGACGTCCTCAAAACAAACACACATCTTGACATATCTCCCGCATTGATCGCAGTGTCTCCAGAAACGGCATTCAAGGAGCCAGGACCTTTTCTCCCTACACTGTCCATTGAGTTGTCCTCAAAACCAATATACATCCTGCTATATCTCCCACATGGAAAGTGCCAGGAGGGAGAAGTGGGGATTATGTTTAGACTTTCTCGGAACTGCTTCAAATCAACTAGATATCTTTGTGCTGTAAATCTCCCAACAGCCAAACGCAAAAGCAGCAAACATCTCGCTGTATGTCCCACATCCAAAGTGCCAAGAGAGAGCTTGCTCTCCCTGTCTTTGAGTACTGTTTTCACTGTCCCGGTTACCTCTTTGCTAACATTCTCTTCAGAGCTGCAGTGAAACCAGGAACCACGTGGAGAAGGCACCCACACTGAAAGTGCCTGGAGGGAACATTGGGGCTTCTTCTCAGTGTCTCTGACATAGGGTTTCACTGTCCCGGGAAAGTCTCTGCTAACACCGTGCAGAGCGCTGTGCCCAATATACAGAAACGTCTTGCGGTATCTCCTACAGGGAAAGTGCCAGGAGGGAATTGTGGAGCTTGTTCTCAGTGTCTCTGAGAATTGCTCTGATTATCCCTGTGACCTCTTTGCTAAGACTCTCCAGAGAGACGTCCTCAAAACAAACACACATCTTGACATATCTCCCGCATTGATCGCAGTGTCTCCAGAAACGGCATTCAAGGAGCCAGGACCTTTTCTCCCTACACTGTCCATTGAGTTGTCCTCAAAACCAATATACATCCTGCTATATCTCCCACATGGAAAGTGCCAGGAGGGAGAAGTGGGGATTATGTTTAGACTTTCTCGGAACTGCTTCAAATCATCTAGATATCTTTGTGCTGTAAATCTCCCAACAGCCAAACGCAAAAGCAGCAAACATCTCGCTGTATGTCCCACATCCAAAGTGCCAAGAGAGAGCTTGCTCTCCCTGTCTTTGAGTACTGTTTTCACTGTCCCGGTTACCTCTTTGCTAACATTCTCTTCAGAGCTGCAGTGAAACCAGGAACCACGTGGAGAAGGCACCCACACTGAAAGTGCCTGGAGGGAACATTGGGGCTTCTTCTCAGTGTCTCTGACATAGGGTTTCACTGTCCCGGGAAAGTCTCTGCTAACACCGTGCAGAGCGCTGTGCCCAATATACAGAAACGTCTTGCGGTATCTCCTACAGGGAAAGTGCCAGGAGGGAATTGTCGAGCTTGTTCTCAGTGTCTCTGAGAATTGCTCTGATTATCCCTGTGACCTCTTTGCTAAGGCTCTCCAGAGAGACGTCCTCAAAACAAACACACATCTTGACATATCTCCCGCATTGATCGCAGTGTCTCCAGGAACGGCATTCAAGGAGCCAGGACCTTTTCTGCCTACACTGTCCATTGAGTTGTCCTCAAAACCAATATACATCCTGCTATATCTCCCACATGGAAAGTGCCAGGAGGGAGAAGTGGGGATTATGTTTAGACTTTCTCGGAACTGCTTCAAATCAACTAGATATCTTTGTGCTGTAAATCTCCCAACAGCCAAACGCAAAAGCAGCAAACATCTCGCTGTATGTCCCACATCCAAAGTGCCAAGAGAGAGCTTGCTCTCCCTGTCTTTGAGTACTGTTTTCACTGTCCCGGTTACCTCTTTGCTAACATTCTCTTCAGAGCTGCAGTGAAACCAGGAACCACGTGGAGAAGGCACCCACACTGAAAGTGCCTGGAGGGAACATTGGGGCTTCTTCTCAGTGTCTCTGACATAGGGTTTCACTGTCCCGGGAAAGTCTCTGCTAACACCGTGCAGAGCGCTGTGCCCAATAGACAGAAACGTCTTGCGGTATCTCCTACAGGGAAAGTGCCAGGAGGGAATTGTGGAGCTTGTTCTCAGTGTCTCTGAGAATTGCTCTGATTATGCCTGTGACCTCTTTGCTAAGACTCTCCAGAGAGACGTCCTCAAAACAAACACACATCTTGACATATCTCCCGCATTGATCGCAGTGTCTCCAGAAACGGCATTCAAGGAGCCAGGACCTTTTCTCCCTACACTGTCCATTGAGTTGTCCTCAAAACCAATATACATCCTGCTATATCTCCCACATGGAAAGTGCCAGGAGGGAGAAGTGGGGATTATGTTTAGACTTTCTCGGAACTGCTTCAAATCAACTAGATATCTTTGTGCTGTAAATCTCCCAACAGCCAAACGCAAAAGCAGCAAACATCTCGCTGTATGTCCCACATCCAAAGTGCCAAGAGAGCGCTTGCTCTCCCTGTCTTTGAGTACTGTTTTCACTGTCCCGGTTACCTCTTTGCTAACATTCTCTTCAGAGCTGCAGTGAAACCAGGAACCACGTGGAGAAGGCACCCACACTGAAAGTGCCTGGAGGGAACATTGGGGCTTCTTCTCAGTGTCTCTGACATAGGGTTTCACTGTCCCGGGAAAGTCTCTGCTAACACCCTGCAGAGCGCTGTGCCCAATATACAGAAACGTCTTGTGGTATCTCCTACAGGGAAAGTGCCAGGAGGGAATTGTCGAGCTTGTTCTCAGTGTCTCTGAGAATTGCTCTGATTATCCCTGTGACCTCTTTGCTAAGGCTCTCCAGAGAGACGTCCTCAAAACAAACACACATCTTGACATATCTCCCGCATTGATCGCAGTGTCTCCAGAAACGGCATTCAAGGAGCCAGGACCTTTTCTCCCTACACTGTCCATTGAGTTGTCCTCAAAACCAATATACATCCTGCTATATCTCCCACATGGAAAGTGCCAGGAGGGAGAAGTGGGGATTATGTTTAGACTTTCTCGGAACTGCTTTAAATCAACTAGATATCTTTGTGCTGTAAATCTCCCAACAGCCAAACGCAAAAGCAGCAAACATCTCGCTGTATGTCCCACATCCAAAGTGCCAAGAGAGAGCTTGCTCTCCCTGTCTTTGAGTACTGTTTTCACTGTCCCGGTTACCTCTTTGCTAACATTCTCTTCAGAGCTGCAGTGAAACCAGGAACCACGTGGAGAAGGCACCCACACTGAAAGTGCCTGGAGGGAACACTGGGGCTTCTTCTCAGTGTCTCTGACATAGGGTTTCACTGTCCCGCGAAAGTCTCTGCTAACACCGTGCAGAGCGCTGTGCCCAATATACAGAAACGTCTTGCGGTATCTCCTACAGGGAAAGTGCCAGGAGGGAATTGTCGAGCTTGTTCTCAGTGTCTCTGAGAATTGCTCTGATTATCCCTGTGACCTCTTTGCTAAGATTCTCCAGAGAGACGTCCTCAAAACAAACACACATCTTGACATATCTCCCGCATTGATCGCAGTTTCTCCAGAAACGGCATTCAAGGAGCCAGGACCTTTTCTCCCTACACTGTCCATTGAGTTGTCCTCAAAATCAATATACATCCTGCTATATCTCCCACATGGAAAGTGCCAGGAGGGAGAAGTGGGGATTATGTTTAGACTTTCTCGGAACTGCTTCAAATCAACTAGATATCTTTGTGCTGTAAATCTCCCAACAGCCAAACGCAAAAGCAGCAAACATCTCGCTGTATGTCCCACATCCAAAGTGCCAAGAGAGAGCTTGCTCTCCCTGTCTTTGAGTACTGTTTTCACTGTCCCGGTTACCTCTTTGCTAACATTCTCTTCAGAGCTGCAGTGAAACCAGGAACCACGTGGAGAAGGCACCCACACTGAAAGTGCCTGGACGGAACACTGGGGCTTCTTCTCAGTGTCTCTGACATAGGGTTTCACTGTCCCGGGAAAGTCTCTGCTAACACCCTGCAGAGCGCTGTGCCCAATATACAGAAACGTCTTGCGGTATCTCCTACAGGGAAAGTGCCAGGAGGGAATTGTGGAGCTTGTTCTCAGTGTCTCTGAGAATTGCTCTGATTATCCCTGTGACCTCTTTGCTAAGACTCTCCAGAGAGACGTCCTCAAAACAAACACACATCTTGACATATCTCCCGCATTGATCGCAGTGTCTCCAGAAACGGCATTCAAGGAGCCAGGACCTTTTCTCCCTACACTGTCCATTGAGTTGTCCTCAAAACCAATATACATCCTGCTATATCTCCCACATGGAAAGTGCCAGGAGGGAGAAGTGGGGATTATGTTTAGACTTTCTCGGAACTGCTTCAAATCAACTAGATATCTTTGTGCTGTAAATCTCCCAACAGCCAAACGCAAAAGCAGCAAACATCTCGCTGTATGTCCCACATCCAAAGTGCCAAGAGAGCGCTTGCTCTCCCTGTGTTTGAGTACTGTTTTCACTGTCCCGGTTACCTCTTTGCTAACATTCTCTTCAGAGCTGCAGTGAAACCAGGAACCACGTGGAGAAGGCACCCACACTGAAAGTGCCTGGAGGGAACATTGGGGCTTCTTCTCAGTGTCTCTGACATAGGGTTTCACTGTCCCGGGAAAGTCTCTGCTAACACCCTGCAGAGCGCTGTGCCCAATATACAGAAACGTCTTGCGGTATCTCCTACAGGGAAAGTGCCAGGAGGGAATTGTCGAGCTTGTTCTCAGTGTCTCTGAGAATTGCTCTGATTATGCCTGTGACCTCTTTGCTAAGGCTCTCCAGAGAGACGTCCTCAAAACCAACACACATCTTGACATATCTCCCGCATTGATCGCAGTGTCTCCAGAAACGGCATTCAAGGAGCCAGGACCTTTTCTGCCTACACTGTCCATTGAGTTGTCCTCAAAACCAATATACATCCTGCTATATCTCCCACATGGAAAGTGCCAGGAGGGAGAAGTGGGGATTATGTTTAGACTTTCTCGGAACTGCTTCAAATCAACTAGATATCTTTGTGCTGTAAATCTCCCAACAGCCAAACGCAAAAGCAGCAAACATCTCGCTGTATGTCCCACATCCAAAGTGCCAAGAGAGAGCTTGCTCTCCCTGTCTTTGAGTACTGTTTTCACTGTCCCGGTTACCTCTTTGCTAACATTCTCTTCAGAGCTGCAGTGAAACTAGGAACCACGTGGAGAAGGCACCCACACTGAAAGTGCCTGGAGGGAACATTGGGGCTTCTTCTCAGTGTCTCTGACATAGGGTTTCACTGTCCCGGGAAAGTCTCTGCTAACACCCTGCAGAGCGCTGTGCCCAATATACAGAAACGTCTTGCGGTATCTCCTACAGGGAAAGTGCCAGGAGGGAATTGTCGAGCTTGTTCTCAGTGTCTCTGAGAATTGCTCTGATTATCCCTGTGACCTCTTTGCTAAGATTCTCCAGAGAGACGTCCTCAAAACAAACACACATCTTGACATATCTCCCGCATTGATCGCAGTTTCTCCAGAAACGGCATTCAAGGAGCCAGGACCTTTTCTCCCTACACTGTCCATTGAGTTGTCCTCAAAATCAATATACATCCTGCTATATCTCCCACATGGAAAGTGCCAGGAGGGAGAAGTGGGGATTATGTTTAGACTTTCTCGGAACTGCTTCAAATCAACTAGATATCTTTGTGCTGTAAATCTCCCAACAGCCAAACGCAAAAGCAGCAAACATCTCGCTGTATGTCCCACATCCAAAGTGCCAAGAGAGAGCTTGCTCTCCCTGTCTTTGAGTACTGTTTTCACTGTCCCGGTTACCTCTTTGCTAACATTCTCTTCAGAGCTGCAGTGAAACCAGGAACCACGTGGAGAAGGCACCCACACTGAAAGTGCCTGGAGGGAACACTGGGGCTTCTTCTCAGTGTCTCTGACATAGGGTTTCACTGTCCCGGGAAAGTCTCTGCTAACACCGTGCAGAGCGCTGTGCCCAATATACAGAAACGTCTTGCGGTATCTCCTACAGGGAAAGTGCCAGGAGGGAATTGTGGAGCTTGTTCTCAGTGTCTCTGAGAATTGCTCTGATTATCCCTGTGACCTCTTTGCTAAGACTCTCCAGAGAGACGTCCTCAAAACAAACACACATCTTGACATATCTCCCGCATTGATCGCAGTGTCTCCAGAAACGGCATTCAAGGAGCCAGGACCTTTTCTCCCTACACTGTCCATTGAGTTGTCCTCAAAACCAATATACATCCTGCTATATCTCCCACATGGAAAGTGCCAGGAGGGAGAAGTGGGGATTATGTTTAGACTTTCTCGGAACTGCTTCAAATCAACTAGATATCTTTGTGCTGTAAATCTCCCAACAGCCAAAGGCAAAAGCAGCAAACATCTCGCTGTATGTCCCACATCCAAAGTGCCAAGAGAGCGCTTGCTCTCCCTGTGTTTGAGTACTGTTTTCACTGTCCCGGTTACCTCTTTGCTAACATTCTCTTCAGAGCTGCAGTGAAACCAGGAACCACGTGGAGAAGGCACCCACACTGAAAGTGCCTGGAGGGAACATTGGGGCTTCTTCTCAGTGTCTCTGACATAGGGTTTCACTGTCCCGGGAAAGTCTCTGCTAACACCCTGCAGAGCGCTGTGCCCAATATACAGAAACGTCTTGCGGTATCTCCTACAGGGAAAGTGCCAGGAGGGAATTGTCGAGCTTGTTCTCAGTGTCTCTGAGAATTGCTCTGATTATGCCTGTGACCTCTTTGCTAAGGCTCTCCAGAGAGACGTCCTCAAAACCAACACACATCTTGACATATCTCCCGCATTGATCGCAGTGTCTCCAGAAACGGCATTCAAGGAGCCAGGACCTTTTCTGCCTACACTGTCCATTGAGTTGTCCTCAAAACCAATATACATCCTGCTATATCTCCCACATGGAAAGTGCCAGGAGGGAGAAGTGGGGATTATGTTTAGACTTTCTCGGAACTGCTTCAAATCAACTAGATATCTTTGTGCTGTAAATCTCCCAACAGCCAAACGCAAAAGCAGCAAACATCTCGCTGTATGTCCCACATCCAAAGTGCCAAGAGAGAGCTTGCTCTCCCTGTCTTTGAGTACTGCTTTCACTGTCCCGGTTACCTCTTTGCTAACATTCTCTTCAGAGCTGCAGTGAAACCAGGAACCACGTGGAGAAGGCACCCACACTGAAAGTGCCTGGAGGGAACATTGGGGCTTCTTCTCAGTGTCTCTGACATAGGGTTTCACTGTCCCGGGAAAGTCTCTGCTAACACCCTGCAGAGCGCTGTGCCCAATATACAGAAACGTCTTGCGGTATCTCCTACAGGGAAAGTGCCAGGAGGGAATTGTGGAGCTTGTTCTCAGTGTCTCTGAGAATTGCTCTGATTATCCCTGTGACCTCTTTGCTAAGACTCTCCAGAGAGACGTCCTCAAAACAAACACACATCTTGACATATCTCCCGCATTGATCGCAGTGTCTCCAGAAACGGCATTCAAGGAGCCAGGACCTTTTCTCCCTACACTGTCCATTGGGTTGTCCTCAAAACCAATATACATCCTGCTATATCTCCCACATGGAAAGTGCCAGGAGGGAGAAGTGGGGATTATGTTTAGACTTTCTCGGAACTGCTTCAAATCAACTAGATATCTTTGTGCTGTAAATCTCCCAACAGCCAAACGCAAAAGCAGCAAACATCTCGCTGTATGTCCCACATCCAAAGTGCCAAGAGAGAGCTTGCTCTCCCTGTCTTTGAGTACTGTTTTCACTGTCCCGGTTACCTCTTTGCTAACATTCTCTTCAGAGCTGCAGTGAAACCAGGAACCACGTGGAGAAGGCACCCACACTGAAAGTGCCTGGAGGGAACATTGGGGCTTCTTCTCAGTGTCTCTGACATAGGGTTTCACTGTCCCGGGAAAGTCTCTGCTAACACCCTGCAGAGCGCTGTGCCCAATATACAGAAACGTCTTGCGGTATCTCCTACAGGGAAAGTGCCAGGAGGGAATTGTGGAGCTTGTTCTCAGTGTCTCTGAGAATTGCTCTGATTATCCCTGTGACCTCTTTGCTAAGGCTCTCCAGAGAGACGTCCTCAAAACAAACACACATCTTGACATATCTCCCGCATTGATCGCAGTGTCTCCAGGAACGGCATTCAAGGAGCCAGGACCTTTTCTCCCTACACTGTCCATTGGGTTGTCCTCAAAACCAATATACATCCTGCTATATCTCCCACATGGAAAGTGCCAGGAGGGAGAAGTGGGGATTATGTTTAGACTTTCTCGGAACTGCTTCAAATCAACTAGATATCTTTGTGCTGTAAATCTCCCAACAGCCAAACGCAAAAGCAGCAAACATCTCGCTGTATGTCCCACATCCAAAGTGCCAAGAGAGAGCTTGCTCTCCCTGTCTTTGAGTACTGCTTTCACTGTCCCGGTTACCTCTTTGCTAACATTCTCTTCAGAGCTGCAGTGAAACCAGGAACCACGTGGAGAAGGCACCCACACTGAAAGTGCCTGGAGGGAACATTGGGGCTTCTTCTCAGTGTCTCTGACATAGGGTTTCACTGTCCCGGGAAAGTCTCTGCTAACACCGTGCAGAGCGCTGTGCCCAATATACAGAAACGTCTTGCGGTATCTCCTACAGGGAAAGTGCCAGGAGGGAATTGTGGAGCTTGTTCTCAGTGTCTCTGAGAATTGCTCTGATTATGCCTGTGACCTCTTTGCTAAGACTCTCCAGAGAGACGTCCTCAAAACAAACACACATCTTGACATATCTCCCGCATTGATCGCAGTGTCTCCAGAAACGGCATTCAAGGAGCCAGGACCTTTTCTCCCTACACTGTCCATTGAGTTGTCCTCAAAACCAATATACATCCTGCTATATCTCCCACATGGAAAGTGCCAGGAGGGAGAAGTGGGGATTATGTTTAGACTTTCTCGGAACTGCTTCAAATCAACTAGATATCTTTGTGCTGTAAATCTCCCAACAGCCAAACGCAAAAGCAGCAAACATCTCGCTGTATGTCCCACATCCAAAGTGCCAAGAGAGAGCTTGCTCTCCCTGTCTTTGAGTACTGTTTTCACTGTCCCGGTTACCTCTTTGCTAACATTCTCTTCAGAGCTGCAGTGAAACCAGGAACCACGTGGAGAAGGCACCCACACTGAAAGTGCCTGGAGGGAACATTGGGGCTTCTTCTCAGTGTCTCTGACATAGGGTTTCACTGTCCCGGGAAAGTCTCTGCTAACACCCTGCAGAGCGCTGTGCCCAATGTACAGAAACGTCTTGCGGTATCTCCTACAGGGAAAGTGCCAGGAGGGAATTGTGGAGCTTGTTCTCAGTGTCTCTGAGAATTGCTCTGATTATGCCTGTGACCTCTTTGCTAAGACTCTCCAGAGAGACGTCCTCAAAACCAACACACATCTTGACATATCTCCCGCATTGATCGCAGTGTCTCCAGAAACGGCATTCAAGGAGCCAGGACCTTTTCTGCCTACACTGTCCATTGAGTTGTCCTCAAAACCAATATACATCCTGCTATATCTCCCACATGGAAAGTGCCAGGAGGGAGAAGTGGGGATTATGTTTAGACTTTCTCGGAACTGCTTCAAATCAACTAGATATCTTTGTGCTGTAAATCTCCCAACAGCCAAACGCAAAAGCAGCAAACATCTCGCTGTATGTCCCACATCCAAAGTGCCAAGAGAGAGCTTGCTCTCCCTGTCTTTGAGTACTGTTTTCACTGTCCCGGTTACCTCTTTGCTAACATTCTCTTCAGAGCTGCAGTGAAACCAGGAACCACGTGGAGAAGGCACCCACACTGAAAGTGCCTGGAGGGAACATTGGGGCTTCTTCTCAGTGTCTCTGACATAGGGTTTCACTGTCCCGGGAAAGTCTCTGCTAACACCGTGCAGAGCGCTGTGCCCAATATACAGAAACGTCTTGCGGTATCTCCTACAGGGAAAGTGCCAGGAGGGAATTGTGGAGCTTGTTCTCAGTGTCTCTGAGAATTGCTCTGATTATCCCTGTGACCTGTTTGCTAAGACTCTCCAGAGAGACGTCCTCAAAACAAACACACATCTTGACATATCTCCCGCATTGATCGCAGTGTCTCCAGAAACGGCATTCAAGGAGCCAGGACCTTTTCTCCCTACACTGTCCATTGAGTTGTCCTCAAAACCAATATACATCCTGCTATATCTCCCACATGGAAAGTGCCAGGAGGGAGAAGTGGGGATTATGTTTAGACTTTCTCGGAACTGCTTCAAATCAACTAGATATCTTTGTGCTGTAAATCTCCCAACAGCCAAACGCAAAAGCAGCAAACATCTCGCTGTATGTCCCACATCCAAAGTGCCAAGAGAGAGCTTGCTCTCCCTGTCTTTGAGTACTGTTTTCACTGTCCCGGTTACCTCTTTGCTAACATTCTCTTCAGAGCTGCAGTGAAACCAGGAACCACGTGGAGAAGGCACCCACACTGAAAGTGCCTGGAGGGAACATTGGGGCTTCTTCTCAGTGTCTCTGACATAGGGTTTCACTGTCCCGGGAAAGTCTCTGCTAACACCGTGCAGAGCGCTGTGCCCAATATACAGAAACGTCTTGCGGTATCTCCTACAGGGAAAGTGCCAGGAGGGAATTGTGGAGCTTGTTCTCAGTGTCTCTGAGAATTGCTCTGATTATCCCTGTGACCTCTTTGCTAAGGCTCTCCAGAGAGACGTCCTCAAAACAAACACACATCTTGACATATCTCCCGCATTGATCGCAGTGTCTCCAGAAACGGCATTCAAGGAGCCAGGACCTTTTCTGCCTACACTGTCCATTGAGTTGTCCTCAAAACCAATATACATCCTGCTATATCTCCCACATGGAAAGTGCCAGGAGGGAGAAGTGGGGATTATGTTTAGACTTTCTCGGAACTGCTTCAAATCAACTAGATATCTTTGTGCTGTAAATCTCCCAACAGCCAAACGCAAAAGCAGCAAACATCTCGCTGTATGTCCCACATCCAAAGTGCCAAGAGAGAGCTTGCTCTCCCTGTCTTTGAGTACTGTTTTCACTGTCCCGGTTACCTCTTTGCTAACATTCTCTTCAGAGCTGCAGTGAAACCAGGAACCACGTGGAGAAGGCACCCACACTGAAAGTGCCTGGAGGGAACATTGGGGCTTCTTCTCAGTGTCTCTGACATAGGGTTTCACTGTCCCGGGAAAGTCTCTGCTAACACCGTGCAGAGCGCTGTGCCCAATATACAGAAACGTCTTGCGGTATCTCCTACAGGGAAAGTGCCAGGAGGGAATTGTGGAGCTTGTTCTCAGTGTCTCTGAGAATTGCTCTGATTATCCCTGTGACCTCTTTGCTAAGACTCTCCAGAGTGACGTCCTCAAAACAAACACACATCTTGACATATCTCCCGCATTGATCGCAGTGTCTCCAGAAACGGCATTCAAGGAGCCAGGACCTTTTCTCCCTACACTGTCCATTGAGTTGTCCTCAAAACCAATATACATCCTGCTATATCTCCCACATGGAAAGTGCCAGGAGGGAGAAGTGGGGATTATGTTTAGACTTTCTCGGAACTGCTTCAAATCAACTAGATATCTTTGTGCTGTAAATCTCCCAACAGCCAAACGCAAAAGCAGCAAACATCTCGCTGTATGTCCCACATCCAAAGTGCCAAGAGAGAGCTTGCTCTCCCTGTCTTTGAGTACTGTTTTCACTGTCCCGGTTACCTCTTTGCTAACATTCTCTTCAGAGCTGCAGTGAAACCAGGAACCACGTGGAGAAGGCACCCACACTGAAAGTGCCTGGAGGGAACATTGGGGCTTCTTCTCAGTGTCTCTGACATAGGGTTTCACTGTCCCGGGAAAGTCTCTGCTAACACCCTGCAGAGCGCTGTGCCCAATATACAGAAACGTCTTGCGGTATCTCCTACAGGGAAAGTGCCAGGAGGGAATTGTGGAGCTTGTTCTCAGTGTCTCTGAGAATTGCTCTGATTATCCCTGTGACCTCTTTGCTAAGACTCTCCAGAGAGACGTCCTCAAAACAAACACACATCTTGACATATCTCCCGCATTGATCGCAGTGTCTCCAGAAACGGCATTCAAGGAGCCAGGACCTTTTCTCCCTACACTGTCCATTGAGTTGTCCTCAAAACCAATATACATCCTGCTATATCTCCCACATGGAAAGTGCCAGGAGGGAGAAGTGGGGATTATGTTTAGACTTTCTCGGAACTGCTTCAAATCAACTAGATATCTTTGTGCTGTAAATCTCCCAACAGCCAAACGCAAAAGCAGCAAACATCTCGCTGTATGTCCCACATCCAAAGTGCCAAGAGAGCGCTTGCTCTCCCTGTCTTTGAGTACTGTTTTCACTGTCCCGGTTACCTCTTTGCTAACATTCTCTTCAGAGCTGCAGTGAAACCAGGAACCACGTGGAGAAGGCACCCACACTGAAAGTGCCTGGAGGGAACATTGGGGCTTCTTCTCAGTGTCTCTGACATAGGGTTTCACTGTCCCGGGAAAGTCTCTGCTAACACCCTGCAGAGCGCTGTGCCCAATGTACAGAAACGTCTTGCGGTATCTCCTACAGGGAAAGTGCCAGGAGGGAATTGTCGAGCTTGTTCTCAGTGTCTCTGAGAATTGCTCTGATTATGCCTGTGACCTCTTTGCTAAGACTCTCCAGAGAGACGTCCTCAAAACCAACACACATCTTGACATATCTCCCGCATTGATCGCAGTGTCTCCAGAAACGGCATTCAAGGAGCCAGGACCTTTTCTCCCTACACTGTCCATTGAGTTGTCCTCAAAACCAATATACATCCTGCTATATCTCCCACATGGAAAGTGCCAGGAGGGAGAAGTGGGGATTATGTTTAGACTTTCTCGGAACTGCTTCAAATCAACTAGATATCTTTGTGCTGTAAATCTCCCAACAGCCAAACGCAAAAGCAGCAAACATCTCGCTGTATGTCCCACATCCAAAGTGCCAAGAGAGAGCTTGCTCTCCCTGTCTTTGAGTACTGTTTTCACTGTCCCGGTTACCTCTTTGCTAACATTCTCTTCAGAGCTGCAGTGAAACCAGGAACCACGTGGAGAAGGCACCCACACTGAAAGTGCCTGGAGGGAACATTGGGGCTTCTTCTCAGTGTCTCTGACATAGGGTTTCACTGTCCCGCGAAAGTCTCTGCTAACACCGTGCAGAGCGCTGTGCCCAATATACAGAAACGTCTTGCGGTATCTCCTACAGGGAAAGTGCCAGGAGGGAATTGTGGAGCTTGTTCTCAGTGTCTCTGAGAATTGCTCTGATTATCCCTGTGACCTCTTTGCTAAGACTCTCCAGAGAGACGTCCTCAAAACAAACACACATCTTGACATATCTCCCGCATTGATCGCAGTGTCTCCAGAAACGGCATTCAAGGAGCCAGGACCTTTTCTCCCTACACTGTCCATTGAGTTGTCCTCAAAACCAATATACATCCTGCTATATCTCCCACATGGAAAGTGCCAGGAGGGAGAAGTGGGGATTATGTTTAGACTTTCTCGGAACTGCTTCAAATCATCTAGATATCTTTGTGCTGTAAATCTCCCAACAGCCAAACGCAAAAGCAGCAAACATCTCGCTGTATGTCCCACATCCAAAGTGCCAAGAGAGAGCTTGCTCTCCCTGTCTTTGAGTACTGTTTTCACTGTCCCGGTTACCTCTTTGCTAACATTCTCTTCAGAGCTGCAGTGAAACCAGGAACCACGTGGAGAAGGCACCCACACTGAAAGTGCCTGGAGGGAACATTGGGGCTTCTTCTCAGTGTCTCTGACATAGGGTTTCACTGTCCTGGGAAAGTCTCTGCTAACACCGTGCAGAGCGCTGTGCCCAATATACAGAAACGTCTTGCGGTATCTCCTACAGGGAAAGTGCCAGGAGGGAATTGTCGAGCTTGTTCTCAGTGTCTCTGAGAATTGCTCTGATTATCCCTGTGACCTCTTTGCTAAGGCTCTCCAGAGAGACGTCCTCAAAACAAACACACATCTTGACATATCTCCCGCATTGATCGCAGTGTCTCCAGGAACGGCATTCAAGGAGCCAGGACCTTTTCTCCCTACACTGTCCATTGGGTTGTCCTCAAAACCAATATACATCCTGCTATATCTCCCACATGGAAAGTGCCAGGAGGGAGAAGTGGGGATTATGTTTAGACTTTCTCGGAACTGCTTCAAATCAACTAGATATCTTTGTGCTGTAAATCTCCCAACAGCCAAACGCAAAAGCAGCAAACATCTCGCTGTATGTCCCACATCCAAAGTGCCAAGAGAGAGCTTGCTCTCCCTGTCTTTGAGTACTGTTTTCACTGTCCCGGTTACCTCTTTGCTAACATTCTCTTCAGAGCTGCAGTGAAACCAGGAACCACGTGGAGAAGGCACCCACACTGAAAGTGCCTGGAGGGAACATTGGGGCTTCTTCTCAGTGTCTCTGACATAGGGTTTCACTGTCCCGGGAAAGTCTCTGCTAACACCGTGCAGAGCGCTGTGCCCAATATACAGAAACGTCTTGCGGTATCTCCTACAGGGAAAGTGCCAGGAGGGAATTGTGGAGCTTGTTCTCAGTGTCTCTGAGAATTGCTCTGATTATCCCTGTGACCTCTTTGCTAAGGCTCTCCAGAGAGACGTCCTCAAAACAAACACACATCTTGACATATCTCCCGCATTGATCGCAGTGTCTCCAGAAACGGCATTCAAGGAGCCAGGACCTTTTCTCCCTACACTGTCCATTGAGTTGTCCTCAAAACCAATATACATCCTGCTATATCTCCCACATGGAAAGTGCCAGGAGGGAGAAGTGGGGATTATGTTTAGACTTTCTCGGAACTGCTTCAAATCAACTAGATATCTTTGTGCTGTAAATCTCCCAACAGCCAAACGCAAAAGCAGCAAACATCTCGCTGTATGTCCCACATCCAAAGTGCCAAGAGAGAGCTTGCTCTCCCTGTCTTTGAGTACTGTTTTCACTGTCCCGGTTACCTCTTTGCTAACATTCTCTTCAGAGCTGCAGTGAAACCAGGAACCACGTGGAGAAGGCACCCACACTGAAAGTGCCTGGAGGGAACATTGGGGCTTCTTCTCAGTGTCTCTGACATAGGGTTTCACTGTCCCGGGAAAGTCTCTGCTAACACCGTGCAGAGCGCTGTGCCCAATATACAGAAACGTCTTGCGGTATCTCCTACAGGGAAAGTGCCAGGAGGGAATTGTGGAGCTTGTTCTCAGTGTCTCTGAGAATTGCTCTGATTATCCCTGTGACCTCTTTGCTAAGACTCTCCAGAGAGACGTCCTCAAAACAAACACACATCTTGACATATCTCCCGCATTGATCGCAGTGTCTCCAGAAACGGCATTCAAGGAGCCAGGACCTTTTCTCCCTACACTGTCCATTGAGTTGTCCTCAAAACCAATATACATCCTGCTATATCTCCCACATGGAAAGTGCCAGGAGGGAGAAGTGGGGATTATGTTTAGACTTTCTCGGAACTGCTTCAAATCATCTAGATATCTTTGTGCTGTAAATCTCCCAACAGCCAAACGCAAAAGCAGCAAACATCTCGCTGTATGTCCCACATCCAAAGTGCCAAGAGAGAGCTTGCTCTCCCTGTCTTTGAGTACTGTTTTCACTGTCCCGGTTACCTCTTTGCTAACATTCTCTTCAGAGCTGCAGTGAAACCAGGAACCACGTGGAGAAGGCACCCACACTGAAAGTGCCTGGAGGGAACATTGGGGCTTCTTCTCAGTGTCTCTGACATAGGGTTTCACTGTCCCGGGAAAGTCTCTGCTAACACCGTGCAGAGCGCTGTGCCCAATATACAGAAACGTCTTGCGGTATCTCCTACAGGGAAAGTGCCAGGAGGGAATTGTCGAGCTTGTTCTCAGTGTCTCTGAGAATTGCTCTGATTATCCCTGTGACCTCTTTGCTAAGACTCTCCAGAGAGACGTCCTCAAAACAAACACACATCTTGACATATCTCCCGCATTGATCGCAGTGTCTCCAGGAACGGCATTCAAGGAGTCAGGACCTTTTCTGCCTACACTGTCCATTGAGTTGTCCTCAAAACCAATATACATCCTGCTATATCTCCCACATGGAAAGTGCCAGGAGGGAGAAGTGGGGATTATGTTTAGACTTTCTCGGAACTGCTTCAAATCAACTAGATATCTTTGTGCTGTAAATCTCCCAACAGCCAAACGCAAAAGCAGCAAACATCTCGCTGTATGTCCCACATCCAAAGTGCCAAGAGAGAGCTTGCTCTCCCTGTCTTTGAGTACTGTTTTCACTGTCCCGGTTACCTCTTTGCTAACATTCTCTTCAGAGCTGCAGTGAAACCAGGAACCACGTGGAGAAGGCACCCACACTGAAAGTGCCTGGAGGGAACATTGGGGCTTCTTCTCAGTGTCTCTGACATAGGGTTTCACTGTCCCGCGAAAGTCTCTGCTAACACCGTGCAGAGCGCTGTGCCCAATAGACAGAAACGTCTTGCGGTATCTCCTACAGGGAAAGTGCCAGGAGGGAATTGTGGAGCTTGTTCTCAGTGTCTCTGAGAATTGCTCTGATTATCCCTGTGACCTCTTTGCTAAGACTCTCCAGAGAGACGTCCTCAAAACCAACACACATCTTGACATATCTCCCGCATTGATCGCAGTGTCTCCAGAAACGGCATTCAAGGAGCCAGGACCTTTTCTCCCTACACTGTCCATTGAGTTGTCCTCAAAACCAATATACATCCTGCTATATCTCCCACATGGAAAGTGCCAGGAGGGAGAAGTGGGGATTATGTTTAGACTTTCTCGGAACTGCTTCAAATCAACTAGATATCTTTGTGCTGTAAATCTCCCAACAGCCAAACGCAAAAGCAGCAAACATCTCGCTGTATGTCCCACATCCAAAGTGCCAAGAGAGAGCTTGCTCTCCCTGTCTTTGAGTACTGTTTTCACTGTCCCGGTTACCTCTTTGCTAACATTCTCTTCAGAGCTGCAGTGAAACCAGGAACCACGTGGAGAAGGCACCCACACTGAAAGTGCCTGGAGGGAACATTGGGGCTTCTTCTCAGTGTCTCTGACATAGGGTTTCACTGTCCCGGGAAAGTCTCTGCTAAACCCTGCAGAGCGCTGTGCCCAATGTACAGAAACGTCTTGCGGTATCTCCTACAGGGAAAGTGCCAGGAGGGAATTGTCGAGCTTGTTCTCAGTGTCTCTGAGAATTGCTCTGATTATGCCTGTGACCTCTTTGCTAAGACTCTCCAGAGAGACGTCCTCAAAACCAACACACATCTTGACATATCTCCCGCATTGATCGCAGTGTCTCCAGAAACGGCATTCAAGGAGCCAGGACCTTTTCTCCCTACACTGTCCATTGAGTTGTCCTCAAAACCAATATACATCCTGCTATATCTCCCACATGGAAAGTGCCAGGAGGGAGAAGTGGGGATTATGTTTAGACTTTCTCGGAACTGCTTCAAATCAACTAGATATCTTTGTGCTGTAAATCTCCCAACAGCCAAACGCAAAAGCAGCAAACATCTCGCTGTATGTCCCACATCCAAAGTGCCAAGAGAGAGCTTGCTCTCCCTGTCTTTGAGTACTGTTTTCACTGTCCCGGTTACCTCTTTGCTAACATTCTCTTCAGAGCTGCAGTGAAACCAGGAACCACGTGGAGAAGGCACCCACACTGAAAGTGCCTGGAGGGAACATTGGGGCTTCTTCTCAGTGTCTCTGACATAGGGTTTCACTGTCCCGGGAAAGTCTCTGCTAACACCGTGCAGAGCGCTGTGCCCAATATACAGAAACGTCTTGCGGTATCTCCTACAGGGAAAGTGCCAGGAGGGAATTGTGGAGCTTGTTCTCAGTGTCTCTGAGAATTGCTCTGATTATCCCTGTGACCTCTTTGCTAAGGCTCTCCAGAGAGACGTCCTCAAAACAAACACACATCTTGACATATCTCCCGCATTGATCGCAGTGTCTCCAGGAACGGCATTCAAGGAGCCAGGACCTTTTCTCCCTACACTGTCCATTGGGTTGTCCTCAAAACCAATATACATCCTGCTATATCTCCCACATGGAAAGTGCCAGGAGGGAGAAGTGGGGATTATGTTTAGACTTTCTCGGAACTGCTTCAAATCAACTAGATATCTTTGTGCTGTAAATCTCCCAACAGCCAAACGCAAAAGCAGCAAACATCTCGCTGTATGTCCCACATCCAAAGTGCCAAGAGAGAGCTTGCTCTCCCTGTCTTTGAGTACTGTTTTCACTGTCCCGGTTACCTCTTTGCTAACATTCTCTTCAGAGCTGCAGTGAAACCAGGAACCACGTGGAGAAGGCACCCACACTGAAAGTGCCTGGAGGGAACATTGGGGCTTCTTCTCAGTGTCTCTGACATAGGGTTTCACTGTCCCGGGAAAGTCTCTGCTAAACCCTGCAGAGCGCTGTGCCCAATGTACAGAAACGTCTTGCGGTATCTCCTACAGGGAAAGTGCCAGGAGGGAATTGTCGAGCTTGTTCTCAGTGTCTCTGAGAATTGCTCTGATTATGCCTGTGACCTCTTTGCTAAGACTCTCCAGAGAGACGTCCTCAAAACCAACACACATCTTGACATATCTCCCGCATTGATCGCAGTGTCTCCAGAAACGGCATTCAAGGAGCCAGGACCTTTTCTCCCTACACTGTCCATTGAGTTGTCCTCAAAACCAATATACATCCTGCTATATCTCCCACATGGAAAGTGCCAGGAGGGAGAAGTGGGGATTATGTTTAGACTTTCTCGGAACTGCTTCAAATCAACTAGATATCTTTGTGCTGTAAATCTCCCAACAGCCAAACGCAAAAGCAGCAAACATCTCGCTGTATGTCCCACATCCAAAGTGCCAAGAGAGAGCTTGCTCTCCCTGTCTTTGAGTACTGTTTTCACTGTCCCGGTTACCTCTTTGCTAACATTCTCTTCAGAGCTGCAGTGAAACCAGGAACCACGTGGAGAAGGCACCCACACTGAAAGTGCCTGGAGGGAACATTGGGGCTTCTTCTCAGTGTCTCTGACATAGGGTTTCACTGTCCCGGGAAAGTCTCTGCTAACACCGTGCAGAGCGCTGTGCCCAATATACAGAAACGTCTTGCGGTATCTCCTACAGGGAAAGTGCCAGGAGGGAATTGTGGAGCTTGTTCTCAGTGTCTCTGAGAATTGCTCTGATTATCCCTGTGACCTCTTTGCTAAGGCTCTCCAGAGAGACGTCCTCAAAACAAACACACATCTTGACATATCTCCCGCATTGATCGCAGTGTCTCCAGGAACGGCATTCAAGGAGCCAGGACCTTTTCTGCCTACACTGTCCATTGAGTTGTCCTCAAAACCAATATACATCCTGCTATATCTCCCACATGGAAAGTGCCAGGAGGGAGAAGTGGGGATTATGTTTAGACTTTCTCGGAACTGCTTCAAATCAACTAGATATCTTTGTGCTGTAAATCTCCCAACAGCCAAACGCAAAAGCAGCAAACATCTCGCTGTATGTCCCACATCCAAAGTGCCAAGAGAGAGCTTGCTCTCCCTGTCTTTGAGTACTGCTTTCACTGTCCCGGTTACCTCTTTGCTAACATTCTCTTCAGAGCTGCAGTGAAACCAGGAACCACGTGGAGAAGGCACCCACACTGAAAGTGCCTGGAGGGAACATTGGGGCTTCTTCTCAGTGTCTCTGACATAGGGTTTCACTGTCCCGGGAAAGTCTCTGCTAACACCCTGCAGAGCGCTGTGCCCAATATACAGAAACGTCTTGCGGTATCTCCTACAGGGAAAGTGCCAGGAGGGAATTGTGGAGCTTGTTCTCAGTGTCTCTGAGAATTGCTCTGATTATCCCTGTGACCTCTTTGCTAAGACTCTCCAGAGAGACGTCCTCAAAACAAACACACATCTTGACATATCTCCCGCATTGATCGCAGTGTCTCCAGAAACGGCATTCAAGGAGCCAGGACCTTTTCTCCCTACACTGTCCATTGAGTTGTCCTCAAAACCAATATACATCCTGCTATATCTCCCACATGGAAAGTGCCAGGAGGGAGAAGTGGGGATTATGTTTAGACTTTCTCGGAACTGCTTCAAATCAACTAGATATCTTTGTGCTGTAAATCTCCCAACAGCCAAACGCAAAAGCAGCAAACATCTCGCTGTATGTCCCACATCCAAAGTGCCAAGAGAGAGCTTGCTCTCCCTGTCTTTGAGTACTGTTTTCACTGTCCCGGTTACCTCTTTGCTAACATTCTCTTCAGAGCTGCAGTGAAACCAGGAACCACGTGGAGAAGGCACCCACACTGAAAGTGCCTGGAGGGAACATTGGGGCTTCTTCTCAGTGTCTCTGACATAGGGTTTCACTGTCCCGGGAAAGTCTCTGCTAACACCGTGCAGAGCGCTGTGCCCAATATACAGAAACGTCTTGCGGTATCTCCTACAGGGAAAGTGCCAGGAGGGAATTGTCGAGCTTGTTCTCAGTGTCTCTGAGAATTGCTCTGATTATCCCTGTGACCTCTTTGCTAAGACTCTCCAGAGAGACGTCCTCAAAACAAACACACATCTTGACATATCTCCCGCATTGATCGCAGTGTCTCCAGGGACGGCATTCAAGGAGCCAGGACCTTTTCTGCCTACACTGTCCATTGAGTTGTCCTCAAAACCAATATACATCCTGCTATATCTCCCACATGGAAAGTGCCAGGAGGGAGAAGTGGGGATTATGTTTAGACTTTCTCGGAACTGCTTCAAATCAACTAGATATCTTTGTGCTGTAAATCTCCCAACAGCCAAACGCAAAAGCAGCAAACATCTCGCTGTATGTCCCACATCCAAAGTGCCAAGAGAGAGCTTGCTCTCCCTGTCTTTGAGTACTGTTTTCACTGTCCCGGTTACCTCTTTGCTAACATTCTCTTCAGAGCTGCAGTGAAACCAGGAACCACGTGGAGAAGGCACCCACACTGAAAGTGCCTGGAGGGAACATTGGGGCTTCTTCTCAGTGTCTCTGACATAGGGTTTCACTGTCCCGGGAAAGTCTCTGCTAACACCCTGCAGAGCGCTGTGCCCAATGTACAGAAACGTCTTGCGGTATCTCCTACAGGGAAAGTGCCAGGAGGGAATTGTCGAGCTTGTTCTCAGTGTCTCTGAGAATTGCTCTGATTATGCCTGTGACCTCTTTGCTAAGACTCTCCAGAGAGACGTCCTCAAAACCAACACACATCTTGACATATCTCCCGCATTGATCGCAGTGTCTCCAGAAACGGCATTCAAGGAGCCAGGACCTTTTCTCCCTACACTGTCCATTGAGTTGTCCTCAAAACCAATATACATCCTGCTATATCTCCCACATGGAAAGTGCCAGGAGGGAGAAGTGGGGATTATGTTTAGACTTTCTCGGAACTGCTTCAAATCAACTAGATATCTTTGTGCTGTAAATCTCCCAACAGCCAAACGCAAAAGCAGCAAACATCTCGCTGTATGTCCCACATCCAAAGTGCCAAGAGAGAGCTTGCTCTCCCTGTCTTTGAGTACTGTTTTCACTGTCCCGGTTACCTCTTTGCTAACATTCTCTTCAGAGCTGCAGTGAAACCAGGAACCACGTGGAGAAGGCACCCACACTGAAAGTGCCTGGAGGGAACATTGGGGCTTCTTCTCAGTGTCTCTGACATAGGGTTTCACTGTCCCGGGAAAGTCTCTGCTAACACCCTGCAGAGCGCTGTGCCCAATGTACAGAAACGTCTTGCGGTATCTCCTACAGGGAAAGTGCCAGGAGGGAATTGTTGAGCTTGTTCTCAGTGTCTCTGAGAATTGCTCTGATTATCCCTGTGACCTCTTTGCTAAGACTCTCCAGAGAGACGTCCTCAAAACCAACACACATCTTGACATATCTCCCGCATTGATCGCAGTGTCTCCAGAAACGGCATTCAAGGAGCCAGGACCTTTTCTCCCTACACTGTCCATTGAGTTGTCCTCAAAACCAATCTACATCCTGCTATATCTCCCACATGGAAAGTGCCAGGAGGGAGAAGTGGGGATTATTTTTAGACTTTCTCGGAACTGCTTCAAATCAACTAGATATCTTTGTGCTGTAAATCTCCCAACAGCCAAACGCAAAAGCAGCAAACATCTCGCTGTATGTCCCACATCCAAAGTGCCAAGAGAGAGCTTGCTCTCCCTGTCTTTGAGTACTGTTTTCACTGTCCCGGTTACCTCTTTGCTAACATTCTCTTCAGAGCTGCAGTGAAACCAGGAACCACGTGGAGAAGGCACCCACACTGAAAGTGCCTGGAGGGAACATTGGGGCTTCTTCTCAGTGTCTCTGACATAGGGTTTCACTGTCCCGGGAAAGTCTCTGCTAACACCGTGCAGAGCGCTGTGCCCAATATACAGAAACGTCTTGCGGTATCTCCTACAGGGAAAGTGCCAGGAGGGAATTGTGGAGCTTGTTCTCAGTGTCTCTGAGAATTGCTCTGATTATCCCTGTGACCTCTTTGCTAAGACTCTCCAGAGAGACGTCCTCAAAACCAACACACATCTTGACATATCTCCCGCATTGATCGCAGTGTCTCCAGAAACGGCATTCAAGGAGCCAGGACCTTTTCTCCCTACACTGTCCATTGAGTTGTCCTCAAAACCAATATACATCCTGCTATATCTCCCACATGGAAAGTGCCAGGAGGGAGAAGTGGGGATTATGTTTAGACTTTCTCGGAACTGCTTCAAATCAACTAGATATCTTTGTGCTGTAAATCTCCCAACAGCCAAACGCAAAAGCAGCAAACATCTCGCTGTATGTCCCACATCCAAAGTGCCAAGAGAGAGCTTGCTCTCCCTGTCTTTGAGTACTGTTTTCACTGTCCCGGTTACCTCTTTGCTAACATTCTCTTCAGAGCTGCAGTGAAACCAGGAACCACGTGGAGAAGGCACCCACACTGAAAGTGCCTGGAGGGAACATTGGGGCTTCTTCTCAGTGTCTCTGACATAGGGTTTCACTGTCCCGGGAAAGTCTCTGCTAACACCGTGCAGAGCGCTGTGCCCAATATACAGAAACGTCTTGCGGTATCTCCTACAGGGAAAGTGCCAGGAGGGAATTGTGGAGCTTGTTCTCAGTGTCTCTGAGAATTGCTCTGATTATCCCTGTGACCTCTTTGCTAAGACTCTCCAGAGAGACGTCCTCAAAACAAACACACATCTTGACATATCTCCCGCATTGATCGCAGTGTCTCCAGAAACGGCATTCAAGGAGCCAGGACCTTTTCTGCCTACACTGTCCATTGAGTTGTCCTCAAAACCAATATACATCCTGCTATATCTCCCACATGGAAAGTGCCAGGAGGGAGAAGTGGGGATTATGTTTAGACTTTCTCGGAACTGCTTCAAATCATCTAGATATCTTTGTGCTGTAAATCTCCCAACAGCCAAACGCAAAAGCAGCAAACATCTCGCTGTATGTCCCACATCCAAAGTGCCAAGAGAGAGCTTGCTCTCCCTGTCTTTGAGTACTGTTTTCACTGTCCCGGTTACCTCTTTGCTAACATTCTCTTCAGAGCTGCAGTGAAACCAGGAACCACGTGGAGAAGGCACCCACACTGAAAGTGCCTGGAGGGAACATTGGGGCTTCTTCTCAGTGTCTCTGACATAGGGTTTCACTGTCCCGGGAAAGTCTCTGCTAACACCGTGCAGAGCGCTGTGCCCAATATACAGAAACGTCTTGCGGTATCTCCTACAGGGAAAGTGCCAGGAGGGAATTGTCGAGCTTGTTCTCAGTGTCTCTGAGAATTGCTCTGATTATCCCTGTGACCTCTTTGCTAAGACTCTCCAGAGAGACGTCCTCAAAACAAACACACATCTTGACATATCTCCCGCATTGATCGCAGTGTCTCCAGGAACGGCATTCAAGGAGCCAGGACCTTTTCTGCCTACACTGTCCATTGAGTTGTCCTCAAAACCAATATACATCCTGCTATATCTCCCACATGGAAAGTGCCAGGAGGGAGAAGTGGGGATTATGTTTAGACTTTCTCGGAACTGCTTCAAATCAACTAGATATCTTTGTGCTGTAAATCTCCCAACAGCCAAACGCAAAAGCAGCAAACATCTCGCTGTATGTCCCACATCCAAAGTGCCAAGAGAGAGCTTGCTCTCCCTGTCTTTGAGTACTGTTTTCACTGTCCCGGTTACCTCTTTGCTAACATTCTCTTCAGAGCTGCAGTGAAACCAGGAACCACGTGGAGAAGGCACCCACACTGAAAGTGCCTGGAGGGAACATTGGGGCTTCTTCTCAGTGTCTCTGACGTAGGGTTTCACTGTCCCGCGAAAGTCTCTGCTAACACCGTGCAGAGCGCTGTGCCCAATAGACAGAAACGTCTTGCGGTATCTCCTACAGGGAAAGTGCCAGGAGGGAATTGTGGAGCTTGTTCTCAGTGTCTCTGAGAATTGCTCTGATTATCCCTGTGACCTCTTTGCTAAGACTCTCCAGAGAGACGTCCTCAAAACAAACACACATCTTGACATATCTCCCGCATTGATCGCAGTGTCTCCAGAAACGGCATTCAAGGAGCCAGGACCTTTTCTCCCTACACTGTCCATTGAGTTGTCCTCAAAACCAATATACATCCTGCTATATCTCCCACATGGAAAGTGCCAGGAGGGAGAAGTGGGGATTATGTTTAGACTTTCTCGGAACTGCTTCAAATCAACTAGATATCTTTGTGCTGTAAATCTCCCAACAGCCAAACGCAAAAGCAGCAAACATCTCGCTGTATGTCCCACATCCAAAGTGCCAAGAGAGCGCTTGCTCTCCCTGTCTTTGAGTACTGTTTTCACTGTCCCGGTTACCTCTTTGCTAACATTCTCTTCAGAGCTGCAGTGAAACCAGGAACCACGTGGAGAAGGCACCCACACTGAAAGTGCCTGGAGGGAACATTGGGGCTTCTTCTCAGTGTCTCTGACATAGGGTTTCACTGTCCCGGGAAAGTCTCTGCTAACACCCTGCAGAGCGCTGTGCCCAATGTACAGAAACGTCTTGCGGTATCTCCTACAGGGAAAGTGCCAGGAGGGAATTGTCGAGCTTGTTCTCAGTGTCTCTGAGAATTGCTCTGATTATGCCTGTGACCTCTTTGCTAAGACTCTCCAGAGAGACGTCCTCAAAACCAACACACATCTTGACATATCTCCCGCATTGATCGCAGTGTCTCCAGAAACGGCATTCAAGGAGCCAGGACCTTTTCTCCCTACACTGTCCATTGAGTTGTCCTCAAAACCAATATACATCCTGCTATATCTCCCACATGGAAAGTGCCAGGAGGGAGAAGTGGGGATTATGTTTAGACTTTCTCGGAACTGCTTCAAATCAACTAGATATCTTTGTGCTGTAAATCTCCCAACAGCCAAACGCAAAAGCAGCAAACATCTCGCTGTATGTCCCACATCCAAAGTGCCAAGAGAGAGCTTGCTCTCCCTGTCTTTGAGTACTGTTTTCACTGTCCCGGTTACCTCTTTGCTAACATTCTCTTCAGAGCTGCAGTGAAACCAGGAACCACGTGGAGAAGGCACCCACACTGAAAGTGCCTGGAGGGAACATTGGGGCTTCTTCTCAGTGTCTCTGACATAGGGTTTCACTGTCCCGGGAAAGTCTCTGCTAAACCCTGCAGAGCGCTGTGCCCAATGTACAGAAACGTCTTGCGGTATCTCCTACAGGGAAAGTGCCAGGAGGGAATTGTCGAGCTTGTTCTCAGTGTCTCTGAGAATTGCTCTGATTATGCCTGTGACCTCTTTGCTAAGACTCTCCAGAGAGACGTCCTCAAAACCAACACACATCTTGACATATCTCCCGCATTGATCGCAGTGTCTCCAGAAACGGCATTCAAGGAGCCAGGACCTTTTCTCCCTACACTGTCCATTGAGTTGTCCTCAAAACCAATATACATCCTGCTATATCTCCCACATGGAAAGTGCCAGGAGGGAGAAGTGGGGATTATGTTTAGACTTTCTCGGAACTGCTTCAAATCAACTAGATATCTTTGTGCTGTAAATCTCCCAACAGCCAAACGCAAAAGCAGCAAACATCTCGCTGTATGTCCCACATCCAAAGTGCCAAGAGAGAGCTTGCTCTCCCTGTCTTTGAGTACTGTTTTCACTGTCCCGGTTACCTCTTTGCTAACATTCTCTTCAGAGCTGCAGTGAAACCAGGAACCACGTGGAGAAGGCACCCACACTGAAAGTGCCTGGAGGGAACATTGGGGCTTCTTCTCAGTGTCTCTGACATAGGGTTTCACTGTCCCGGGAAAGTCTCTGCTAAACCCTGCAGAGCGCTGTGCCCAATGTACAGAAACGTCTTGCGGTATCTCCTACAGGGAAAGTGCCAGGAGGGAATTGTCGAGCTTGTTCTCAGTGTCTCTGAGAATTGCTCTGATTATGCCTGTGACCTCTTTGCTAAGACTCTCCAGAGAGACGTCCTCAAAACCAACACACATCTTGACATATCTCCCGCATTGATCGCAGTGTCTCCAGAAACGGCATTCAAGGAGCCAGGACCTTTTCTCCCTACACTGTCCATTGAGTTGTCCTCAAAACCAATATACATCCTGCTATATCTCCCACATGGAAAGTGCCAGGAGGGAGAAGTGGGGATTATGTTTAGACTTTCTCGGAACTGCTTCAAATCAACTAGATATCTTTGTGCTGTAAATCTCCCAACAGCCAAACGCAAAAGCAGCAAACATCTCGCTGTATGTCCCACATCCAAAGTGCCAAGAGAGAGCTTGCTCTCCCTGTCTTTGAGTACTGTTTTCACTGTCCCGGTTACCTCTTTGCTAACATTCTCTTCAGAGCTGCAGTGAAACCAGGAACCACGTGGAGAAGGCACCCACACTGAAAGTGCCTGGAGGGAACATTGGGGCTTCTTCTCAGTGTCTCTGACATAGGGTTTCACTGTCCCGCGAAAGTCTCTGCTAACACCGTGCAGAGCGCTGTGCCCAATATACAGAAACGTCTTGCGGTATCTCCTACAGGGAAAGTGCCAGGAGGGAATTGTGGAGCTTGTTCTCAGTGTCTCTGAGAATTGCTCTGATTATCCCTGTGACCTCTTTGCTAAGACTCTCCAGAGAGACGTCCTCAAAACAAACACACATCTTGACATATCTCCCGCATTGATCGCAGTGTCTCCAGAAACGGCATTCAAGGAGCCAGGACCTTTTCTCCCTACACTGTCCATTGAGTTGTCCTCAAAACCAATATACATCCTGCTATATCTCCCACATGGAAAGTGCCAGGAGGGAGAAGTGGGGATTATGTTTAGACTTTCTCGGAACTGCTTCAAATCAACTAGATATCTTTGTGCTGTAAATCTCCCAACAGCCAAACGCAAAAGCAGCAAACATCTCGCTGTATGTCCCACATCCAAAGTGCCAAGAGAGAGCTTGCTCTCCCTGTCTTTGAGTACTGTTTTCACTGTCCCGGTTACCTCTTTGCTAACATTCTCTTCAGAGCTGCAGTGAAACCAGGAACCACGTGGAGAAGGCACCCACACTGAAAGTGCCTGGAGGGAACATTGGGGCTTCTTCTCAGTGTCTCTGACATAGGGTTTCACTGTCCCGGGAAAGTCTCTGCTAACACCGTGCAGAGCGCTGTGCCCAATATACAGAAACGTCTTGCGGTATCTCCTACAGGGAAAGTGCCAGGAGGGAATTGTCGAGCTTGTTCTCAGTGTCTCTGAGAATTGCTCTGATTATCCCTGTGACCTCTTTGCTAAGGCTCTCCAGAGAGACGTCCTCAAAACAAACACACATCTTGACATATCTCCCGCATTGATCGCAGTGTCTCCAGGAACGGCATTCAAGGAGCCAGGACCTTTTCTGCCTACACTGTCCATTGAGTTGTCCTCAAAACCAATATACATCCTGCTATATCTCCCACATGGAAAGTGCCAGGAGGGAGAAGTGGGGATTATGTTTAGACTTTCTCGGAACTGCTTCAAATCAACTAGATATCTTTGTGCTGTAAATCTCCCAACAGCCAAACGCAAAAGCAGCAAACATCTCGCTGTATGTCCCACATCCAAAGTGCCAAGAGAGAGCTTGCTCTCCCTGTCTTTGAGTACTGTTTTCACTGTCCCGGTTACCTCTTTGCTAACATTCTCTTCAGAGCTGCAGTGAAACCAGGAACCACGTGGAGAAGGCACCCACACTGAAAGTGCCTGGAGGGAACATTGGGGCTTCTTCTCAGTGTCTCTGACATAGGGTTTCACTGTCCCGGGAAAGTCTCTGCTAACACCGTGCAGAGCGCTGTGCCCAATATACAGAAACGTCTTGCGGTATCTCCTACAGGGAAAGTGCCAGGAGGGAATTGTGGAGCTTGTTCTCAGTGTCTCTGAGAATTGCTCTGATTATCCCTGTGACCTCTTTGCTAAGGCTCTCCAGAGAGACGTCCTCAAAACAAACACACATCTTGACATATCTCCCGCATTGATCGCAGTGTCTCCAGGAATGGCATTCAAGGAGCCAGGACCTTTTCTCCCTACACTGTCCATTGGGTTGTCCTCAAAACCAATATACATCCTGCTATATCTCCCACATGGAAAGTGCCAGGAGGGAGAAGTGGGGATTATGTTTAGACTTTCTCGGAACTGCTTCAAATCAACTAGATATCTTTGTGCTGTAAATCTCCCAACAGCCAAACGCAAAAGCAGCAAACATCTCGCTGTATGTCCCACATCCAAAGTGCCAAGAGAGAGCTTGCTCTCCCTGTCTTTGAGTACTGCTTTCACTGTCCCGGTTACCTCTTTGCTAACATTCTCTTCAGAGCTGCAGTGAAACCAGGAACCACGTGGAGAAGGCACCCACACTGAAAGTGCCTGGAGGGAACATTGGGGCTTCTTCTCAGTGTCTCTGACATAGGGTTTCACTGTCCCGGGAAAGTCTCTGCTAACACCCTGCAGAGCGCTGTGCCCAATGTACAGAAACGTCTTGCGGTATCTCCTACAGGGAAAGTGCCAGGAGGGAATTGTCGAGCTTGTTCTCAGTGTCTCTGAGAATTGCTCTGATTATGCCTGTGACCTCTTTGCTAAGACTCTCCAGAGAGACGTCCTCAAAACCAACACACATCTTGACATATCTCCCGCATTGATCGCAGTGTCTCCAGAAACGGCATTCAAGGAGCCAGGACCTTTTCTCCCTACACTGTCCATTGAGTTGTCCTCAAAACCAATATACATCCTGCTATATCTCCCACATGGAAAGTGCCAGGAGGGAGAAGTGGGGATTATGTTTAGACTTTCTCGGAACTGCTTCAAATCAACTAGATATCTTTGTGCTGTAAATCTCCCAACAGCCAAACGCAAAAGCAGCAAACATCTCGCTGTATGTCCCACATCCAAAGTGCCAAGAGAGAGCTTGCTCTCCCTGTCTTTGAGTACTGTTTTCACTGTCCCGGTTACCTCTTTGCTAACATTCTCTTCAGAGCTGCAGTGAAACCAGGAACCACGTGGAGAAGGCACCCACACTGAAAGTGCCTGGAGGGAACATTGGGGCTTCTTCTCAGTGTCTCTGACATAGGGTTTCACTGTCCCGGGAAAGTCTCTGCTAACACCCTGCAGAGCGCTGTGCCCAATGTACAGAAACGTCTTGCGGTATCTCCTACAGGGAAAGTGCCAGGAGGGAATTGTCGAGCTTGTTCTCAGTGTCTCTGAGAATTGCTCTGATTATCCCTGTGACCTCTTTGCTAAGACTCTCCAGAGAGACGTCCTCAAAACCAACACACATCTTGACATATCTCCCGCATTGATCGCAGTGTCTCCAGAAACGGCATTCAAGGAGCCAGGACCTTTTCTCCCTACACTGTCCATTGAGTTGTCCTCAAAACCAATATACATCCTGCTATATCTCCCACATGGAAAGTGCCAGGAGGGAGAAGTGGGGATTATGTTTAGACTTTCTCGGAACTGCTTCAAATCAACTAGATATCTTTGTGCTGTAAATCTCCCAACAGCCAAACGCAAAAGCAGCAAACATCTCGCTGTATGTCCCACATCCAAAGTGCCAAGAGAGAGCTTGCTCTCCCTGTCTTTGAGTACTGTTTTCACTGTCCCGGTTACCTCTTTGCTAACATTCTCTTCAGAGCTGCAGTGAAACCAGGAACCACGTGGAGAAGGCACCCACACTGAAAGTGCCTGGAGGGAACATTGGGGCTTCTTCTCAGTGTCTCTGACATAGGGTTTCACTGTCCCGGGAAAGTCTCTGCTAACACCCTGCAGAGCGCTGTGCCCAATGTACAGAAACGTCTTGCGGTATCTCCTACAGGGAAAGTGCCAGGAGGGAATTGTCGAGCTTGTTCTCAGTGTCTCTGAGAATTGCTCTGATTATGCCTGTGACCTCTTTGCTAAGACTCTCCAGAGAGACGTCCTCAAAACCAACACACATCTTGACATATCTCCCGCATTGATCGCAGTGTCTCCAGAAACGGCATTCAAGGAGCCAGGACCTTTTCTCCCTACACTGTCCATTGAGTTGTCCTCAAAACCAATATACATCCTGCTATATCTCCCACATGGAAAGTGCCAGGAGGGAGAAGTGGGGATTATGTTTAGACTTTCTCGGAACTGCTTCAAATCAACTAGATATCTTTGTGCTGTAAATCTCCCAACAGCCAAACGCAAAAGCAGCAAACATCTCGCTGTATGTCCCACATCCAAAGTGCCAAGAGAGAGCTTGCTCTCCCTGTCTTTGAGTACTGTTTTCACTGTCCCGGTTACCTCTTTGCTAACATTCTCTTCAGAGCTGCAGTGAAACCAGGAACCACGTGGAGAAGGCACCCACACTGAAAGTGCCTGGAGGGAACATTGGGGCTTCTTCTCAGTGTCTCTGACATAGGGTTTCACTGTCCCGGGAAAGTCTCTGCTAACACCCTGCAGAGCGCTGTGCCCAATGTACAGAAACGTCTTGCGGTATCTCCTACAGGGAAAGTGCCAGGAGGGAATTGTCGAGCTTGTTCTCAGTGTCTCTGAGAATTGCTCTGATTATCCCTGTGACCTCTTTGCTAAGACTCTCCAGAGAGACGTCCTCAAAACCAACACACATCTTGACATATCTCCCGCATTGATCGCAGTGTCTCCAGAAACGGCATTCAAGGAGCCAGGACCTTTTCTCCCTACACTGTCCATTGAGTTGTCCTCAAAACCAATATACATCCTGCTATATCTCCCACATGGAAAGTGCCAGGAGGGAGAAGTGGGGATTATGTTTAGACTTTCTCGGAACTGCTTCAAATCAACTAGATATCTTTGTGCTGTAAATCTCCCAACAGCCAAACGCAAAAGCAGCAAACATCTCGCTGTATGTCCCACATCCAAAGTGCCAAGAGAGAGCTTGCTCTCCCTGTCTTTGAGTACTGTTTTCACTGTCCCGGTTACCTCTTTGCTAACATTCTCTTCAGAGCTGCAGTGAAACCAGGAACCACGTGGAGAAGGCACCCACACTGAAAGTGCCTGGAGGGAACATTGGGGCTTCTTCTCAGTGTCTCTGACATAGGGTTTCACTGTCCCGGGAAAGTCTCTGCTAACACCGTGCAGAGCGCTGTGCCCAATATACAGAAACGTCTTGCGGTATCTCCTACAGGGAAAGTGCCAGGAGGGAATTGTGGAGCTTGTTCTCAGTGTCTCTGAGAATTGCTCTGATTATCCCTGTGACCTCTTTGCTAAGACTCTCCAGAGAGACGTCCTCAAAACCAACACACATCTTGACATATCTCCCGCATTGATCGCAGTGTCTCCAGAAACGGCATTCAAGGAGCCAGGACCTTTTCTCCCTACACTGTCCATTGAGTTGTCCTCAAAACCAATATACATCCTGCTATATCTCCCACATGGAAAGTGCCAGGAGGGAGAAGTGGGGATTATGTTTAGACTTTCTCGGAACTGCTTCAAATCAACTAGATATCTTTGTGCTGTAAATCTCCCAACAGCCAAACGCAAAAGCAGCAAACATCTCGCTGTATGTCCCACATCCAAAGTGCCAAGAGAGCGCTTGCTCTCCCTGTCTTTGAGTACTGTTTTCACTGTCCCGGTTACCTCTTTGCTAACATTCTCTTCAGAGCTGCAGTGAAACCAGGAACCACGTGGAGAAGGCACCCACACTGAAAGTGCCTGGAGGGAACACTGGGGCTTCTTCTCAGTGTCTCTGACATAGGGTTTCACTGTCCCGGGAAAGTCTCTGCTAACACCCTGCAGAGCGCTGTGCCCAATATACAGAAACGTCTTGCGGTATCTCCTACAGGGAAAGTGCCAGGAGGGAATTGTCGAGCTTGTTCTCAGTGTCTCTGAGAATTGCTCTGATTATCCCTGTGACCTCTTTGCTAAGACTCTCCAGAGAGACGTCCTCAAAACAAACACACATCTTGACATATCTCCCGCATTGATCGCAGTGTCTCCAGAAACGGCATTCAAGGAGCCAGGACCTTTTCTCCCTACACTGTCCATTGAGTTGTCCTCAAAACCAATATACATCCTGCTATATCTCCCACATGGAAAGTGCCAGGAGGGAGAAGTGGGGATTATGTTTAGACTTTCTCGGAACTGCTTCAAATCAACTAGATATCTTTGTGCTGTAAATCTCCCAACAGCCAAACGCAAAAGCAGCAAACATCTCGCTGTATGTCCCACATCCAAAGTGCCAAGAGAGAGCTTGCTCTCCCTGTCTTTGAGTACTGTTTTCACTGTCCCGGTTACCTCTTTGCTAACATTCTCTTCAGAGCTGCAGTGAAACCAGGAACCACGTGGAGAAGGCACCCACACTGAAAGTGCCTGGAGGGAACATTGGGGCTTCTTCTCAGTGTCTCTGACATAGGGTTTCACTGTCCCGGGAAAGTCTCTGCTAACACCGTGCAGAGCGCTGTGCCCAATATACAGAAACGTCTTGCGGTATCTCCTACAGGGAAAGTGCCAGGAGGGAATTGTGGAGCTTGTTCTCAGTGTCTCTGAGAATTGCTCTGATTATCCCTGTGACCTCTTTGCTAAGACTCTCCAGAGAGACGTCCTCAAAACAAACACACATCTTGACATATCTCCCGCATTGATCGCAGTGTCTCCAGAAACGGCATTCAAGGAGCCAGGACCTTTTCTCCCTACACTGTCCATTGAGTTGTCCTCAAAACCAATATACATCCTGCTATATCTCCCACATGGAAAGTGCCAGGAGGGAGAAGTGGGGATTATGTTTAGACTTTCTCGGAACTGCTTCAAATCATCTAGATATCTTTGTGCTGTAAATCTCCCAACAGCCAAACGCAAAAGCAGCAAACATCTCGCTGTATGTCCCACATCCAAAGTGCCAAGAGAGAGCTTGCTCTCCCTGTCTTTGAGTACTGTTTTCACTGTCCCGGTTACCTCTTTGCTAACATTCTCTTCAGAGCTGCAGTGAAACCAGGAACCACGTGGAGAAGGCACCCACACTGAAAGTGCCTGGAGGGAACATTGGGGCTTCTTCTCAGTGTCTCTGACATAGGGTTTCACTGTCCCGGGAAAGTCTCTGCTAACACCGTGCAGAGCGCTGTGCCCAATATACAGAAACGTCTTGCGGTATCTCCTACAGGGAAAGTGCCAGGAGGGAATTGTGGAGCTTGTTCTCAGTGTCTCTGAGAATTGCTCTGATTATCCCTGTGACCTCTTTGCTAAGACTCTCCAGAGAGACGTCCTCAAAACAAACACACATCTTGACATATCTCCCGCATTGATCGCAGTGTCTCCAGAAACGGCATTCAAGGAGCCAGGACCTTTTCTGCCTACACTGTCCATTGAGTTGTCCTCAAAACCAATATACATCCTGCTATATCTCCCACATGGAAAGTGCCAGGAGGGAGAAGTGGGGATTATGTTTAGACTTTCTCGGAACTGCTTCAAATCAACTAGATATCTTTGTGCTGTAAATCTCCCAACAGCCAAACGCAAAAGCAGCAAACATCTCGCTGTATGTCCCACATCCAAAGTGCCAAGAGAGAGCTTGCTCTCCCTGTCTTTGAGTACTGTTTTCACTGTCCCGGTTACCTCTTTGCTAACATTCTCTTCAGAGCTGCAGTGAAACCAGGAACCACGTGGAGAAGGCACCCACACTGAAAGTGCCTGGAGGGAACATTGGGGCTTCTTCTCAGTGTCTCTGACATAGGGTTTCACTGTCCCGGGAAAGTCTCTGCTAACACCGTGCAGAGCGCTGTGCCCAATAGACAGAAACGTCTTGCGGTATCTCCTACAGGGAAAGTGCCAGGAGGGAATTGTGGAGCTTGTTCTCAGTGTCTCTGAGAATTGCTCTGATTATCCCTGTGACCTCTTTGCTAAGACTCTCCAGAGAGACGTCCTCAAAACAAACACACATCTTGACATATCTCCCGCATTGATCGCAGTGTCTCCAGAAACGGCATTCAAGGAGCCAGGACCTTTTCTCCCTACACTGTCCATTGAGTTGTCCTCAAAACCAATATACATCCTGCTATATCTCCCACATGGAAAGTGCCAGGAGGGAGAAGTGGGGATTATGTTTAGACTTTCTCGGAACTGCTTCAAATCAACTAGATATCTTTGTGCTGTAAATCTCCCAACAGCCAAACGCAAAAGCAGCAAACATCTCGCTGTATGTCCCACATCCAAAGTGCCAAGAGAGCGCTTGCTCTCCCTGTCTTTGAGTACTGTTTTCACTGTCCCGGTTACCTCTTTGCTAACATTCTCTTCAGAGCTGCAGTGAAACCAGGAACCACGTGGAGAAGGCACCCACACTGAAAGTGCCTGGAGGGAACATTGGGGCTTCTTCTCAGTGTCTCTGACATAGGGTTTCACTGTCCCGGGAAAGTCTCTGCTAACACCCTGCAGAGCGCTGTGCCCAATATACAGAAACGTCTTGTGGTATCTCCTACAGGGAAAGTGCCAGGAGGGAATTGTCGAGCTTGTTCTCAGTGTCTCTGAGAATTGCTCTGATTATCCCTGTGACCTCTTTGCTAAGGCTCTCCAGAGAGACGTCCTCAAAACAAACACACATCTTGACATATCTCCCGCATTGATCGCAGTGTCTCCAGGAACGGCATTCAAGGAGCCAGGACCTTTTCTCCCTACACTGTCCATTGGGTTGTCCTCAAAACCAATATACATCCTGCTATATCTCCCACATGGAAAGTGCCAGGAGGGAGAAGTGGGGATTATGTTTAGACTTTCTCGGAACTGCTTCAAATCAACTAGATATCTTTGTGCTGTAAATCTCCCAACAGCCAAACGCAAAAGCAGCAAACATCTCGCTGTATGTCCCACATCCAAAGTGCCAAGAGAGAGCTTGCTCTCCCTGTCTTTGAGTACTGTTTTCACTGTCCCGGTTACCTCTTTGCTAACATTCTCTTCAGAGCTGCAGTGAAACCAGGAACCACGTGGAGAAGGCACCCACACTGAAAGTGCCTGGAGGGAACATTGGGGCTTCTTCTCAGTGTCTCTGACATAGGGTTTCACTGTCCCGGGAAAGTCTCTGCTAACACCCTGCAGAGCGCTGTGCCCAATATACAGAAACGTCTTGCGGTATCTCCTACAGGGAAAGTGCCAGGAGGGAATTGTGGAGCTTGTTCTCAGTGTCTCTGAGAATTGCTCTGATTATCCCTGTGACCTCTTTGCTAAGACTCTCCAGAGAGACGTCCTCAAAACAAACACACATCTTGACATATCTCCCGCATTGATCGCAGTGTCTCCAGAAACGGCATTCAAGGAGCCAGGACCTTTTCTCCCTACACTGTCCATTGAGTTGTCCTCAAAACCAATATACATCCTGCTATATCTCCCACATGGAAAGTGCCAGGAGGGAGAAGTGTGGATTATGTTTAGACTTTCTCGGAACTGCTTCAAATCAACTAGATATCTTTGTGCTGTAAATCTCCCAACAGCCAAACGCAAAAGCAGCAAACATCTCGCTGTATGTCCCACATCCAAAGTGCCAAGAGAGAGCTTGCTCTCCCTGTCTTTGAGTACTGTTTTCACTGTCCCGGTTACCTCTTTGCTAACATTCTCTTCAGAGCTGCAGTGAAACCAGGAACCACGTGGAGAAGGCACCCACACTGAAAGTGCCTGGAGGGAACATTGGGGCTTCTTCTCAGTGTCTCTGACATAGGGTTTCACTGTCCCGGGAAAGTCTCTGCTAACACCCTGCAGAGCGCTGTGCCCAATGTACAGAAACGTCTTGCGGTATCTCCTACAGGGAAAGTGCCAGGAGGGAATTGTCGAGCTTGTTCTCAGTGTCTCTGAGAATTGCTCTGATTATCCCTGTGACCTCTTTGCTAAGATTCTCCAGAGAGACGTCCTCAAAACCAACACACATCTTGACATATCTCCCGCATTGATCGCAGTGTCTCCAGAAACGGCATTCAAGGAGCCAGGACCTTTTCTCCCTACACTGTCCATTGAGTTGTCCTCAAAACCAATATACATCCTGCTATATCTCCCACATGGAAAGTGCCAGGAGGGAGAAGTGGGGATTATGTTTAGACTTTCTCGGAACTGCTTCAAATCAACTAGATATCTTTGTGCTGTAAATCTCCCAACAGCCAAACGCAAAAGCAGCAAACATCTTGCTGTATGTCCCACATCCAAAGTGCCAAGAGAGAGCTTGCTCTCCCTGTCTTTGAGTACTGTTTTCACTGTCCCGGTTACCTCTTTGCTAACATTCTCTTCAGAGCTGCAGTGAAACCAGGAACCACGTGGAGAAGGCACCCACACTGAAAGTGCCTGGAGGGAACATTGGGGCTTCTTCTCAGTGTCTCTGACATAGGGTTTCACTGTCCCGGGAAAGTCTCTGCTAACACCGTGCAGAGCGCTGTGCCCAATATACAGAAACGTCTTGCGGTATCTCCTACAGGGAAAGTGCCAGGAGGGAATTGTGGAGCTTGTTCTCAGTGTCTCTGAGAATTGCTCTGATTATCCCTGTGACCTCTTTGCTAAGACTCTCCAGAGAGACGTCCTCAAAACAAACACACATCTTGACATATCTCCCGCATTGATCGCAGTGTCTCCAGAAACGGCATTCAAGGAGCCAGGACCTTTTCTCCCTACACTGTCCATTGAGTTGTCCTCAAAACCAATATACATCCTGCTATATCTCCCACATGGAAAGTGCCAGGAGGGAGAAGTGGGGATTATGTTTAGACTTTCTCGGAACTGCTTCAAATCAACTAGATATCTTTGTGCTGTAAATCTCCCAACAGCCAAACGCAAAAGCAGCAAACATCTCGCTGTATGTCCCACATCCAAAGTGCCAAGAGAGAGCTTGCTCTCCCTGTCTTTGAGTACTGTTTTCACTGTCCCGGTTACCTCTTTGCTAACATTCTCTTCAGAGCTGCAGTGAAACCAGGAACCACGTGGAGAAGGCACCCACACTGAAAGTGCCTGGAGGGAACATTGGGGCTTCTTCTCAGTGTCTCTGACATAGGGTTTCACTGTCCCGGGAAAGTCTCTGCTAACACCGTGCAGAGCGCTGTGCCCAATATACAGAAACGTCTTGCGGTATCTCCTACAGGGAAAGTGCCAGGAGGGAATTGTGGAGCTTGTTCTCAGTGTCTCTGAGAATTGCTCTGATTATCCCTGTGACCTCTTTGCTAAGACTCTCCAGAGAGACGTCCTCAAAACAAACACACATCTTGACATATCTCCCGCATTGATCGCAGTGTCTCCAGAAACGGCATTCAAGGAGCCAGGACCTTTTCTCCCTACACTGTCCATTGAGTTGTCCTCAAAACCAATATACATCCTGCTATATCTCCCACATGGAAAGTGCCAGGAGGGAGAAGTGGGGATTATGTTTAGACTTTCTCGGAACTGCTTCAAATCATCTAGATATCTTTGTGCTGTAAATCTCCCAACAGCCAAACGCAAAAGCAGCAAACATCTCGCTGTATGTCCCACATCCAAAGTGCCAAGAGAGAGCTTGCTCTCCCTGTCTTTGAGTACTGTTTTCACTGTCCCGGTTACCTCTTTGCTAACATTCTCTTCAGAGCTGCAGTGAAACCAGGAACCACGTGGAGAAGGCACCCACACTGAAAGTGCCTGGAGGGAACATTGGGGCTTCTTCTCAGTGTCTCTGACATAGGGTTTCACTGTCCCGGGAAAGTCTCTGCTAACACCGTGCAGAGCGCTGTGCCCAATATACAGAAACGTCTTGCGGTATCTCCTACAGGGAAAGTGCCAGGAGGGAATTGTCGAGCTTGTTCTCAGTGTCTCTGAGAATTGCTCTGATTATCCCTGTGACCTCTTTGCTAAGACTCTCCAGAGAGACGTCCTCAAAACAAACACACATCTTGACATATCTCCCGCATTGATCGCAGTGTCTCCAGGAACGGCATTCAAGGAGCCAGGACCTTTTCTGCCTACACTGTCCATTGAGTTGTCCTCAAAACCAATATACATCCTGCTATATCTCCCACATGGAAAGTGCCAGGAGGGAGAAGTGGGGATTATGTTTAGACTTTCTCGGAACTGCTTCAAATCAACTAGATATCTTTGTGCTGTAAATCTCCCAACAGCCAAACGCAAAAGCAGCAAACATCTCGCTGTATGTCCCACATCCAAAGTGCCAAGAGAGAGCTTGCTCTCCCTGTCTTTGAGTACTGTTTTCACTGTCCCGGTTACCTCTTTGCTAACATTCTCTTCAGAGCTGCAGTGAAACCAGGAACCACGTGGAGAAGGCACCCACACTGAAAGTGCCTGGAGGGAACATTGGGGCTTCTTCTCAGTGTCTCTGACATAGGGTTTCACTGTCCCGGGAAAGTCTCTGCTAACACCGTGCAGAGCGCTGTGCCCAATAGACAGAAACGTCTTGCGGTATCTCCTACAGGGAAAGTGCCAGGAGGGAATTGTGGAGCTTGTTCTCAGTGTCTCTGAGAATTGCTCTGATTATGCCTGTGACCTCTTTGCTAAGACTCTCCAGAGAGACGTCCTCAAAACAAACACACATCTTGACATATCTCCCGCATTGATCGCAGTGTCTCCAGAAACGGCATTCAAGGAGCCAGGACCTTTTCTCCCTACACTGTCCATTGAGTTGTCCTCAAAACCAATATACATCCTGCTATATCTCCCACATGGAAAGTGCCAGGAGGGAGAAGTGGGGATTATGTTTAGACTTTCTCGGAACTGCTTCAAATCAACTAGATATCTTTGTGCTGTAAATCTCCCAACAGCCAAACGCAAAAGCAGCAAACATCTCGCTGTATGTCCCACATCCAAAGTGCCAAGAGAGCGCTTGCTCTCCCTGTCTTTGAGTACTGTTTTCACTGTCCCGGTTACCTCTTTGCTAACATTCTCTTCAGAGCTGCAGTGAAACCAGGAACCACGTGGAGAAGGCACCCACACTGAAAGTGCCTGGAGGGAACATTGGGGCTTCTTCTCAGTGTCTCTGACATAGGGTTTCACTGTCCCGGGAAAGTCTCTGCTAACACCCTGCAGAGCGCTGTGCCCAATATACAGAAACGTCTTGTGGTATCTCCTACAGGGAAAGTGCCAGGAGGGAATTGTCGAGCTTGTTCTCAGTGTCTCTGAGAATTGCTCTGATTATCCCTGTGACCTCTTTGCTAAGGCTCTCCAGAGAGACGTCCTCAAAACAAACACACATCTTGACATATCTCCCGCATTGATCGCAGTGTCTCCAGAAACGGCATTCAAGGAGCCAGGACCTTTTCTCCCTACACTGTCCATTGAGTTGTCCTCAAAACCAATATACATCCTGCTATATCTCCCACATGGAAAGTGCCAGGAGGGAGAAGTGGGGATTATGTTTAGACTTTCTCGGAACTGCTTTAAATCAACTAGATATCTTTGTGCTGTAAATCTCCCAACAGCCAAACGCAAAAGCAGCAAACATCTCGCTGTATGTCCCACATCCAAAGTGCCAAGAGAGAGCTTGCTCTCCCTGTCTTTGAGTACTGTTTTCACTGTCCCGGTTACCTCTTTGCTAACATTCTCTTCAGAGCTGCAGTGAAACCAGGAACCACGTGGAGAAGGCACCCACACTGAAAGTGCCTGGAGGGAACACTGGGGCTTCTTCTCAGTGTCTCTGACATAGGGTTTCACTGTCCCGCGAAAGTCTCTGCTAACACCGTGCAGAGCGCTGTGCCCAATATACAGAAACGTCTTGCGGTATCTCCTACAGGGAAAGTGCCAGGAGGGAATTGTCGAGCTTGTTCTCAGTGTCTCTGAGAATTGCTCTGATTATCCCTGTGACCTCTTTGCTAAGATTCTCCAGAGAGACGTCCTCAAAACAAACACACATCTTGACATATCTCCCGCATTGATCGCAGTTTCTCCAGAAACGGCATTCAAGGAGCCAGGACCTTTTCTCCCTACACTGTCCATTGAGTTGTCCTCAAAATCAATATACATCCTGCTATATCTCCCACATGGAAAGTGCCAGGAGGGAGAAGTGGGGATTATGTTTAGACTTTCTCGGAACTGCTTCAAATCAACTAGATATCTTTGTGCTGTAAATCTCCCAACAGCCAAACGCAAAAGCAGCAAACATCTCGCTGTATGTCCCACATCCAAAGTGCCAAGAGAGAGCTTGCTCTCCCTGTCTTTGAGTACTGTTTTCACTGTCCCGGTTACCTCTTTGCTAACATTCTCTTCAGAGCTGCAGTGAAACCAGGAACCACGTGGAGAAGGCACCCACACTGAAAGTGCCTGGACGGAACACTGGGGCTTCTTCTCAGTGTCTCTGACATAGGGTTTCACTGTCCCGGGAAAGTCTCTGCTAACACCCTGCAGAGCGCTGTGCCCAATATACAGAAACGTCTTGCGGTATCTCCTACAGGGAAAGTGCCAGGAGGGAATTGTGGAGCTTGTTCTCAGTGTCTCTGAGAATTGCTCTGATTATCCCTGTGACCTCTTTGCTAAGACTCTCCAGAGAGACGTCCTCAAAACAAACACACATCTTGACATATCTCCCGCATTGATCGCAGTGTCTCCAGAAACGGCATTCAAGGAGCCAGGACCTTTTCTCCCTACACTGTCCATTGAGTTGTCCTCAAAACCAATATACATCCTGCTATATCTCCCACATGGAAAGTGCCAGGAGGGAGAAGTGGGGATTATGTTTAGACTTTCTCGGAACTGCTTCAAATCAACTAGATATCTTTGTGCTGTAAATCTCCCAACAGCCAAACGCAAAAGCAGCAAACATCTCGCTGTATGTCCCACATCCAAAGTGCCAAGAGAGCGCTTGCTCTCCCTGTGTTTGAGTACTGTTTTCACTGTCCCGGTTACCTCTTTGCTAACATTCTCTTCAGAGCTGCAGTGAAACCAGGAACCACGTGGAGAAGGCACCCACACTGAAAGTGCCTGGAGGGAACATTGGGGCTTCTTCTCAGTGTCTCTGACATAGGGTTTCACTGTCCCGGGAAAGTCTCTGCTAACACCCTGCAGAGCGCTGTGCCCAATATACAGAAACGTCTTGCGGTATCTCCTACAGGGAAAGTGCCAGGAGGGAATTGTCGAGCTTGTTCTCAGTGTCTCTGAGAATTGCTCTGATTATGCCTGTGACCTCTTTGCTAAGGCTCTCCAGAGAGACGTCCTCAAAACCAACACACATCTTGACATATCTCCCGCATTGATCGCAGTGTCTCCAGAAACGGCATTCAAGGAGCCAGGACCTTTTCTGCCTACACTGTCCATTGAGTTGTCCTCAAAACCAATATACATCCTGCTATATCTCCCACATGGAAAGTGCCAGGAGGGAGAAGTGGGGATTATGTTTAGACTTTCTCGGAACTGCTTCAAATCAACTAGATATCTTTGTGCTGTAAATCTCCCAACAGCCAAACGCAAAAGCAGCAAACATCTCGCTGTATGTCCCACATCCAAAGTGCCAAGAGAGAGCTTGCTCTCCCTGTCTTTGAGTACTGTTTTCACTGTCCCGGTTACCTCTTTGCTAACATTCTCTTCAGAGCTGCAGTGAAACTAGGAACCACGTGGAGAAGGCACCCACACTGAAAGTGCCTGGAGGGAACATTGGGGCTTCTTCTCAGTGTCTCTGACATAGGGTTTCACTGTCCCGGGAAAGTCTCTGCTAACACCCTGCAGAGCGCTGTGCCCAATATACAGAAACGTCTTGCGGTATCTCCTACAGGGAAAGTGCCAGGAGGGAATTGTCGAGCTTGTTCTCAGTGTCTCTGAGAATTGCTCTGATTATCCCTGTGACCTCTTTGCTAAGATTCTCCAGAGAGACGTCCTCAAAACAAACACACATCTTGACATATCTCCCGCATTGATCGCAGTTTCTCCAGAAACGGCATTCAAGGAGCCAGGACCTTTTCTCCCTACACTGTCCATTGAGTTGTCCTCAAAATCAATATACATCCTGCTATATCTCCCACATGGAAAGTGCCAGGAGGGAGAAGTGGGGATTATGTTTAGACTTTCTCGGAACTGCTTCAAATCAACTAGATATCTTTGTGCTGTAAATCTCCCAACAGCCAAACGCAAAAGCAGCAAACATCTCGCTGTATGTCCCACATCCAAAGTGCCAAGAGAGAGCTTGCTCTCCCTGTCTTTGAGTACTGTTTTCACTGTCCCGGTTACCTCTTTGCTAACATTCTCTTCAGAGCTGCAGTGAAACCAGGAACCACGTGGAGAAGGCACCCACACTGAAAGTGCCTGGAGGGAACACTGGGGCTTCTTCTCAGTGTCTCTGACATAGGGTTTCACTGTCCCGGGAAAGTCTCTGCTAACACCGTGCAGAGCGCTGTGCCCAATATACAGAAACGTCTTGCGGTATCTCCTACAGGGAAAGTGCCAGGAGGGAATTGTGGAGCTTGTTCTCAGTGTCTCTGAGAATTGCTCTGATTATCCCTGTGACCTCTTTGCTAAGACTCTCCAGAGAGACGTCCTCAAAACAAACACACATCTTGACATATCTCCCGCATTGATCGCAGTGTCTCCAGAAACGGCATTCAAGGAGCCAGGACCTTTTCTCCCTACACTGTCCATTGAGTTGTCCTCAAAACCAATATACATCCTGCTATATCTCCCACATGGAAAGTGCCAGGAGGGAGAAGTGGGGATTATGTTTAGACTTTCTCGGAACTGCTTCAAATCAACTAGATATCTTTGTGCTGTAAATCTCCCAACAGCCAAAGGCAAAAGCAGCAAACATCTCGCTGTATGTCCCACATCCAAAGTGCCAAGAGAGAGCTTGCTCTCCCTGTCTTTGAGTACTGTTTTCACTGTCCCGGTTACCTCTTTGCTAACATTCTCTTCAGAGCTGCAGTGAAACTAGGAACCACGTGGAGAAGGCACCCACACTGAAAGTGCCTGGAGGGAACATTGGGGCTTCTTCTCAGTGTCTCTGACATAGGGTTTCACTGTCCCGGGAAAGTCTCTGCTAACACCGTGCAGAGCGCTGTGCCCAATATACAGAAACGTCTTGCGGTATCTCCTACAGGGAAAGTGCCAGGAGGGAATTGTCGAGCTTGTTCTCAGTGTCTCTGAGAATTGCTCTGATTATCCCTGTGACCTCTTTGCTAAGGCTCTCCAGAGAGACGTCCTCAAAACAAACACACATCTTGACATATCTCCCGCATTGATCGCAGTGTCTCCAGAAACGGCATTCAAGGAGCCAGGACCTTTTCTGCCTACACTGTCCATTGAGTTGTCCTCAAAACCAATATACATCCTGCTATATCTCCCACATGGAAAGTGCCAGGAGGGAGAAGTGGGGATTATGTTTAGACTTTCTCGGAACTGCTTCAAATCAACTAGATATCTTTGTGCTGTAAATCTCCCAACAGCCAAACGCAAAAGCAGCAAACATCTCGCTGTATGTCCCACATCCAAAGTGCCAAGAGAGAGCTTGCTCTCCCTGTCTTTGAGTACTGTTTTCACTGTCCCGGTTACCTCTTTGCTAACATTCTCTTCAGAGCTGCAGTGAAACCAGGAACCACGTGGAGAAGGCACCCACACTGAAAGTGCCTGGAGGGAACATTGGGGCTTCTTCTCAGTGTCTCTGACATAGGGTTTCACTGTCCCGCGAAAGTCTCTGCTAACACCGTGCAGAGCGCTGTGCCCAATATACAGAAACGTCTTGCGGTATCTCCTACAGGGAAAGTGCCGGGAGGGAATTGTCGAGCTTGTTCTCAGTGTCTCTGAGAATTGCTCTGATTATCCCTGTGACCTCTTTGCTAAGGCTCTCCAGAGAGACGTCCTCAAAACAAACACACATCTTGACATATCTCCCGCATTGATCGCAGTGTCTCCAGAAACGGCATTCAAGGAGCCAGGACCTTTTCTCCCTACACTGTCCATTGAGTTGTCCTCAAAACCAATATACATCCTGCTATATCTCCCACATGGAAAGTGCCAGGAGGGAGAAGTGGGGATTATGTTTAGACTTTCTCGGAACTGCTTCAAATCAACTAGATATCTTTGTGCTGTAAATCTCCCAACAGCCAAACGCAAAAGCAGCAAACATCTCGCTGTATGTCCCACATCCAAAGTGCCAAGAGAGAGCTTGCTCTCCCTGTCTTTGAGTACTGTTTTCACTGTCCCGGTTACCTCTTTGCTAACATTCTCTTCAGAGCTGCAGTGAAACCAGGAACCACGTGGAGAAGGCACCCACACTGAAAGTGCCTGGAGGGAACATTGGGGCTTCTTCTCAGTGTCTCTGACATAGGGTTTCACTGTCCCGGGAAAGTCTCTGCTAACACCGTGCAGAGCGCTGTGCCCAATATACAGAAACGTCTTGCGGTATCTCCTACAGGGAAAGTGCCAGGAGGGAATTGTGGAGCTTGTTCTCAGTGTCTCTGAGAATTGCTCTGATTATCCCTGTGACCTCTTTGCTAAGACTCTCCAGAGAGACGTCCTCAAAACAAACACACATCTTGACATATCTCCCGCATTGATCGCAGTGTCTCCAGGAACGGCATTCAAGGAGCCAGGACCTTTTCTGCCTACACTGTCCATTGGGTTGTCCTCAAAACCAATATACATCCTGCTATATCTCCCACATGGAAAGTGCCAGGAGGGAGAAGTGGGGATTATGTTTAGACTTTCTCGGAACTGCTTCAAATCAACTAGATATCTTTGTGCTGTAAATCTCCCAACAGCCAAACGCAAAAGCAGCAAACATCTCGCTGTATGTCCCACATCCAAAGTGCCAAGAGAGAGCTTGCTCTCCCTGTCTTTGAGTACTGTTTTCACTGTCCCGGTTACCTCTTTGCTAACATTCTCTTCAGAGCTGCAGTGAAACCAGGAACCACGTGGAGAAGGCACCCACACTGAAAGTGCCTGGAGGGAACATTGGGGCTTCTTCTCAGTGTCTCTGACATAGGGTTTCACTGTCCCGGGAAAGTCTCTGCTAACACCGTGCAGAGCGCTGTGCCCAATATACAGAAACGTCTTGCGGTATCTCCTACAGGGAAAGTGCCAGGAGGGAATTGTCGAGCTTGTTCTCAGTGTCTCTGAGAATTGCTCTGATTATCCCTGTGACCTCTTTGCTAAGGCTCTCCAGAGAGACGTCCTCAAAACAAACACACATCTTGACATATCTCCCGCATTGATCGCAGTGTCTCCAGGAACGGCATTCAAGGAGCCAGGACCTTTTCTCCCTACACTGTCCATTGGGTTGTCCTCAAAACCAATATACATCCTGCTATATCTCCCACATGGAAAGTGCCAGGAGGGAGAAGTGGGGATTATGTTTAGACTTTCTCGGAACTGCTTCAAATCAACTAGATATCTTTGTGCTGTAAATCTCCCAACAGCCAAACGCAAAAGCAGCAAACATCTCGCTGTATGTCCCACATCCAAAGTGCCAAGAGAGAGCTTGCTCTCCCTGTCTTTGAGTACTGTTTTCACTGTCCCGGTTACCTCTTTGCTAACATTCTCTTCAGAGCTGCAGTGAAACCAGGAACCACGTGGAGAAGGCACCCACACTGAAAGTGCCTGGAGGGAACATTGGGGCTTCTTCTCAGTGTCTCTGACATAGGGTTTCACTGTCCCGCGAAAGTCTCTGCTAACACCCTGCAGAGCGCTGTGCCCAATATACAGAAACGTCTTGCGGTATCTCCTACAGGGAAAGTGCCAGGAGGGAATTGTGGAGCTTGTTCTCAGTGTCTCTGAGAATTGCTCTGATTATCCCTGTGACCTCTTTGCTAAGACTCTCCAGAGAGACGTCCTCAAAACAAACACACATCTTGACATATCTCCCGCATTGATCGCAGTGTCTCCAGAAACGGCATTCAAGGAGCCAGGACCTTTTCTCCCTACACTGTCCATTGAGTTGTCCTCAAAACCAATATACATCCTGCTATATCTCCCACATGGAAAGTGCCAGGAGGGAGAAGTGGGGATTATGTTTAGACTTTCTCGGAACTGCTTCAAATCAACTAGATATCTTTGTGCTGTAAATCTCCCAACAGCCAAACGCAAAAGCAGCAAACATCTCGCTGTATGTCCCACATCCAAAGTGCCAAGAGAGCGCTTGCTCTCCCTGTGTTTGAGTACTGTTTTCACTGTCCCGGTTACCTCTTTGCTAACATTCTCTTCAGAGCTGCAGTGAAACCAGGAACCACGTGGAGAAGGCACCCACACTGAAAGTGCCTGGAGGGAACATTGGGGCTTCTTCTCAGTGTCTCTGACATAGGGTTTCACTGTCCCGGGAAAGTCTCTGCTAACACCCTGCAGAGCGCTGTGCCCAATATACAGAAACGTCTTGCGGTATCTCCTACAGGGAAAGTGCCAGGAGGGAATTGTCGAGCTTGTTCTCAGTGTCTCTGAGAATTGCTCTGATTATGCCTGTGACCTCTTTGCTAAGGCTCTCCAGAGAGACGTCCTCAAAACCAACACACATCTTGACATATCTCCCGCATTGATCGCAGTGTCTCCAGAAACGGCATTCAAGGAGCCAGGACCTTTTCTGCCTACACTGTCCATTGAGTTGTCCTCAAAACCAATATACATCCTGCTATATCTCCCACATGGAAAGTGCCAGGAGGGAGAAGTGGGGATTATGTTTAGACTTTCTCGGAACTGCTTCAAATCAACTAGATATCTTTGTGCTGTAAATCTCCCAACAGCCAAACGCAAAAGCAGCAAACATCTCGCTGTATGTCCCACATCCAAAGTGCCAAGAGAGAGCTTGCTCTCCCTGTCTTTGAGTACTGTTTTCACTGTCCCGGTTACCTCTTTGCTAACATTCTCTTCAGAGCTGCAGTGAAACTAGGAACCACGTGGAGAAGGCACCCACACTGAAAGTGCCTGGAGGGAACATTGGGGCTTCTTCTCAGTGTCTCTGACATAGGGTTTCACTGTCCCGGGAAAGTCTCTGCTAACACCCTGCAGAGCGCTGTGCCCAATATACAGAAACGTCTTGCGGTATCTCCTACAGGGAAAGTGCCAGGAGGGAATTGTCGAGCTTGTTCTCAGTGTCTCTGAGAATTGCTCTGATTATCCCTGTGACCTCTTTGCTAAGATTCTCCAGAGAGACGTCCTCAAAACAAACACACATCTTGACATATCTCCCGCATTGATCGCAGTTTCTCCAGAAACGGCATTCAAGGAGCCAGGACCTTTTCTCCCTACACTGTCCATTGAGTTGTCCTCAAAATCAATATACATCCTGCTATATCTCCCACATGGAAAGTGCCAGGAGGGAGAAGTGGGGATTATGTTTAGACTTTCTCGGAACTGCTTCAAATCAACTAGATATCTTTGTGCTGTAAATCTCCCAACAGCCAAAGGCAAAAGCAGCAAACATCTCGCTGTATGTCCCACATCCAAAGTGCCAAGAGAGCGCTTGCTCTCCCTGTCTTTGAGTACTGTTTTCACTGTCCCGGTTACCTCTTTGCTAACATTCTCTTCAGAGCTGCAGTGAAACCAGGAACCACGTGGAGAAGGCACCCACACTGAAAGTGCCTGGAGGGAACATTGGGGCTTCTTCTCAGTGTCTCTGACATAGGGTTTCACTGTCCCGGGAAAGTCTCTGCTAACACCCTGCAGAGCGCTGTGCCCAATATACAGAAACGTCTTGCGGTATCTCCTACAGGGAAAGTGCCAGGAGGGAATTGTCGAGCTTGTTCTCAGTGTCTCTGAGAATTGCTCTGATTATCCCTGTGACCTCTTTGCTAAGGCTCTCCAGAGAGACGTCCTCAAAACAAACACACATCTTGACATATCTCCCGCATTGATCGCAGTGTCTCCAGAAACGGCATTCAAGGAGCCAGGACCTTTTCTGCCTACACTGTCCATTGAGTTGTCCTCAAAACCAATATACATCCTGCTATATCTCCCACATGGAAAGTGCCAGGAGGGAGAAGTGGGGATTATGTTTAGACTTTCTCGGAACTGCTTCAAATCAACTAGATATCTTTGTGCTGTAAATCTCCCAACAGCCAAACGCAAAAGCAGCAAACATCTCGCTGTATGTCCCACATCCAAAGTGCCAAGAGAGAGCTTGCTCTCCCTGTCTTTGAGTACTGTTTTCACTGTCCCGGTTACCTCTTTGCTAACATTCTCTTCAGAGCTGCAGTGAAACCAGGAACCACGTGGAGAAGGCACCCACACTGAAAGTGCCTGGAGGGAACATTGGGGCTTCTTCTCAGTGTCTCTGACATAGGGTTTCACTGTCCCGCGAAAGTCTCTGCTAACACCGTGCAGAGCGCTGTGCCCAATATACAGAAACGTCTTGCGGTATCTCCTACAGGGAAAGTGCCGGGAGGGAATTGTCGAGCTTGTTCTCAGTGTCTCTGAGAATTGCTCTGATTATCCCTGTGACCTCTTTGCTAAGGCTCTCCAGAGAGACGTCCTCAAAACAAACACACATCTTGACATATCTCCCGCATTGATCGCAGTGTCTCCAGAAACGGCATTCAAGGAGCCAGGACCTTTTCTCCCTACACTGTCCATTGAGTTGTCCTCAAAACCAATATACATCCTGCTATATCTCCCACATGGAAAGTGCCAGGAGGGAGAAGTGGGGATTATGTTTAGACTTTCTCGGAACTGCTTCAAATCAACTAGATATCTTTGTGCTGTAAATCTCCCAACAGCCAAACGCAAAAGCAGCAAACATCTCGCTGTATGTCCCACATCCAAAGTGCCAAGAGAGAGCTTGCTCTCCCTGTCTTTGAGTACTGTTTTCACTGTCCCGGTTACCTCTTTGCTAACATTCTCTTCAGAGCTGCAGTGAAACCAGGAACCACGTGGAGAAGGCACCCACACTGAAAGTGCCTGGAGGGAACATTGGGGCTTCTTCTCAGTGTCTCTGACATAGGGTTTCACTGTCCCGGGAAAGTCTCTGCTAACACCGTGCAGAGCGCTGTGCCCAATATACAGAAACGTCTTGCGGTATCTCCTACAGGGAAAGTGCCAGGAGGGAATTGTCGAGCTTGTTCTCAGTGTCTCTGAGAATTGCTCTGATTATCCCTGTGACCTCTTTGCTAAGACTCTCCAGAGAGACGTCCTCAAAACAAACACACATCTTGACATATCTCCCGCATTGATCGCAGTGTCTCCAGGAACGGCATTCAAGGAGCCAGGACCTTTTCTGCCTACACTGTCCATTGGGTTGTCCTCAAAACCAATATACATCCTGCTATATCTCCCACATGGAAAGTGCCAGGAGGGAGAAGTGGGGATTATGTTTAGACTTTCTCGGAACTGCTTCAAATCAACTAGATATCTTTGTGCTGTAAATCTCCCAACAGCCAAACGCAAAAGCAGCAAACATCTCGCTGTATGTCCCACATCCAAAGTGCCAAGAGAGAGCTTGCTCTCCCTGTCTTTGAGTACTGTTTTCACTGTCCCGGTTACCTCTTTGCTAACATTCTCTTCAGAGCTGCAGTGAAACCAGGAACCACGTGGAGAAGGCACCCACACTGAAAGTGCCTGGAGGGAACATTGGGGCTTCTTCTCAGTGTCTCTGACATAGGGTTTCACTGTCCCGGGAAAGTCTCTGCTAACACCGTGCAGAGCGCTGTGCCCAATATACAGAAACGTCTTGCGGTATCTCCTACAGGGAAAGTGCCAGGAGGGAATTGTGGAGCTTGTTCTCAGTGTCTCTGAGAATTGCTCTGATTATCCCTGTGACCTCTTTGCTAAGGCTCTCCAGAGAGACGTCCTCAAAACAAACACACATCTTGACATATCTCCCGCATTGATCGCAGTGTCTCCAGGAACGGCATTCAAGGAGCCAGGACCTTTTCTCCCTACACTGTCCATTGGGTTGTCCTCAAAACCAATATACATCCTGCTATATCTCCCACATGGAAAGTGCCAGGAGGGAGAAGTGGGGATTATGTTTAGACTTTCTCGGAACTGCTTCAAATCAACTAGATATCTTTGTGCTGTAAATCTCCCAACAGCCAAACGCAAAAGCAGCAAACATCTCGCTGTATGTCCCACATCCAAAGTGCCAAGAGAGAGCTTGCTCTCCCTGTCTTTGAGTACTGTTTTCACTGTCCCGGTTACCTCTTTGCTAACATTCTCTTCAGAGCTGCAGTGAAACCAGGAACCACGTGGAGAAGGCACCCACACTGAAAGTGCCTGGAGGGAACATTGGGGCTTCTTCTCAGTGTCTCTGACATAGGGTTTCACTGTCCCGCGAAAGTCTCTGCTAACACCCTGCAGAGCGCTGTGCCCAATATACAGAAACGTCTTGCGGTATCTCCTACAGGGAAAGTGCCAGGAGGGAATTGTCGAGCTTGTTCTCAGTGTCTCTGAGAATTGCTCTGATTATCCCTGTGACCTCTTTGCTAAGACTCTCCAGAGAGACGTCCTCAAAACAAACACACATCTTGACATATCTCCCGCATTGATCGCAGTGTCTCCAGAAACGGCATTCAAGGAGCCAGGACCTTTTCTCCCTACACTGTCCATTGAGTTGTCCTCAAAACCAATATACATCCTGCTAGATCTCCCACATGGAAAGTGCCAGGAGGGAGAAGTGGGGATTATGTTTAGACTTTCTCGGAACTGCTTCAAATCAACTAGATATCTTTGTGCTGTAAATCTCCCAACAGCCAAACGCAAAAGCAGCAAACATCTCGCTGTATGTCCCACATCCAAAGTGCCAAGAGAGAGCTTGCTCTCCCTGTCTTTGAGTACTGTTTTCACTGTCCCGGTTACCTCTTTGCTAACATTCTCTTCAGAGCTGCAGTGAAACCAGGAACCACGTGGAGAAGGCACCCACACTGAAAGTGCCTGGAGGGAACACTGGGGCTTCTTCTCAGTGTCTCTGACATAGGGTTTCACTGTCCCGGGAAAGTCTCTGCTAACACCGTGCAGAGCGCTGTGCCCAATATACAGAAACGTCTTGCGGTATCTCCTACAGGGAAAGTGCCAGGAGGGAATTGTCGAGCTTGTTCTCAGTGTCTCTGAGAATTGCTCTGATTATCCCTGTGACCTCTTTGCTAAGGCTCTCCAGAGAGACGTCCTCAAAACAAACACACATCTTGACATATCTCCCGCATTGATCGCAGTGTCTCCAGGAACGGCATTCAAGGAGCCAGGACCTTTTCTCCCTACACTGTCCATTGGGTTGTCCTCAAAACCAATATACATCCTGCTATATCTCCCACATGGAAAGTGCCAGGAGGGAGAAGTGGGGATTATGTTTAGACTTTCTCGGAACTGCTTCAAATCAACTAGATATCTTTGTGCTGTAAATCTCCCAACAGCCAAACGCAAAAGCAGCAAACATCTCGCTGTATGTCCCACATCCAAAGTGCCAAGAGAGAGCTTGCTCTCCCTGTCTTTGAGTACTGTTTTCACTGTCCCGGTTACCTCTTTGCTAACATTCTCTTCAGAGCTGCAGTGAAACCAGGAACCACGTGGAGAAGGCACCCACACTGAAAGTGCCTGGAGGGAACATTGGGGCTTCTTCTCAGTGTCTCTGACATAGGGTTTCACTGTCCCGCGAAAGTCTCTGCTAACACCGTGCAGAGCGCTGTGCCCAATATACAGAAACGTCTTGCGGTATCTCCTACAGGGAAAGTGCCAGGAGGGAATTGTCGAGCTTGTTCTCAGTGTCTCTGAGAATTGCTCTGATTATCCCTGTGACCTCTTTGCTAAGACTCTCCAGAGAGACGTCCTCAAAACAAACACACATCTTGACATATCTCCCGCATTGATCGCAGTGTCTCCAGAAACGGCATTCAAGGAGCCAGGACCTTTTCTGCCTACACTGTCCATTGAGTTGTCCTCAAAACCAATATACATCCTGCTATATCTCCCACATGGAAAGTGCCAGGAGGGAGAAGTGGGGATTATGTTTAGACTTTCTCGGAACTGCTTCAAATCAACTAGATATCTTTGTGCTGTAAATCTCCCAACAGCCAAACGCAAAAGCAGCAAACATCTCGCTGTATGTCCCACATCCAAAGTGCCAAGAGAGAGCTTGCTCTCCCTGTCTTTGAGTACTGTTTTCACTGTCCCGGTTACCTCTTTGCTAACATTCTCTTCAGAGCTGCAGTGAAACCAGGAACCACGTGGAGAAGGCACCCACACTGAAAGTGCCTGGAGGGAACATTGGGGCTTCTTCTCAGTGTCTCTGACATAGGGTTTCACTGTCCCGCGAAAGTCTCTGCTAACACCGTGCAGAGCGCTGTGCCCAATATACAGAAACGTCTTGCGGTATCTCCTACAGGGAAAGTGCCGGGAGGGAATTGTCGAGCTTGTTCTCAGTGTCTCTGAGAATTGCTCTGATTATCCCTGTGACCTCTTTGCTAAGGCTCTCCAGAGAGACGTCCTCAAAACAAACACACATCTTGACATATCTCCCGCATTGATCGCAGTGTCTCCAGAAACGGCATTCAAGGAGCCAGGACCTTTTCTCCCTACACTGTCCATTGAGTTGTCCTCAAAACCAATATACATCCTGCTATATCTCCCACATGGAAAGTGCCAGGAGGGAGAAGTGGGGATTATGTTTAGACTTTCTCGGAACTGCTTCAAATCAACTAGATATCTTTGTGCTGTAAATCTCCCAACAGCCAAACGCAAAAGCAGCAAACATCTCGCTGTATGTCCCACATCCAAAGTGCCAAGAGAGAGCTTGCTCTCCCTGTCTTTGAGTACTGTTTTCACTGTCCCGGTTACCTCTTTGCTAACATTCTCTTCAGAGCTGCAGTGAAACCAGGAACCACGTGGAGAAGGCACCCACACTGAAAGTGCCTGGAGGGAACATTGGGGCTTCTTCTCAGTGTCTCTGACATAGGGTTTCACTGTCCCGGGAAAGTCTCTGCTAACACCGTGCAGAGCGCTGTGCCCAATATACAGAAACGTCTTGCGGTATCTCCTACAGGGAAAGTGCCAGGAGGGAATTGTGGAGCTTGTTCTCAGTGTCTCTGAGAATTGCTCTGATTATCCCTGTGACCTCTTTGCTAAGACTCTCCAGAGAGACGTCCTCAAAACAAACACACATCTTGACATATCTCCCGCATTGATCGCAGTGTCTCCAGGAACGGCATTCAAGGAGCCAGGACCTTTTCTGCCTACACTGTCCATTGGGTTGTCCTCAAAACCAATATACATCCTGCTATATCTCCCACATGGAAAGTGCCAGGAGGGAGAAGTGGGGATTATGTTTAGACTTTCTCGGAACTGCTTCAAATCAACTAGATATCTTTGTGCTGTAAATCTCCCAACAGCCAAACGCAAAAGCAGCAAACATCTCGCTGTATGTCCCACATCCAAAGTGCCAAGAGAGAGCTTGCTCTCCCTGTCTTTGAGTACTGTTTTCACTGTCCCGGTTACCTCTTTGCTAACATTCTCTTCAGAGCTGCAGTGAAACCAGGAACCACGTGGAGAAGGCACCCACACTGAAAGTGCCTGGAGGGAACATTGGGGCTTCTTCTCAGTGTCTCTGACATAGGGTTTCACTGTCCCGGGAAAGTCTCTGCTAACACCGTGCAGAGCGCTGTGCCCAATATACAGAAACGTCTTGCGGTATCTCCTACAGGGAAAGTGCCAGGAGGGAATTGTCGAGCTTGTTCTCAGTGTCTCTGAGAATTGCTCTGATTATCCCTGTGACCTCTTTGCTAAGGCTCTCCAGAGAGACGTCCTCAAAACAAACACACATCTTGACATATCTCCCGCATTGATCGCAGTGTCTCCAGGAACGGCATTCAAGGAGCCAGGACCTTTTCTCCCTACACTGTCCATTGGGTTGTCCTCAAAACCAATATACATCCTGCTATATCTCCCACATGGAAAGTGCCAGGAGGGAGAAGTGGGGATTATGTTTAGACTTTCTCGGAACTGCTTCAAATCAACTAGATATCTTTGTGCTGTAAATCTCCCAACAGCCAAACGCAAAAGCAGCAAACATCTCGCTGTATGTCCCACATCCAAAGTGCCAAGAGAGAGCTTGCTCTCCCTGTCTTTGAGTACTGTTTTCACTGTCCCGGTTACCTCTTTGCTAACATTCTCTTCAGAGCTGCAGTGAAACCAGGAACCACGTGGAGAAGGCACCCACACTGAAAGTGCCTGGAGGGAACATTGGGGCTTCTTCTCAGTGTCTCTGACATAGGGTTTCACTGTCCCGCGAAAGTCTCTGCTAACACCCTGCAGAGCGCTGTGCCCAATATACAGAAACGTCTTGCGGTATCTCCTACAGGGAAAGTGCCAGGAGGGAATTGTGGAGCTTGTTCTCAGTGTCTCTGAGAATTGCTCTGATTATCCCTGTGACCTCTTTGCTAAGACTCTCCAGAGAGACGTCCTCAAAACAAACACACATCTTGACATATCTCCCGCATTGATCGCAGTGTCTCCAGAAACGGCATTCAAGGAGCCAGGACCTTTTCTCCCTACACTGTCCATTGAGTTGTCCTCAAAACCAATATACATCCTGCTATATCTCCCACATGGAAAGTGCCAGGAGGGAGAAGTGGGGATTATGTTTAGACTTTCTCGGAACTGCTTCAAATCAACTAGATATCTTTGTGCTGTAAATCTCCCAACAGCCAAACGCAAAAGCAGCAAACATCTCGCTGTATGTCCCACATCCAAAGTGCCAAGAGAGCGCTTGCTCTCCCTGTGTTTGAGTACTGTTTTCACTGTCCCGGTTACCTCTTTGCTAACATTCTCTTCAGAGCTGCAGTGAAACCAGGAACCACGTGGAGAAGGCACCCACACTGAAAGTGCCTGGAGGGAACATTGGGGCTTCTTCTCAGTGTCTCTGACATAGGGTTTCACTGTCCCGGGAAAGTCTCTGCTAACACCCTGCAGAGCGCTGTGCCCAATATACAGAAACGTCTTGCGGTATCTCCTACAGGGAAAGTGCCAGGAGGGAATTGTCGAGCTTGTTCTCAGTGTCTCTGAGAATTGCTCTGATTATGCCTGTGACCTCTTTGCTAAGGCTCTCCAGAGAGACGTCCTCAAAACCAACACACATCTTGACATATCTCCCGCATTGATCGCAGTGTCTCCAGAAACGGCATTCAAGGAGCCAGGACCTTTTCTGCCTACACTGTCCATTGAGTTGTCCTCAAAACCAATATACATCCTGCTATATCTCCCACATGGAAAGTGCCAGGAGGGAGAAGTGGGGATTATGTTTAGACTTTCTCGGAACTGCTTCAAATCAACTAGATATCTTTGTGCTGTAAATCTCCCAACAGCCAAACGCAAAAGCAGCAAACATCTCGCTGTATGTCCCACATCCAAAGTGCCAAGAGAGAGCTTGCTCTCCCTGTCTTTGAGTACTGTTTTCACTGTCCCGGTTACCTCTTTGCTAACATTCTCTTCAGAGCTGCAGTGAAACTAGGAACCACGTGGAGAAGGCACCCACACTGAAAGTGCCTGGAGGGAACATTGGGGCTTCTTCTCAGTGTCTCTGACATAGGGTTTCACTGTCCCGGGAAAGTCTCTGCTAACACCCTGCAGAGCGCTGTGCCCAATATACAGAAACGTCTTGCGGTATCTCCTACAGGGAAAGTGCCAGGAGGGAATTGTCGAGCTTGTTCTCAGTGTCTCTGAGAATTGCTCTGATTATCCCTGTGACCTCTTTGCTAAGATTCTCCAGAGAGACGTCCTCAAAACAAACACACATCTTGACATATCTCCCGCATTGATCGCAGTTTCTCCAGAAACGGCATTCAAGGAGCCAGGACCTTTTCTCCCTACACTGTCCATTGAGTTGTCCTCAAAATCAATATACATCCTGCTATATCTCCCACATGGAAAGTGCCAGGAGGGAGAAGTGGGGATTATGTTTAGACTTTCTCGGAACTGCTTCAAATCAACTAGATATCTTTGTGCTGTAAATCTCCCAACAGCCAAAGGCAAAAGCAGCAAACATCTCGCTGTATGTCCCACATCCAAAGTGCCAAGAGAGCGCTTGCTCTCCCTGTCTTTGAGTACTGTTTTCACTGTCCCGGTTACCTCTTTGCTAACATTCTCTTCAGAGCTGCAGTGAAACCAGGAACCACGTGGAGAAGGCACCCACACTGAAAGTGCCTGGAGGGAACATTGGGGCTTCTTCTCAGTGTCTCTGACATAGGGTTTCACTGTCCCGGGAAAGTCTCTGCTAACACCCTGCAGAGCGCTGTGCCCAATATACAGAAACGTCTTGCGGTATCTCCTACAGGGAAAGTGCCAGGAGGGAATTGTCGAGCTTGTTCTCAGTGTCTCTGAGAATTGCTCTGATTATCCCTGTGACCTCTTTGCTAAGGCTCTCCAGAGAGACGTCCTCAAAACAAACACACATCTTGACATATCTCCCGCATTGATCGCAGTGTCTCCAGAAACGGCATTCAAGGAGCCAGGACCTTTTCTGCCTACACTGTCCATTGAGTTGTCCTCAAAACCAATATACATCCTGCTATATCTCCCACATGGAAAGTGCCAGGAGGGAGAAGTGGGGATTATGTTTAGACTTTCTCGGAACTGCTTCAAATCAACTAGATATCTTTGTGCTGTAAATCTCCCAACAGCCAAACGCAAAAGCAGCAAACATCTCGCTGTATGTCCCACATCCAAAGTGCCAAGAGAGAGCTTGCTCTCCCTGTCTTTGAGTACTGTTTTCACTGTCCCGGTTACCTCTTTGCTAACATTCTCTTCAGAGCTGCAGTGAAACCAGGAACCACGTGGAGAAGGCACCCACACTGAAAGTGCCTGGAGGGAACATTGGGGCTTCTTCTCAGTGTCTCTGACATAGGGTTTCACTGTCCCGCGAAAGTCTCTGCTAACACCGTGCAGAGCGCTGTGCCCAATATACAGAAACGTCTTGCGGTATCTCCTACAGGGAAAGTGCCGGGAGGGAATTGTCGAGCTTGTTCTCAGTGTCTCTGAGAATTGCTCTGATTATCCCTGTGACCTCTTTGCTAAGGCTCTCCAGAGAGACGTCCTCAAAACAAACACACATCTTGACATATCTCCCGCATTGATCGCAGTGTCTCCAGAAACGGCATTCAAGGAGCCAGGACCTTTTCTCCCTACACTGTCCATTGAGTTGTCCTCAAAACCAATATACATCCTGCTATATCTCCCACATGGAAAGTGCCAGGAGGGAGAAGTGGGGATTATGTTTAGACTTTCTCGGAACTGCTTCAAATCAACTAGATATCTTTGTGCTGTAAATCTCCCAACAGCCAAACGCAAAAGCAGCAAACATCTCGCTGTATGTCCCACATCCAAAGTGCCAAGAGAGAGCTTGCTCTCCCTGTCTTTGAGTACTGTTTTCACTGTCCCGGTTACCTCTTTGCTAACATTCTCTTCAGAGCTGCAGTGAAACCAGGAACCACGTGGAGAAGGCACCCACACTGAAAGTGCCTGGAGGGAACATTGGGGCTTCTTCTCAGTGTCTCTGACATAGGGTTTCACTGTCCCGGGAAAGTCTCTGCTAACACCGTGCAGAGCGCTGTGCCCAATATACAGAAACGTCTTGCGGTATCTCCTACAGGGAAAGTGCCAGGAGGGAATTGTCGAGCTTGTTCTCAGTGTCTCTGAGAATTGCTCTGATTATCCCTGTGACCTCTTTGCTAAGACTCTCCAGAGAGACGTCCTCAAAACAAACACACATCTTGACATATCTCCCGCATTGATCGCAGTGTCTCCAGGAACGGCATTCAAGGAGCCAGGACCTTTTCTGCCTACACTGTCCATTGGGTTGTCCTCAAAACCAATATACATCCTGCTATATCTCCCACATGGAAAGTGCCAGGAGGGAGAAGTGGGGATTATGTTTAGACTTTCTCGGAACTGCTTCAAATCAACTAGATATCTTTGTGCTGTAAATCTCCCAACAGCCAAACGCAAAAGCAGCAAACATCTCGCTGTATGTCCCACATCCAAAGTGCCAAGAGAGAGCTTGCTCTCCCTGTCTTTGAGTACTGTTTTCACTGTCCCGGTTACCTCTTTGCTAACATTCTCTTCAGAGCTGCAGTGAAACCAGGAACCACGTGGAGAAGGCACCCACACTGAAAGTGCCTGGAGGGAACATTGGGGCTTCTTCTCAGTGTCTCTGACATAGGGTTTCACTGTCCCGGGAAAGTCTCTGCTAACACCGTGCAGAGCGCTGTGCCCAATATACAGAAACGTCTTGCGGTATCTCCTACAGGGAAAGTGCCAGGAGGGAATTGTGGAGCTTGTTCTCAGTGTCTCTGAGAATTGCTCTGATTATCCCTGTGACCTCTTTGCTAAGGCTCTCCAGAGAGACGTCCTCAAAACAAACACACATCTTGACATATCTCCCGCATTGATCGCAGTGTCTCCAGGAACGGCATTCAAGGAGCCAGGACCTTTTCTCCCTACACTGTCCATTGGGTTGTCCTCAAAACCAATATACATCCTGCTATATCTCCCACATGGAAAGTGCCAGGAGGGAGAAGTGGGGATTATGTTTAGACTTTCTCGGAACTGCTTCAAATCAACTAGATATCTTTGTGCTGTAAATCTCCCAACAGCCAAACGCAAAAGCAGCAAACATCTCGCTGTATGTCCCACATCCAAAGTGCCAAGAGAGAGCTTGCTCTCCCTGTCTTTGAGTACTGTTTTCACTGTCCCGGTTACCTCTTTGCTAACATTCTCTTCAGAGCTGCAGTGAAACCAGGAACCACGTGGAGAAGGCACCCACACTGAAAGTGCCTGGAGGGAACATTGGGGCTTCTTCTCAGTGTCTCTGACATAGGGTTTCACTGTCCCGCGAAAGTCTCTGCTAACACCCTGCAGAGCGCTGTGCCCAATATACAGAAACGTCTTGCGGTATCTCCTACAGGGAAAGTGCCAGGAGGGAATTGTCGAGCTTGTTCTCAGTGTCTCTGAGAATTGCTCTGATTATCCCTGTGACCTCTTTGCTAAGACTCTCCAGAGAGACGTCCTCAAAACAAACACACATCTTGACATATCTCCCGCATTGATCGCAGTGTCTCCAGAAACGGCATTCAAGGAGCCAGGACCTTTTCTCCCTACACTGTCCATTGAGTTGTCCTCAAAACCAATATACATCCTGCTAGATCTCCCACATGGAAAGTGCCAGGAGGGAGAAGTGGGGATTATGTTTAGACTTTCTCGGAACTGCTTCAAATCAACTAGATATCTTTGTGCTGTAAATCTCCCAACAGCCAAACGCAAAAGCAGCAAACATCTCGCTGTATGTCCCACATCCAAAGTGCCAAGAGAGAGCTTGCTCTCCCTGTCTTTGAGTACTGTTTTCACTGTCCCGGTTACCTCTTTGCTAACATTCTCTTCAGAGCTGCAGTGAAACCAGGAACCACGTGGAGAAGGCACCCACACTGAAAGTGCCTGGAGGGAACACTGGGGCTTCTTCTCAGTGTCTCTGACATAGGGTTTCACTGTCCCGGGAAAGTCTCTGCTAACACCGTGCAGAGCGCTGTGCCCAATATACAGAAACGTCTTGCGGTATCTCCTACAGGGAAAGTGCCAGGAGGGAATTGTCGAGCTTGTTCTCAGTGTCTCTGAGAATTGCTCTGATTATCCCTGTGACCTCTTTGCTAAGGCTCTCCAGAGAGACGTCCTCAAAACAAACACACATCTTGACATATCTCCCGCATTGATCGCAGTGTCTCCAGGAACGGCATTCAAGGAGCCAGGACCTTTTCTCCCTACACTGTCCATTGGGTTGTCCTCAAAACCAATATACATCCTGCTATATCTCCCACATGGAAAGTGCCAGGAGGGAGAAGTGGGGATTATGTTTAGACTTTCTCGGAACTGCTTCAAATCAACTAGATATCTTTGTGCTGTAAATCTCCCAACAGCCAAACGCAAAAGCAGCAAACATCTCGCTGTATGTCCCACATCCAAAGTGCCAAGAGAGAGCTTGCTCTCCCTGTCTTTGAGTACTGTTTTCACTGTCCCGGTTACCTCTTTGCTAACATTCTCTTCAGAGCTGCAGTGAAACCAGGAACCACGTGGAGAAGGCACCCACACTGAAAGTGCCTGGAGGGAACATTGGGGCTTCTTCTCAGTGTCTCTGACATAGGGTTTCACTGTCCCGCGAAAGTCTCTGCTAACACCGTGCAGAGCGCTGTGCCCAATATACAGAAACGTCTTGCGGTATCTCCTACAGGGAAAGTGCCAGGAGGGAATTGTCGAGCTTGTTCTCAGTGTCTCTGAGAATTGCTCTGATTATCCCTGTGACCTCTTTGCTAAGACTCTCCAGAGAGACGTCCTCAAAACAAACACACATCTTGACATATCTCCCGCATTGATCGCAGTGTCTCCAGAAACGGCATTCAAGGAGCCAGGACCTTTTCTCCCTACACTGTCCATTGAGTTGTCCTCAAAACCAATATACATCCTGCTAGATCTCCCACATGGAAAGTGCCAGGAGGGAGAAGTGGGGATTATGTTTAGACTTTCTCGGAACTGCTTCAAATCAACTAGATATCTTTGTGCTGTAAATCTCCCAACAGCCAAACGCAAAAGCAGCAAACATCTCGCTGTATGTCCCACATCCAAAGTGCCAAGAGAGAGCTTGCTCTCCCTGTCTTTGAGTACTGTTTTCACTGTCCCGGTTACCTCTTTGCTAACATTCTCTTCAGAGCTGCAGTGAAACCAGGAACCACGTGGAGAAGGCACCCACACTGAAAGTGCCTGGAGGGAACATTGGGGCTTCTTCTCAGTGTCTCTGACATAGGGTTTCACTGTCCCGGGAAAGTCTCTGCTAACACCGTGCAGAGCGCTGTGCCCAATATACAGAAACGTCTTGCGGTATCTCCTACAGGGAAAGTGCCAGGAGGGAATTGTGGAGCTTGTTCTCAGTGTCTCTGAGAATTGCTCTGATTATCCCTGTGACCTCTTTGCTAAGACTCTCCAGAGAGACGTCCTCAAAACAAACACACATCTTGACATATCTCCCGCATTGATCGCAGTGTCTCCAGAAACGGCATTCAAGGAGCCAGGACCTTTTCTCCCTACACTGTCCATTGAGTTGTCCTCAAAACCAATATACATCCTGCTATATCTCCCACATGGAAAGTGCCAGGAGGGAGAAGTGGGGATTATGTTTAGACTTTCTCGGAACTGCTTCAAATTATCTAGATATCTTTGTGCTGTAAATCTCCCAACAGCCAAACGCAAAAGCAGCAAACATCTCGCTGTATGTCCCACATCCAAAGTGCCAAGAGAGAGCTTGCTCTCCCTGTCTTTGAGTACTGTTTTCACTGTCCCGGTTACCTCTTTGCTAACATTCTCTTCAGAGCTGCAGTGAAACCAGGAACCACGTGGAGAAGGCACCCACACTGAAAGTGCCTGGAGGGAACATTGGGGCTTCTTCTCAGTGTCTCTGACATAGGGTTTCACTGTCCCGCGAAAGTCTCTGCTAACACCCTGCAGAGCGCTGTGCCCAATATACAGAAACGTCTTGCGGTATCTCCTACAGGGAAAGTGCCAGGAGGGAATTGTCGAGCTTGTTCTCAGTGTCTCTGAGAATTGCTCTGATTATCCCTGTGACCTCTTTGCTAAGACTCTCCAGAGAGACGTCCTCAAAACAAACACACATCTTGACATATCTCCCGCATTGATCGCAGTGTCTCCAGAAACGGCATTCAAGGAGCCAGGACCTTTTCTCCCTACACTGTCCATTGAGTTGTCCTCAAAACCAATATACATCCTGCTATATCTCCCACATGGAAAGTGCCAGGAGGGAGAAGTGGGGATTATGTTTAGACTTTCTCGGAACTGCTTCAAATTATCTAGATATCTTTGTGCTGTAAATCTCCCAACAGCCAAACGCAAAAGCAGCAAACATCTCGCTGTATGTCCCACATCCAAAGTGCCAAGAGAGAGCTTGCTCTCCCTGTCTTTGAGTACTGTTTTCACTGTCCCGGTTACCTCTTTGCTAACATTCTCTTCAGAGCTGCAGTGAAACCAGGAACCACGTGGAGAAGGCACCCACACTGAAAGTGCCTGGAGGGAACATTGGGGCTTCTTCTCAGTGTCTCTGACATAGGGTTTCACTGTCCCGCGAAAGTCTCTGCTAACACCCTGCAGAGCGCTGTGCCCAATATACAGAAACGTCTTGCGGTATCTCCTACAGGGAAAGTGCCAGGAGGGAATTGTGGAGCTTGTTCTCAGTGTCTCTGAGAATTGCTCTGATTATGCCTGTGACCTCTTTGCTAAGACTCTCCAGAGAGACGTCCTCAAAACAAACACACATCTTGACATATCTCCCGCATTGATCGCAGTGTCTCCAGAAACGGCATTCAAGGAGCCAGGACCTTTTCTCCCTACACTGTCCATTGAGTTGTCCTCAAAACCAATATACATCCTGCTAGATCTCCCACATGGAAAGTGCCAGGAGGGAGAAGTGGGGATTATGTTTAGACTTTCTCGGAACTGCTTCAAATCAACTAGATATCTTTGTGCTGTAAATCTCCCAACAGCCAAACGCAAAAGCAGCAAACATCTCGCTGTATGTCCCACATCCAAAGTGCCAAGAGAGAGCTTGCTCTCCCTGTCTTTGAGTACTGTTTTCACTGTCCCGGTTACCTCTTTGCTAACATTCTCTTCAGAGCTGCAGTGAAACCAGGAACCACGTGGAGAAGGCACCCACACTGAAAGTGCCTGGAGGGAACACTGGGGCTTCTTCTCAGTGTCTCTGACATAGGGTTTCACTGTCCCGGGAAAGTCTCTGCTAACACCGTGCAGAGCGCTGTGCCCAATATACAGAAACGTCTTGCGGTATCTCCTACAGGGAAAGTGCCAGGAGGGAATTGTCGAGCTTGTTCTCAGTGTCTCTGAGAATTGCTCTGATTATCCCTGTGACCTCTTTGCTAAGACTCTCCAGAGAGACGTCCTCAAAACAAACACACATCTTGACATATCTCCCGCATTGATCGCAGTGTCTCCAGAAACGGCATTCAAGGAGCCAGGACCTTTTCTCCCTACACTGTCCATTGAGTTGTCCTCAAAACCAATATACATCCTGCTATATCTCCCACATGGAAAGTGCCAGGAGGGAGAAGTGGGGATTATGTTTAGACTTTCTCGGAACTGCTTCAAATCAACTAGATATCTTTGTGCTGTAAATCTCCCAACAGCCAAACGCAAAAGCAGCAAACATCTCGCTGTATGTCCCACATCCAAAGTGCCAAGAGAGAGCTTGCTCTCCCTGTCTTTGAGTACTGTTTTCACTGTCCCGGTTACCTCTTTGCTAACATTCTCTTCAGAGCTGCAGTGAAACCAGGAACCACGTGGAGAAGGCACCCACACTGAAAGTGCCTGGAGGGAACATTGGGGCTTCTTCTCAGTGTCTCTGACATAGGGTTTCACTGTCCCGGGAAAGTCTCTGCTAACACCGTGCAGAGCGCTGTGCCCAATATACAGAAACGTCTTGCGGTATCTCCTACAGGGAAAGTGCCAGGAGGGAATTGTGGAGCTTGTTCTCAGTGTCTCTGAGAATTGCTCTGATTATCCCTGTGACCTCTTTGCTAAGACTCTCCAGAGAGACGTCCTCAAAACAAACACACATCTTGACATATCTCCCGCATTGATCGCAGTGTCTCCAGAAACGGCATTCAAGGAGCCAGGACCTTTTCTCCCTACACTGTCCATTGAGTTGTCCTCAAAACCAATATACATCCTGCTATATCTCCCACATGGAAAGTGCCAGGAGGGAGAAGTGGGGATTATGTTTAGACTTTCTCGGAACTGCTTCAAATTATCTAGATATCTTTGTGCTGTAAATCTCCCAACAGCCAAACGCAAAAGCAGCAAACATCTCGCTGTATGTCCCACATCCAAAGTGCCAAGAGAGAGCTTGCTCTCCCTGTCTTTGAGTACTGTTTTCACTGTCCCGGTTACCTCTTTGCTAACATTCTCTTCAGAGCTGCAGTGAAACCAGGAACCACGTGGAGAAGGCACCCACACTGAAAGTGCCTGGAGGGAACATTGGGGCTTCTTCTCAGTGTCTCTGACATAGGGTTTCACTGTCCCGCGAAAGTCTCTGCTAACACCCTGCAGAGCGCTGTGCCCAATATACAGAAACGTCTTGCGGTATCTCCTACAGGGAAAGTGCCAGGAGGGAATTGTCGAGCTTGTTCTCAGTGTCTCTGAGAATTGCTCTGATTATCCCTGTGACCTCTTTGCTAAGACTCTCCAGAGAGACGTCCTCAAAACAAACACACATCTTGACATATCTCCCGCATTGATCGCAGTGTCTCCAGAAACGGCATTCAAGGAGCCAGGACCTTTTCTCCCTACACTGTCCATTGAGTTGTCCTCAAAACCAATATACATCCTGCTATATCTCCCACATGGAAAGTGCCAGGAGGGAGAAGTGGGGATTATGTTTAGACTTTCTCGGAACTGCTTCAAATTATCTAGATATCTTTGTGCTGTAAATCTCCCAACAGCCAAACGCAAAAGCAGCAAACATCTCGCTGTATGTCCCACATCCAAAGTGCCAAGAGAGAGCTTGCTCTCCCTGTCTTTGAGTACTGTTTTCACTGTCCCGGTTACCTCTTTGCTAACATTCTCTTCAGAGCTGCAGTGAAACCAGGAACCACGTGGAGAAGGCACCCACACTGAAAGTGCCTGGAGGGAACATTGGGGCTTCTTCTCAGTGTCTCTGACATAGGGTTTCACTGTCCCGCGAAAGTCTCTGCTAACACCCTGCAGAGCGCTGTGCCCAATATACAGAAACGTCTTGCGGTATCTCCTACAGGGAAAGTGCCAGGAGGGAATTGTGGAGCTTGTTCTCAGTGTCTCTGAGAATTGCTCTGATTATGCCTGTGACCTCTTTGCTAAGACTCTCCAGAGAGACGTCCTCAAAACAAACACACATCTTGACATATCTCCCGCATTGATCGCAGTGTCTCCAGAAACGGCATTCAAGGAGCCAGGACCTTTTCTCCCTACACTGTCCATTGAGTTGTCCTCAAAACCAATATACATCCTGCTATATCTCCCACATGGAAAGTGCCAGGAGGGAGAAGTGGGGATTATGTTTAGACTTTCTCGGAACTGCTTCAAATCAACTAGATATCTTTGTGCTGTAAATCTCCCAACAGCCAAACGCAAAAGCAGCAAACATCTCGCTGTATGTCCCACATCCAAAGTGCCAAGAGAGAGCTTGCTCTCCCTGTCTTTGAGTACTGTTTTCACTGTCCCGGTTACCTCTTTGCTAACATTCTCTTCAGAGCTGCAGTGAAACCAGGAACCACGTGGAGAAGGCACCCACACTGAAAGTGCCTGGAGGGAACATTGGGGCTTCTTCTCAGTGTCTCTGACATAGGGTTTCACTGTCCCGGGAAAGTCTCTGCTAACACCGTGCAGAGCGCTGTGCCCAATATACAGAAACATCTTGCGGTATCTCCTACAGGGAAAGTGCCAGGAGGGAATTGTCGAGCTTGTTCTCAGTGTCTCTGAGAATTGCTCTGATTATCCCTGTGACCTCTTTGCTAAGGCTCTCCAGAGAGACGTCCTCAAAACAAACACACATCTTGACATATCTCCCGCATTGATCGCAGTGTCTCCAGGAACGGCATTCAAGGAGCCAGGACCTTTTCTCCCTACACTGTCCATTGAGTTGTCCTCAAAACCAATATACATCCTGCTAGATCTCCCACATGGAAAGTGCCAGGAGGGAGAAGTGGGGATTATGTTTAGACTTTCTCGGAACTGCTTCAAATCAACTAGATATCTTTGTGCTGTAAATCTCCCAACAGCCAAACGCAAAAGCAGCAAACATCTCGCTGTATGTCCCACATCCAAAGTGCCAAGAGAGAGCTTGCTCTCCCTGTCTTTGAGTACTGTTTTCACTGTCCCGGTTACCTCTTTGCTAACATTCTCTTCAGAGCTGCAGTGAAACCAGGAACCACGTGGAGAAGGCACCCACACTGAAAGTGCCTGGAGGGAACATTGGGGCTTCTTCTCAGTGTCTCTGACATAGGGTTTCACTGTCCCGCGAAAGTCTCTGCTAACACCCTGCAGAGCGCTGTGCCCAATATACAGAAACGTCTTGCGGTATCTCCTACAGGGAAAGTGCCAGGAGGGAATTGTCGAGCTTGTTCTCAGTGTCTCTGAGAATTGCTCTGATTATCCCTGTGACCTCTTTGCTAAGACTCTCCAGAGAGACGTCCTCAAAACAAACACACATCTTGACATATCTCCCGCATTGATCGCAGTGTCTCCAGAAACGGCATTCAAGGAGCCAGGACCTTTTCTCCCTACACTGTCCATTGAGTTGTCCTCAAAACCAATATACATCCTGCTAGATCTCCCACATGGAAAGTGCCAGGAGGGAGAAGTGGGGATTATGTTTAGACTTTCTCGGAACTGCTTCAAATCAACTAGATATCTTTGTGCTGTAAATCTCCCAACAGCCAAACGCAAAAGCAGCAAACATCTCGCTGTATGTCCCACATCCAAAGTGCCAAGAGAGAGCTTGCTCTCCCTGTCTTTGAGTACTGTTTTCACTGTCCCGGTTACCTCTTTGCTAACATTCTCTTCAGAGCTGCAGTGAAACCAGGAACCACGTGGAGAAGGCACCCACACTGAAAGTGCCTGGAGGGAACACTGGGGCTTCTTCTCAGTGTCTCTGACATAGGGTTTCACTGTCCCGGGAAAGTCTCTGCTAACACCGTGCAGAGCGCTGTGCCCAATATACAGAAACGTCTTGCGGTATCTCCTACAGGGAAAGTGCCAGGAGGGAATTGTCGAGCTTGTTCTCAGTGTCTCTGAGAATTGCTCTGATTATCCCTGTGACCTCTTTGCTAAGACTCTCCAGAGAGACGTCCTCAAAACAAACACACATCTTGACATATCTCCCGCATTGATCGCAGTGTCTCCAGAAACGGCATTCAAGGAGCCAGGACCTTTTCTCCCTACACTGTCCATTGAGTTGTCCTCAAAACCAATATACATCCTGCTATATCTCCCACATGGAAAGTGCCAGGAGGGAGAAGTGGGGATTATGTTTAGACTTTCTCGGAACTGCTTCAAATCAACTAGATATCTTTGTGCTGTAAATCTCCCAACAGCCAAACGCAAAAGCAGCAAACATCTCGCTGTATGTCCCACATCCAAAGTGCCAAGAGAGAGCTTGCTCTCCCTGTCTTTGAGTACTGTTTTCACTGTCCCGGTTACCTCTTTGCTAACATTCTCTTCAGAGCTGCAGTGAAACCAGGAACCACGTGGAGAAGGCACCCACACTGAAAGTGCCTGGAGGGAACATTGGGGCTTCTTCTCAGTGTCTCTGACATAGGGTTTCACTGTCCCGGGAAAGTCTCTGCTAACACCGTGCAGAGCGCTGTGCCCAATATACAGAAACGTCTTGCGGTATCTCCTACAGGGAAAGTGCCAGGAGGGAATTGTCGAGCTTGTTCTCAGTGTCTCTGAGAATTGCTCTGATTATGCCTGTGACCTCTTTGCTAAGACTCTCCAGAGAGACGTCCTCAAAACAAACACACATCTTGACATATCTCCCGCATTGATCGCAGTGTCTCCAGGAACGGCATTCAAGGAGCCAGGACCTTTTCTGCCTACACTGTCCATTGGGTTGTCCTCAAAACCAATATACATCCTGCTATATCTCCCACATGGAAAGTGCCAGGAGGGAGAAGTGGGGATTATGTTTAGACTTTCTCGGAACTGCTTCAAATCAACTAGATATCTTTGTGCTGTAAATCTCCCAACAGCCAAACGCAAAAGCAGCAAACATCTCGCTGTATGTCCCACATCCAAAGTGCCAAGAGAGAGCTTGCTCTCCCTGTCTTTGAGTACTGTTTTCACTGTCCCGGTTACCTCTTTGCTAACATTCTCTTCAGAGCTGCAGTGAAACCAGGAACCACGTGGAGAAGGCACCCACACTGAAAGTGCCTGGAGGGAACATTGGGGCTTCTTCTCAGTGTCTCTGACATAGGGTTTCACTGTCCCGCGAAAGTCTCTGCTAACACCGTGCAGAGCGCTGTGCCCAATATACAGAAACGTCTTGCGGTATCTCCTACAGGGAAAGTGCCAGGAGGGAATTGTGGAGCTTGTTCTCAGTGTCTCTGAGAATTGCTCTGATTATCCCTGTGACCTCTTTGCTAAGACTCTCCAGAGAGACGTCCTCAAAACAAACACACATCTTGACATATCTCCCGCATTGATCGCAGTGTCTCCAGAAACGGCATTCAAGGAGCCAGGACCTTTTCTCCCTACACTGTCCATTGAGTTGTCCTCAAAACCAATATACATCCTGCTAGATCTCCCACATGGAAAGTGCCAGGAGGGAGAAGTGGGGATTATGTTTAGACTTTCTCGGAACTGCTTCAAATCAACTAGATATCTTTGTGCTGTAAATCTCCCAACAGCCAAACGCAAAAGCAGCAAACATCTCGCTGTATGTCCCACATCCAAAGTGCCAAGAGAGAGCTTGCTCTCCCTGTCTTTGAGTACTGTTTTCACTGTCCCGGTTACCTCTTTGCTAACATTCTCTTCAGAGCTGCAGTGAAACCAGGAACCACGTGGAGAAGGCACCCACACTGAAAGTGCCTGGAGGGAACACTGGGGCTTCTTCTCAGTGTCTCTGACATAGGGTTTCACTGTCCCGGGAAAGTCTCTGCTAACACCGTGCAGAGCGCTGTGCCCAATATACAGAAACGTCTTGCGGTATCTCCTACAGGGAAAGTGCCAGGAGGGAATTGTCGAGCTTGTTCTCAGTGTCTCTGAGAATTGCTCTGATTATCCCTGTGACCTCTTTGCTAAGACTCTCCAGAGAGACGTCCTCAAAACAAACACACATCTTGACATATCTCCCGCATTGATCGCAGTGTCTCCAGAAACGGCATTCAAGGAGCCAGGACCTTTTCTCCCTACACTGTCCATTGAGTTGTCCTCAAAACCAATATACATCCTGCTATATCTCCCACATGGAAAGTGCCAGGAGGGAGAAGTGGGGATTATGTTTAGACTTTCTCGGAACTGCTTCAAATCAACTAGATATCTTTGTGCTGTAAATCTCCCAACAGCCAAACGCAAAAGCAGCAAACATCTCGCTGTATGTCCCACATCCAAAGTGCCAAGAGAGAGCTTGCTCTCCCTGTCTTTGAGTACTGTTTTCACTGTCCCGGTTACCTCTTTGCTAACATTCTCTTCAGAGCTGCAGTGAAACCAGGAACCACGTGGAGAAGGCACCCACACTGAAAGTGCCTGGAGGGAACATTGGGGCTTCTTCTCAGTGTCTCTGACATAGGGTTTCACTGTCCCGGGAAAGTCTCTGCTAACACCGTGCAGAGCGCTGTGCCCAATATACAGAAACATCTTGCGGTATCTCCTACAGGGAAAGTGCCAGGAGGGAATTGTCGAGCTTGTTCTCAGTGTCTCTGAGAATTGCTCTGATTATCCCTGTGACCTCTTTGCTAAGGCTCTCCAGAGAGACGTCCTCAAAACAAACACACATCTTGACATATCTCCCGCATTGATCGCAGTGTCTCCAGGAACGGCATTCAAGGAGCCAGGACCTTTTCTCCCTACACTGTCCATTGAGTTGTCCTCAAAACCAATATACATCCTGCTATATCTCCCACATGGAAAGTGCCAGGAGGGAGAAGTGGGGATTATGTTTAGACTTTCTCGGAACTGCTTCAAATCAACTAGATATCTTTGTGCTGTAAATCTCCCAACAGCCAAACGCAAAAGCAGCAAACATCTCGCTGTATGTCCCACATCCAAAGTGCCAAGAGAGAGCTTGCTCTCCCTGTCTTTGAGTACTGTTTTCACTGTCCCGGTTACCTCTTTGCTAACATTCTCTTCAGAGCTGCAGTGAAACCAGGAACCACGTGGAGAAGGCACCCACACTGAAAGTGCCTGGAGGGAACATTGGGGCTTCTTCTCAGTGTCTCTGACATAGGGTTTCACTGTCCCGCGAAAGTCTCTGCTAACACCCTGCAGAGCGCTGTGCCCAATATACAGAAACGTCTTGCGGTATCTCCTACAGGGAAAGTGCCAGGAGGGAATTGTGGAGCTTGTTCTCAGTGTCTCTGAGAATTGCTCTGATTATCCCTGTGACCTCTTTGCTAAGACTCTCCAGAGAGACGTCCTCAAAACAAACACACATCTTGACATATCTCCCGCATTGATCGCAGTGTCTCCAGAAACGGCATTCAAGGAGCCAGGACCTTTTCTCCCTACACTGTCCATTGAGTTGTCCTCAAAACCAATATACATCCTGCTAGATCTCCCACATGGAAAGTGCCAGGAGGGAGAAGTGGGGATTATGTTTAGACTTTCTCGGAACTGCTTCAAATCAACTAGATATCTTTGTGCTGTAAATCTCCCAACAGCCAAACGCAAAAGCAGCAAACATCTCGCTGTATGTCCCACATCCAAAGTGCCAAGAGAGAGCTTGCTCTCCCTGTCTTTGAGTACTGTTTTCACTGTCCCGGTTACCTCTTTGCTAACATTCTCTTCAGAGCTGCAGTGAAACCAGGAACCACGTGGAGAAGGCACCCACACTGAAAGTGCCTGGAGGGAACACTGGGGCTTCTTCTCAGTGTCTCTGACATAGGGTTTCACTGTCCCGGGAAAGTCTCTGCTAACACCGTGCAGAGCGCTGTGCCCAATATACAGAAACGTCTTGCGGTATCTCCTACAGGGAAAGTGCCAGGAGGGAATTGTCGAGCTTGTTCTCAGTGTCTCTGAGAATTGCTCTGATTATCCCTGTGACCTCTTTGCTAAGACTCTCCAGAGAGACGTCCTCAAAACAAACACACATCTTGACATATCTCCCGCATTGATCGCAGTGTCTCCAGAAACGGCATTCAAGGAGCCAGGACCTTTTCTCCCTACACTGTCCATTGAGTTGTCCTCAAAACCAATATACATCCTGCTATATCTCCCACATGGAAAGTGCCAGGAGGGAGAAGTGGGGATTATGTTTAGACTTTCTCGGAACTGCTTCAAATCAACTAGATATCTTTGTGCTGTAAATCTCCCAACAGCCAAACGCAAAAGCAGCAAACATCTCGCTGTATGTCCCACATCCAAAGTGCCAAGAGAGAGCTTGCTCTCCCTGTCTTTGAGTACTGTTTTCACTGTCCCGGTTACCTCTTTGCTAACATTCTCTTCAGAGCTGCAGTGAAACCAGGAACCACGTGGAGAAGGCACCCACACTGAAAGTGCCTGGAGGGAACATTGGGGCTTCTTCTCAGTGTCTCTGACATAGGGTTTCACTGTCCCGGGAAAGTCTCTGCTAACACCGTGCAGAGCGCTGTGCCCAATATACAGAAACGTCTTGCGGTATCTCCTACAGGGAAAGTGCCAGGAGGGAATTGTCGAGCTTGTTCTCAGTGTCTCTGAGAATTGCTCTGATTATGCCTGTGACCTCTTTGCTAAGACTCTCCAGAGAGACGTCCTCAAAACAAACACACATCTTGACATATCTCCCGCATTGATCGCAGTGTCTCCAGGAACGGCATTCAAGGAGCCAGGACCTTTTCTGCCTACACTGTCCATTGGGTTGTCCTCAAAACCAATATACATCCTGCTATATCTCCCACATGGAAAGTGCCAGGAGGGAGAAGTGGGGATTATGTTTAGACTTTCTCGGAACTGCTTCAAATCAACTAGATATCTTTGTGCTGTAAATCTCCCAACAGCCAAACGCAAAAGCAGCAAACATCTCGCTGTATGTCCCACATCCAAAGTGCCAAGAGAGAGCTTGCTCTCCCTGTCTTTGAGTACTGTTTTCACTGTCCCGGTTACCTCTTTGCTAACATTCTCTTCAGAGCTGCAGTGAAACCAGGAACCACGTGGAGAAGGCACCCACACTGAAAGTGCCTGGAGGGAACATTGGGGCTTCTTCTCAGTGTCTCTGACATAGGGTTTCACTGTCCCGCGAAAGTCTCTGCTAACACCGTGCAGAGCGCTGTGCCCAATATACAGAAACGTCTTGCGGTATCTCCTACAGGGAAAGTGCCAGGAGGGAATTGTGGAGCTTGTTCTCAGTGTCTCTGAGAATTGCTCTGATTATCCCTGTGACCTCTTTGCTAAGACTCTCCAGAGAGACGTCCTCAAAACAAACACACATCTTGACATATCTCCCGCATTGATCGCAGTGTCTCCAGAAACGGCATTCAAGGAGCCAGGACCTTTTCTCCCTACACTGTCCATTGAGTTGTCCTCAAAACCAATATACATCCTGCTAGATCTCCCACATGGAAAGTGCCAGGAGGGAGAAGTGGGGATTATGTTTAGACTTTCTCGGAACTGCTTCAAATCAACTAGATATCTTTGTGCTGTAAATCTCCCAACAGCCAAACGCAAAAGCAGCAAACATCTCGCTGTATGTCCCACATCCAAAGTGCCAAGAGAGAGCTTGCTCTCCCTGTCTTTGAGTACTGTTTTCACTGTCCCGGTTACCTCTTTGCTAACATTCTCTTCAGAGCTGCAGTGAAACCAGGAACCACGTGGAGAAGGCACCCACACTGAAAGTGCCTGGAGGGAACACTGGGGCTTCTTCTCAGTGTCTCTGACATAGGGTTTCACTGTCCCGGGAAAGTCTCTGCTAACACCGTGCAGAGCGCTGTGCCCAATATACAGAAACGTCTTGCGGTATCTCCTACAGGGAAAGTGCCAGGAGGGAATTGTCGAGCTTGTTCTCAGTGTCTCTGAGAATTGCTCTGATTATCCCTGTGACCTCTTTGCTAAGACTCTCCAGAGAGACGTCCTCAAAACAAACACACATCTTGACATATCTCCCGCATTGATCGCAGTGTCTCCAGAAACGGCATTCAAGGAGCCAGGACCTTTTCTCCCTACACTGTCCATTGAGTTGTCCTCAAAACCAATATACATCCTGCTATATCTCCCACATGGAAAGTGCCAGGAGGGAGAAGTGGGGATTATGTTTAGACTTTCTCGGAACTGCTTCAAATCAACTAGATATCTTTGTGCTGTAAATCTCCCAACAGCCAAACGCAAAAGCAGCAAACATCTCGCTGTATGTCCCACATCCAAAGTGCCAAGAGAGAGCTTGCTCTCCCTGTCTTTGAGTACTGTTTTCACTGTCCCGGTTACCTCTTTGCTAACATTCTCTTCAGAGCTGCAGTGAAACCAGGAACCACGTGGAGAAGGCACCCACACTGAAAGTGCCTGGAGGGAACATTGGGGCTTCTTCTCAGTGTCTCTGACATAGGGTTTCACTGTCCCGGGAAAGTCTCTGCTAACACCGTGCAGAGCGCTGTGCCCAATATACAGAAACGTCTTGCGGTATCTCCTACAGGGAAAGTGCCAGGAGGGAATTGTGGAGCTTGTTCTCAGTGTCTCTGAGAATTGCTCTGATTATCCCTGTGACCTCTTTGCTAAGACTCTCCAGAGAGACGTCCTCAAAACAAACACACATCTTGACATATCTCCCGCATTGATCGCAGTGTCTCCAGAAACGGCATTCAAGGAGCCAGGACCTTTTCTCCCTACACTGTCCATTGAGTTGTCCTCAAAACCAATATACATCCTGCTATATCTCCCACATGGAAAGTGCCAGGAGGGAGAAGTGGGGATTATGTTTAGACTTTCTCGGAACTGCTTCAAATCATCTAGATATCTTTGTGCTGTAAATCTCCCAACAGCCAAACGCAAAAGCAGCAAACATCTCGCTGTATGTCCCACATCCAAAGTGCCAAGAGAGAGCTTGCTCTCCCTGTCTTTGAGTACTGTTTTCACTGTCCCGGTTACCTCTTTGCTAACATTCTCTTCAGAGCTGCAGTGAAACCAGGAACCACGTGGAGAAGGCACCCACACTGAAAGTGCCTGGAGGGAACATTGGGGCTTCTTCTCAGTGTCTCTGACATAGGGTTTCACTGTCCCGGGAAAGTCTCTGCTAACACCGTGCAGAGCGCTGTGCCCAATATACAGAAACGTCTTGCGGTATCTCCTACAGGGAAAGTGCCAGGAGGGAATTGTCGAGCTTGTTCTCAGTGTCTCTGAGAATTGCTCTGATTATGCCTGTGACCTCTTTGCTAAGACTCTCCAGAGAGACGTCCTCAAAACAAACACACATCTTGACATATCTCCCGCATTGATCGCAGTGTCTCCAGGAACGGCATTCAAGGAGCCAGGACCTTTTCTGCCTACACTGTCCATTGGGTTGTCCTCAAAACCAATATACATCCTGCTATATCTCCCACATGGAAAGTGCCAGGAGGGAGAAGTGGGGATTATGTTTAGACTTTCTCGGAACTGCTTCAAATCAACTAGATATCTTTGTGCTGTAAATCTCCCAACAGCCAAACGCAAAAGCAGCAAACATCTCGCTGTATGTCCCACATCCAAAGTGCCAAGAGAGAGCTTGCTCTCCCTGTCTTTGAGTACTGTTTTCACTGTCCCGGTTACCTCTTTGCTAACATTCTCTTCAGAGCTGCAGTGAAACCAGGAACCACGTGGAGAAGGCACCCACACTGAAAGTGCCTGGAGGGAACACTGGGACTTCTTCTCAGTGTCTCTGACATAGGGTTTCACTGTCCCGCGAAAGTCTCTGCTAACACCGTGCAGAGCGCTGTGCCCAATATACAGAAACGTCTTGCGGTATCTCCTACAGGGAAAGTGCCAGGAGGGAATTGTGGAGCTTGTTCTCAGTGTCTCTGAGAATTGCTCTGATTATCCCTGTGACCTCTTTGCTAAGACTCTCCAGAGAGACGTCCTCAAAACAAACACACATCTTGACATATCTCCCGCATTGATCGCAGTGTCTCCAGAAACGGCATTCAAGGAGCCAGGACCTTTTCTCCCTACACTGTCCATTGAGTTGTCCTCAAAACCAATATACATCCTGCTATATCTCCCACATGGAAAGTGCCAGGAGGGAGAAGTGGGGATTATGTTTAGACTTTCTCGGAACTGCTTCAAATCAACTAGATATCTTTGTGCTGTAAATCTCCCAACAGCCAAACGCAAAAGCAGCAAACATCTCGCTGTATGTCCCACATCCAAAGTGCCAAGAGAGAGCTTGCTCTCCCTGTCTTTGAGTACTGTTTTCACTGTCCCGGTTACCTCTTTGCTAACATTCTCTTCAGAGCTGCAGTGAAACCAGGAACCACGTGGAGAAGGCACCCACACTGAAAGTGCCTGGAGGGAACATTGGGGCTTCTTCTCAGTGTCTCTGACATAGGGTTTCACTGTCCCGCGAAAGTCTCTGCTAACACCGTGCAGAGCGCTGTGCCCAATATACAGAAACGTCTTGCGGTATCTCCTACAGGGAAAGTGCCAGGAGGGAATTGTGGAGCTTGTTCTCAGTGTCTCTGAGAATTGCTCTGATTATCCCTGTGACCTCTTTGCTAAGACTCTCCAGAGAGACGTCCTCAAAACAAACACACATCTTGACATATCTCCCGCATTGATCGCAGTGTCTCCAGAAACGGCATTCAAGGAGCCAGGACCTTTTCTCCCTACACTGTCCATTGAGTTGTCCTCAAAACCAATATACATCCTGCTATATCTCCCACATGGAAAGTGCCAGGAGGGAGAAGTGGGGATTATGTTTAGACTTTCTCGGAACTGCTTCAAATCAACTAGATATCTTTGTGCTGTAAATCTCCCAACAGCCAAACGCAAAAGCAGCAAACATCTCGCTGTATGTCCCACATCCAAAGTGCCAAGAGAGAGCTTGCTCTCCCTGTCTTTGAGTACTGTTTTCACTGTCCCGGTTACCTCTTTGCTAACATTCTCTTCAGAGCTGCAGTGAAACCAGGAACCACGTGGAGAAGGCACCCACACTGAAAGTGCCTGGAGGGAACATTGGGGCTTCTTCTCAGTGTCTCTGACATAGGGTTTCACTGTCCCGCGAAAGTCTCTGCTAACACCGTGCAGAGCGCTGTGCCCAATATACAGAAATGTCTTGCGGTATCTCCTACAGGGAAAGTGCCAGGAGGGAATTGTGGAGCTTGTTCTCAGTGTCTCTGAGAATTGCTCTGATTATCCCTGTGACCTCTTTGCTAAGACTCTCCAGAGAGACGTCCTCAAAACAAACACACATCTTGACATATCTCCCGCATTGATCGCAGTGTCTCCAGAAACGGCATTCAAGGAGCCAGGACCTTTTCTCCCTACACTGTCCATTGAGTTGTCCTCAAAACCAATATACATCCTGCTATATCTCCTACATGGAAAGTGCCAGGAGGGAGAAGTGGGGATTATGTTTAGACTTTCTCGGAACTGCTTCAAATCAACTAGATATCTTTGTGCTGTAAATCTCCCAACAGCCAAACGCAAAAGCAGCAAACATCTCGCTGTATGTCCCACATCCAAAGTGCCAAGAGAGAGCTTGCTCTCCCTGTCTTTGAGTACTGTTTTCACTGTCCCGGTTACCTCTTTGCTAACATTCTCTTCAGAGCTGCAGTGAAACCAGGAACCACGTGGAGAAGGCACCCACACTGAAAGTGCCTGGAGGGAACATTGGGGCTTCTTCTCAGTGTCTCTGACATAGGGTTTCACTGTCCCGCGAAAGTCTCTGCTAACACCGTGCAGAGCGCTGTGCCCAATATACAGAAACGTCTTGCGGTATCTCCTACAGGGAAAGTGCCAGGAGGGAATTGTGGAGCTTGTTCTCAGTGTCTCTGAGAATTGCTCTGATTATCCCTGTGACCTCTTTGCTAAGACTCTCCAGAGAGACGTCCTCAAAACAAACACACATCTTGACATATCTCCCGCATTGATCGCAGTGTCTCCAGAAACGGCATTCAAGGAGCCAGGACCTTTTCTCCCTACACTGTCCATTGAGTTGTCCTCAAAACCAATATACATCCTGCTATATCTCCCACATGGAAAGTGCCAGGAGGGAGAAGTGGGGATTATGTTTAGACTTTCTCGGAACTGCTTCAAATCAACTAGATATCTTTGTGCTGTAAATCTCCCAACAGCCAAACGCAAAAGCAGCAAACATCTCGCTGTATGTCCCACATCCAAAGTGCCAAGAGAGAGCTTGCTCTCCCTGTCTTTGAGTACTGTTTTCACTGTCCCGGTTACCTCTTTGCTAACATTCTCTTCAGAGCTGCAGTGAAACCAGGAACCACGTGGAGAAGGCACCCACACTGAAAGTGCCTGGAGGGAACATTGGGGCTTCTTCTCAGTGTCTCTGACATAGGGTTTCACTGTCCCGGGAAAGTCTCTGCTAACACCGTGCAGAGCGCTGTGCCCAATATACAGAAACGTCTTGCGGTATCTCCTACAGGGAAAGTGCCAGGAGGGAATTGTTGAGCTTGTTCTCAGTGTCTCTGAGAATTGCTCTGATTATGCCTGTGACCTCTTTGCTAAGACTCTCCAGAGAGACGCCCTCAAAACAAACACACATCTTGACATATCTCCCGCATTGATCGCAGTGTCTCCAGGAACTGCATTCAAGGAGCCAGGACCTTTTCTCCCTACACTGTCCATTGAGTTGTCCTCAAAACCAATATACATCCTGCTATATCTCCCACATGGAAAGTGCCAGGAGGGAGAAGTGGGGATTATGTTTAGACTTTCTCGGAACTGCTTCAAATCAACTAGATATCTTTGTGCTGTAAATCTCCCAACAGCCAAACGCAAAAGCAGCAAACATCTCGCTGTATGTCCCACATCCAAAGTGCCAAGAGAGCGCTTGCTCTCCCTGTGTTTGAGTACTGTTTTCACTGTCCCGGTTACCTCTTTGCTAACATTCTCTTCAGAGCTGCAGTGAAACCAGGAACCACGTGGAGAAGGCACCCACACTGAAAGTGCCTGGAGGGAACATTGGGGCTTCTTCTCAGTGTCTCTGACATAGGGTTTCACTGTCCCGGGAAAGTCTCTGCTAACACCCTGCAGAGCGCTGTGCCCAATATACAGAAACGTCTTGCGGTATCTCCTACAGGGAAAGTGCCAGGAGGGAATTGTCGAGCTTGTTCTCAGTGTCTCTGAGAATTGCTCTGATTATGCCTGTGACCTCTTTGCTAAGGCTCTCCAGAGAGACGTCCTCAAAACAAACACACATCTTGACATATCTCCCGCATTGATCGCAGTGTCTCCAGAAACGGCATTCAAGGAGCCAGGACCTTTTCTGCCTACACTGTCCATTGAGTTGTCCTCAAAACCAATATACATCCTGCTATATCTCCCACATGGAAAGTGCCAGGAGGGAGAAGTGGGGATTATGTTTAGACTTTCTCGGAACTGCTTCAAATCAACTAGATATCTTTGTGCTGTAAATCTCCCAACAGCCAAACGCAAAAGCAGCAAACATCTCGCTGTATGTCCCACATCCAAAGTGCCAAGAGAGAGCTTGCTCTCCCTGTCTTTGAGTACTGTTTTCACTGTCCCGGTTACCTCTTTGCTAACATTCTCTTCAGAGCTGCAGTGAAACTAGGAACCACGTGGAGAAGGCACCCACACTGAAAGTGCCTGGAGGGAACATTGGGGCTTCTTCTCAGTGTCTCTGACATAGGGTTTCACTGTCCCGCGAAAGTCTCTGCTAACACCCTGCAGAGCGCTGTGCCCAATATACAGAAACGTCTTGCGGTATCTCCTACAGGGAAAGTGCCAGGAGGGAATTGTGGAGCTTGTTCTCAGTGTCTCTGAGAATTGCTCTGATTATCCCTGTGACCTCTTTGCTAAGACTCTCCAGAGAGACGTCCTCAAAACAAACACACATCTTGACATATCTCCCGCATTGATCGCAGTGTCTCCAGAAACGGCATTCAAGGAGCCAGGACCTTTTCTCCCTACACTGTCCATTGAGTTGTCCTCAAAACCAATATACATCCTGCTATATCTCCTACATGGAAAGTGCCAGGAGGGAGAAGTGGGGATTATGTTTAGACTTTCTCGGAACTGCTTCAAATCAACTAGATATCTTTGTGCTGTAAATCTCCCAACAGCCAAACGCAAAAGCAGCAAACATCTCGCTGTATGTCCCACATCCAAAGTGCCAAGAGAGAGCTTGCTCTCCCTGTCTTTGAGTACTGTTTTCACTGTCCCGGTTACCTCTTTGCTAACATTCACTTCAGAGCTGCAGTGAAACCAGGAACCACGTGGAGAAGGCACCCACACTGAAAGTGCCTGGAGGGAACATTGGGGCTTCTTCTCAGTGTCTCTGACATAGGGTTTCACTGTCCCGGGAAAGTCTCTGCTAACACCGTGCAGAGCGCTGTGCCCAATATACAGAAACGTCTTGCGGTATCTCCTACAGGGAAAGTGCCAGGAGGGAATTGTGGAGCTTGTTCTCAGTGTCTCTGAGAATTGCTCTGATTATCCCTGTGACCTCTTTGCTAAGGCTCTCCAGAGAGACGTCCTCAAAACAAACACACATCTTGACATATCTCCCGCATTGATCGCAGTGTCTCCAGAAACGGCATTCAAGGAGCCAGGACCTTTTCTGCCTACACTGTCCATTGAGTTGTCCTCAAAACCAATATACATCCTGCTATATCTCCCACATGGAAAGTGCCAGGAGGGAGAAGTGGGGATTATGTTTAGACTTTCTCGGAACTGCTTCAAATCAACTAGATATCTTTGTGCTGTAAATCTCCCAACAGCCAAACGCAAAAGCAGCAAACATCTCGCTGTATGTCCCACATCCAAAGTGCCAAGAGAGAGCTTGCTCTCCCTGTCTTTGAGTACTGTTTTCACTGTCCCGGTTACCTCTTTGCTAACATTCTCTTCAGAGCTGCAGTGAAACCAGGAACCACGTGGAGAAGGCACCCACACTGAAAGTGCCTGGAGGGAACATTGGGGCTTCTTCTCAGTGTCTCTGACATAGGGTTTCACTGTCCCGCGAAAGTCTCTGCTAACACCGTGCAGAGCGCTGTGCCCAATATACAGAAACGTCTTGCGGTATCTCCTACAGGGAAAGTGCCGGGAGGGAATTGTCGAGCTTGTTCTCAGTGTCTCTGAGAATTGCTCTGATTATCCCTGTGACCTCTTTGCTAAGGCTCTCCAGAGAGACGTCCTCAAAACAAACACACATCTTGACATATCTCCCGCATTGATCGCAGTGTCTCCAGAAACGGCATTCAAGGAGCCAGGACCTTTTCTCCCTACACTGTCCATTGAGTTGTCCTCAAAACCAATATACATCCTGCTATATCTCCCACATGGAAAGTGCCAGGAGGGAGAAGTGGGGATTATGTTTAGACTTTCTCGGAACTGCTTCAAATCAACTAGATATCTTTGTGCTGTAAATCTCCCAACAGCCAAACGCAAAAGCAGCAAACATCTCGCTGTATGTCCCACATCCAAAGTGCCAAGAGAGCGCTTGCTCTCCCTGTCTTTGAGTACTGTTTTCACTGTCCCGGTTACCTCTTTGCTAACATTCTCTTCAGAGCTGCAGTGAAACCAGGAACCACGTGGAGAAGGCACCCACACTGAAAGTGCCTGGAGGGAACATTGGGGCTTCTTCTCAGTGTCTCTGACATAGGGTTTCACTGTCCCGGGAAAGTCTCTGCTAACACCGTGCAGAGCGCTGTGCCCAATATACAGAAACGTCTTGCGGTATCTCCTACAGGGAAAGTGCCAGGAGGGAATTGTGGAGCTTGTTCTCAGTGTCTCTGAGAATTGCTCTGATTATCCCTGTGACCTCTTTGCTAAGGCTCTCCAGAGAGACGTCCTCAAAACAAACACACATCTTGACATATCTCCCGCATTGATCGCAGTGTCTCCAGGAACGGCATTCAAGGAGCCAGGACCTTTTCTGCCTACACTGTCCATTGGGTTGTCCTCAAAACCAATATACATCCTGCTATATCTCCCACATGGAAAGTGCCAGGAGGGAGAAGTGGGGATTATGTTTAGACTTTCTCGGAACTGCTTCAAATCAACTAGATATCTTTGTGCTGTAAATCTCCCAACAGCCAAACGCAAAAGCAGCAAACATCTCGCTGTATGTCCCACATCCAAAGTGCCAAGAGAGAGCTTGCTCTCCCTGTCTTTGAGTACTGTTTTCACTGTCCCGGTTACCTCTTTGCTAACATTCTCTTCAGAGCTGCAGTGAAACCAGGAACCACGTGGAGAAGGCACCCACACTGAAAGTGCCTGGAGGGAACATTGGGGCTTCTTCTCAGTGTCTCTGACATAGGGTTTCACTGTCCCGGGAAAGTCTCTGCTAACACCGTGCAGAGCGCTGTGCCCAATATACAGAAACGTCTTGCGGTATCTCCTACAGGGAAAGTGCCAGGAGGGAATTGTCGAGCTTGTTCTCAGTGTCTCTGAGAATTGCTCTGATTATCCCTGTGACCTCTTTGCTAAGGCTCTCCAGAGAGACGTCCTCAAAACAAACACACATCTTGACATATCTCCCGCATTGATCGCAGTGTCTCCAGAAACGGCATTCAAGGAGCCAGGACCTTTTCTCCCTACACTGTCCATTGAGTTGTCCTCAAAACCAATATACATCCTGCTATATCTCCCACATGGAAAGTGCCAGGAGGGAGAAGTGGGGATTATGTTTAGACTTTCTCGGAACTGCTTCAAATCAACTAGATATCTTTGTGCTGTAAATCTCCCAACAGCCAAACGCAAAAGCAGCAAACATCTCGCTGTATGTCCCACATCCAAAGTGCCAAGAGAGAGCTTGCTCTCCCTGTCTTTGAGTACTGTTTTCACTGTCCCGGTTACCTCTTTGCTAACATTCTCTTCAGAGCTGCAGTGAAACCAGGAACCACGTGGAGAAGGCACCCACACTGAAAGTGCCTGGAGGGAACACTGGGGCTTCTTCTCAGTGTCTCTGACATAGGGTTTCACTGTCCCGCGAAAGTCTCTGCTAACACCCTGCAGAGCGCTGTGCCCAATATACAGAAACGTCTTGCGGTATCTCCTACAGGGAAAGTGCCAGGAGGGAATTGTCGAGCTTGTTCTCAGTGTCTCTGAGAATTGCTCTGATTATCCCTGTGACCTCTTTGCTAAGACTCTCCAGAGAGACGTCCTCAAAACAAACACACATCTTGACATATCTCCCGCATTGATCGCAGTGTCTCCAGAAACGGCATTCAAGGAGCCAGGACCTTTTCTCCCTACACTGTCCATTGAGTTGTCCTCAAAACCAATATACATCCTGCTATATCTCCCACATGGAAAGTGCCAGGAGGGAGAAGTGGGGATTATGTTTAGACTTTCTCGGAACTGCTTCAAATCAACTAGATATCTTTGTGCTGTAAATCTCCCAACAGCCAAACGCAAAAGCAGCAAACATCTCGCTGTATGTCCCACATCCAAAGTGCCAAGAGAGAGCTTGCTCTCCCTGTCTTTGAGTACTGTTTTCACTGTCCCGGTTACCTCTTTGCTAACATTCTCTTCAGAGCTGCAGTGAAACCAGGAACCACGTGGAGAAGGCACCCACACTGAAAGTGCCTGGAGGGAACATTGGGGCTTCTTCTCAGTGTCTCTGACATAGGGTTTCACTGTCCCGGGAAAGTCTCTGCTAACACCGTGCAGAGCGCTGTGCCCAATATACAGAAACGTCTTGCGGTATCTCCTACAGGGAAAGTGCCAGGAGGGAATTGTGGAGCTTGTTCTCAGTGTCTCTGAGAATTGCTCTGATTATCCCTGTGACCTCTTTGCTAAGACTCTCCAGAGAGACGTCCTCAAAACAAACACACATCTTGACATATCTCCCGCATTGATCGCAGTGTCTCCAGAAACGGCATTCAAGGAGCCAGGACCTTTTCTCCCTACACTGTCCATTGAGTTGTCCTCAAAACCAATATACATCCTGCTATATCTCCCACATGGAAAGTGCCAGGAGGGAGAAGTGGGGATTATGTTTAGACTTTCTCGGAACTGCTTCAAATCATCTAGATATCTTTGTGCTGTAAATCTCCCAACAGCCAAACGCAAAAGCAGCAAACATCTCGCTGTATGTCCCACATCCAAAGTGCCAAGAGAGAGCTTGCTCTCCCTGTCTTTGAGTACTGTTTTCACTGTCCCGGTTACCTCTTTGCTAACATTCTCTTCAGAGCTGCAGTGAAACCAGGAACCACGTGGAGAAGGCACCCACACTGAAAGTGCCTGGAGGGAACACTGGGGCTTCTTCTCAGTGTCTCTGACATAGGGTTTCACTGTCCCGGGAAAGTCTCTGCTAACACCGTGCAGAGCGCTGTGCCCAATATACAGAAACGTCTTGCGGTATCTCCTACAGGGAAAGTGCCAGGAGGGAATTGTCGAGCTTGTTCTCAGTGTCTCTGAGAATTGCTCTGATTATCCCTGTGACCTCTTTGCTAAGGCTCTCCAGAGAGACGTCCTCAAAACAAACACACATCTTGACATATCTCCCGCATTGATCGCAGTGTCTCCAGGAACGGCATTCAAGGAGCCAGGACCTTTTCTCCCTACACTGTCCATTGGGTTGTCCTCAAAACCAATATACATCCTGCTATATCTCCCACATGGAAAGTGCCAGGAGGGAGAAGTGGGGATTATGTTTAGACTTTCTCGGAACTGCTTCAAATCAACTAGATATCTTTGTGCTGTAAATCTCCCAACAGCCAAACGCAAAAGCAGCAAACATCTCGCTGTATGTCCCACATCCAAAGTGCCAAGAGAGAGCTTGCTCTCCCTGTCTTTGAGTACTGTTTTCACTGTCCCGGTTACCTCTTTGCTAACATTCTCTTCAGAGCTGCAGTGAAACCAGGAACCACGTGGAGAAGGCACCCACACTGAAAGTGCCTGGAGGGAACACTGGGGCTTCTTCTCAGTGTCTCTGACATAGGGTTTCACTGTCCCGGGAAAGTCTCTGCTAACACCCTGCAGAGCGCTGTGCCCAATATACAGAAACGTCTTGCGGTATCTCCTACAGGGAAAGTGCCAGGAGGGAATTGTCGAGCTTGTTCTCAGTGTCTCTGAGAATTGCTCTGATTATCCCTGTGACCTCTTTGCTAAGACTCTCCAGAGAGACGTCCTCAAAACCAACACACATCTTGACATATCTCCCGCATTGATCGCAGTGTCTCCAGAAACGGCATTCAAGGAGCCAGGACCTTTTCTCCCTACACTGTCCATTGAGTTGTCCTCAAAACCAATATACATCCTGCTATATCTCCCACATGGAAAGTGCCAGGAGGGAGAAGTGGGGATTATGTTTAGACTTTCTCGGAACTGCTTCAAATCAACTAGATATCTTTGTGCTGTAAATCTCCCAACAGCCAAACGCAAAAGCAGCAAACATCTCGCTGTATGTCCCACATCCAAAGTGCCAAGAGAGAGCTTGCTCTCCCTGTCTTTGAGTACTGTTTTCACTGTCCCGGTTACCTCTTTGCTAACATTCTCTTCAGAGCTGCAGTGAAACCAGGAACCACGTGGAGAAGGCACCCACACTGAAAGTGCCTGGAGGGAACACTGGGGCTTCTTCTCAGTGTCTCTGACATAGGGTTTCACTGTCCCGCGAAAGTCTCTGCTAACACCCTGCAGAGCGCTGTGCCCAATATACAGAAACGTCTTGCGGTATCTCCTACAGGGAAAGTGCCAGGAGGGAATTGTGGAGCTTGTTCTCAGTGTCTCTGAGAATTGCTCTGATTATCCCTGTGACCTCTTTGCTAAGACTCTCCAGAGAGACGTCCTCAAAACAAACACACATCTTGACATATCTCCCGCATTGATCGCAGTGTCTCCAGAAACGGCATTCAAGGAGCCAGGACCTTTTCTCCCTACACTGTCCATTGAGTTGTCCTCAAAACCAATATACATCCTGCTATATCTCCCACATGGAAAGTGCCAGGAGGGAGAAGTGGGGATTATGTTTAGACTTTCTCGGAACTGCTTCAAATCAACTAGATATCTTTGTGCTGTAAATCTCCCAACAGCCAAACGCAAAAGCAGCAAACATCTCGCTGTATGTCCCACATCCAAAGTGCCAAGAGAGAGCTTGCTCTCCCTGTCTTTGAGTACTGTTTTCACTGTCCCGGTTACCTCTTTGCTAACATTCTCTTCAGAGCTGCAGTGAAACCAGGAACCACGTGGAGAAGGCACCCACACTGAAAGTGCCTGGAGGGAACATTGGGGCTTCTTCTCAGTGTCTCTGACATAGGGTTTCACTGTCCCGGGAAAGTCTCTGCTAACACCGTGCAGAGCGCTGTGCCCAATATACAGAAACGTCTTGCGGTATCTCCTACAGGGAAAGTGCCAGGAGGGAATTGTGGAGCTTGTTCTCAGTGTCTCTGAGAATTGCTCTGATTATCCCTGTGACCTCTTTGCTAAGACTCTCCAGAGAGACGTCCTCAAAACAAACACACATCTTGACATATCTCCCGCATTGATCGCAGTGTCTCCAGAAACGGCATTCAAGGAGCCAGGACCTTTTCTCCCTACACTGTCCATTGAGTTGTCCTCAAAACCAATATACATCCTGCTATATCTCCCAATGGAAAGTGCCAGGAGGGAGAAGTGGGGATTATGTTTAGACTTTCTCGGAACTGCTTCAAATCATCTAGATATCTTTGTGCTGTAAATCTCCCAACAGCCAAACGCAAAAGCAGCAAACATCTCGCTGTATGTCCCACATCCAAAGTGCCAAGAGAGAGCTTGCTCTCCCTGTCTTTGAGTACTGTTTTCACTGTCCCGGTTACCTCTTTGCTAACATTCTCTTCAGAGCTGCAGTGAAACCAGGAACCACGTGGAGAAGGCACCCACACTGAAAGTGCCTGGAGGGAACACTGGGGCTTCTTCTCAGTGTCTCTGACATAGGGTTTCACTGTCCCGGGAAAGTCTCTGCTAACACCGTGCAGAGCGCTGTGCCCAATATACAGAAACGTCTTGCGGTATCTCCTACAGGGAAAGTGCCAGGAGGGAATTGTCGAGCTTGTTCTCAGTGTCTCTGAGAATTGCTCTGATTATCCCTGTGACCTCTTTGCTAAGGCTCTCCAGAGAGACGTCCTCAAAACAAACACACATCTTGACATATCTCCCGCATTGATCGCAGTGTCTCCAGAAACGGCATTCAAGGAGCCAGGACCTTTTCTGCCTACACTGTCCATTGGGTTGTCCTCAAAACCAATATACATCCTGCTATATCTCCCACATGGAAAGTGCCAGGAGGGAGAAGTGGGGATTATGTTTAGACTTTCTCGGAACTGCTTCAAATCAACTAGATATCTTTGTGCTGTAAATCTCCCAACAGCCAAACGCAAAAGCAGCAAACATCTCGCTGTATGTCCCACATCCAAAGTGCCAAGAGAGAGCTTGCTCTCCCTGTCTTTGAGTACTGTTTTCACTGTCCCGGTTACCTCTTTGCTAACATTCTCTTCAGAGCTGCAGTGAAACCAGGAACCACGTGGAGAAGGCACCCACACTGAAAGTGCCTGGAGGGAACATTGGGGCTTCTTCTCAGTGTCTCTGACATAGGGTTTCACTGTCCCGCGAAAGTCTCTGCTAACACCGTGCAGAGCGCTGTGCCCAATAGACAGAAACGTCTTGCGGTATCTCCTACAAGGAAAGTGCCAGGAGGGAATTGTGGAGCTTGTTCTCAGTGTCTCTGAGAATTGCTCTGATTATCCCTGTGACCTCTTTGCTAAGGCTCTCCAGAGAGACGTCCTCAAAACAAACACACATCTTGACATATCTCCCGCATTGATCGCAGTGTCTCCAGGAACGGCATTCAAGGAGCCAGGACCTTTTCTCCCTACACTGTCCATTGGGTTGTCCTCAAAACCAATATACATCCTGCTATATCTCCCACATGGAAAGTGCCAGGAGGGAGAAGTGGGGATTATGTTTAGACTTTCTCGGAACTGCTTCAAATCAACTAGATATCTTTGTGCTGTAAATCTCCCAACAGCCAAACGCAAAAGCAGCAAACATCTCGCTGTATGTCCCACATCCAAAGTGCCAAGAGAGAGCTTGCTCTCCCTGTCTTTGAGTACTGTTTTCACTGTCCCGGTTACCTCTTTGCTAACATTCTCTTCAGAGCTGCAGTGAAACCAGGAACCACGTGGAGAAGGCACCCACACTGAAAGTGCCTGGAGGGAACATTGGGGCTTCTTCTCAGTGTCTCTGACATAGGGTTTCACTGTCCCGCGAAAGTCTCTGCTAACACCGTGCAGAGCGCTGTGCCCAATATACAGAAACGTCTTGCGGTATCTCCTACAGGGAAAGTGCCAGGAGGGAATTGTGGAGCTTGTTCTCAGTGTCTCTGAGAATTGCTCTGATTATCCCTGTGACCTCTTTGCTAAGGCTCTCCAGAGAGACGTCCTCAAAACAAACACACATCTTGACATATCTCCCGCATTGATCGCAGTGTCTCCAGGAACGGCATTCAAGGAGCCAGGACCTTTTCTGCCTACACTGTCCATTGGGTTGTCCTCAAAACCAATATACATCCTGCTATATCTCCCACATGGAAAGTGCCAGGAGGGAGAAGTGGGGATTATGTTTAGACTTTCTCGGAACTGCTTCAAATCAACTAGATATCTTTGTGCTGTAAATCTCCCAACAGCCAAACGCAAAAGCAGCAAACATCTCGCTGTATGTCCCACATCCAAAGTGCCAAGAGAGAGCTTGCTCTCCCTGTCTTTGAGTACTGTTTTCACTGTCCCGGTTACCTCTTTGCTAACATTCTCTTCAGAGCTGCAGTGAAACCAGGAACCACGTGGAGAAGGCACCCACACTGAAAGTGCCTGGAGGGAACATTGGGGCTTCTTCTCAGTGTCTCTGACATAGGGTTTCACTGTCCCGCGAAAGTCTCTGCTAACACCGTGCAGAGCGCTGTGCCCAATATACAGAAACGTCTTGCGGTATCTCCTACAGGGAAAGTACCAGGGGGGAATTGTGGAGCTTGTTCTCAGTGTCTCTGAGAATTGCTCTGATTATCCCTGTGACCTCTTTGCTAAGGCTCTCCAGAGAGACGTCCTCAAAACAAACACACATCTTGACATATCTCCCGCATTGATCGCAGTGTCTCCAGAAACGGCATTCAAGGAGCCAGGACCTTTTCTCCCTACACTGTCCATTGAGTTGTCCTCAAAACCAATATACATCCTGCTATATCTCCCACATGGAAAGTGCCAGGAGGGAGAAGTGGGGATTATGTTTAGACTTTCTCGGAACTGCTTCAAATCAACTAGATATCTTTGTGCTGTAAATCTCCCAACAGCCAAACGCAAAAGCAGCAAACATCTCGCTGTATGTCCCACATCCAAAGTGCCAAGAGAGAGCTTGCTCTCCCTGTCTTTGAGTACTGTTTTCACTGTCCCGGTTACCTCTTTGCTAACATTCTCTTCAGAGCTGCAGTGAAACCAGGAACCACGTGGAGAAGGCACCCACACTGAAAGTGCCTGGAGGGAACATTGGGGCTTCTTCTCAGTGTCTCTGACATAGGGTTTCACTGTCCCGCGAAAGTCTCTGCTAACACCGTGCAGAGCGCTGTGCCCAATATACAGAAACGTCTTGCGGTATCTCCTACAGGGAAAGTACCAGGGGGGAATTGTGGAGCTTGTTCTCAGTGTCTCTGAGAATTGCTCTGATTATCCCTGTGACCTCTTTGCTAAGGCTCTCCAGAGAGACGTCCTCAAAACAAACACACATCTTGACATATCTCCCGCATTGATCGCAGTGTCTCCAGGAACGGCATTCAAGGAGCCAGGACCTTTTCTCCCTACACTGTCCATTGGGTTGTCCTCAAAACCAATATACATCCTGCTATATCTCCCACATGGAAAGTGCCAGGAGGGAGAAGTGGGGATTATGTTTAGACTTTCTCGGAACTGCTTCAAATCAACTAGATATCTTTGTGCTGTAAATCTCCCAACAGCCAAACGCAAAAGCAGCAAACATCTCGCTGTATGTCCCACATCCAAAGTGCCAAGAGAGAGCTTGCTCTCCCTGTCTTTGAGTACTGTTTTCACTGTCCCGGTTACCTCTTTGCTAACATTCTCTTCAGAGCTGCAGTGAAACCAGGAACCACGTGGAGAAGGCACCCACACTGAAAGTGCCTGGAGGGAACATTGGGGCTTCTTCTCAGTGTCTCTGACATAGGGTTTCACTGTCCCGCGAAAGTCTCTGCTAACACCGTGCAGAGCGCTGTGCCCAATATACAGAAACGTCTTGCGGTATCTCCTACAGGGAAAGTGCCAGGAGGGAATTGTGGAGCTTGTTCTCAGTGTCTCTGAGAATTGCTCTGATTATCCCTGTGACCTCTTTGCTAAGACTCTCCAGAGAGACGTCCTCAAAACAAACACACATCTTGACATATCTCCCGCATTGATCGCAGTGTCTCCAGAAACGGCATTCAAGGAGCCAGGACCTTTTCTCCCTACACTGTCCATTGAGTTGTCCTCAAAACCAATATACATCCTGCTATATCTCCCACATGGAAAGTGCCAGGAGGGAGAAGTGGGGATTATGTTTAGACTTTCTCGGAACTGCTTCAAATCAACTAGATATCTTTGTGCTGTAAATCTCCCAACAGCCAAACGCAAAAGCAGCAAACATCTCGCTGTATGTCCCACATCCAAAGTGCCAAGAGAGAGCTTGCTCTCCCTGTCTTTGAGTACTGTTTTCACTGTCCCGGTTACCTCTTTGCTAACATTCTCTTCAGAGCTGCAGTGAAACCAGGAACCACGTGGAGAAGGCACCCACACTGAAAGTGCCTGGAGGGAACATTGGGGCTTCTTCTCAGTGTCTCTGACATAGGGTTTCACTGTCCCGCGAAAGTCTCTGCTAACACCGTGCAGAGCGCTGTGCCCAATATACAGAAACGTCTTGCGGTATCTCCTACAGGGAAAGTGCCAGGAGGGAATTGTCGAGCTTGTTCTCAGTGTCTCTGAGAATTGCTCTGATTATGCCTGTGACCTCTTTGCTAAGACTCTCCAGAGAGACGTCCTCAAAACAAACACACATCTTGACATATCTCCCGCATTGATCGCAGTGTCTCCAGAAACGGCATTCAAGGAGCCAGGACCTTTTCTCCCTACACTGTCCATTGAGTTGTCCTCAAAACCAATATACATCCTGCTATATCTCCCACATGGAAAGTGCCAGGAGGGAGAAGTGGGGATTATGTTTAGACTTTCTCGGAACTGCTTCAAATCAACTAGATATCTTTGTGCTGTAAATCTCCCAACAGCCAAACGCAAAAGCAGCAAACATCTCGCTGTATGTCCCACATCCAAAGTGCCAAGAGAGAGCTTGCTCTCCCTGTCTTTGAGTACTGTTTTCACTGTCCCGGTTACCTCTTTGCTAACATTCTCTTCAGAGCTGCAGTGAAACCAGGAACCACGTGGAGAAGGCACCCACACTGAAAGTACCTGGAGGGAACATTGGGGCTTCTTCTCAGTGTCTCTGACATAGGGTTTCACTGTCCCGCGAAAGTCTCTGCTAACACCGTGCAGAGCGCTGTGCCCAATATACAGAAACGTCTTGCGGTATCTCCTACAAGGAAAGTGCCAGGAGGGAATTGTGGAGCTTGTTCTCAGTGTCTCTGAGAATTGCTCTGATTATCCCTGTGACCTCTTTGCTAAGACTCTCCAGAGAGACGTCCTCAAAACAAACACACATCTTGACATATCTCCCGCATTGATCGCAGTGTCTCCAGAAACGGCATTCAAGGAGCCAGGACCTTTTCTCCCTACACTGTCCATTGAGTTGTCCTCAAAACCAATATACATCCTGCTATATCTCCCACATGGAAAGTGCCAGGAGGGAGAAGTGGGGATTATGTTTAGACTTTCTCGGAACTGCTTCAAATCAACTAGATATCTTTGTGCTGTAAATCTCCCAACAGCCAAACGCAAAAGCAGCAAACATCTCGCTGTATGTCCCACATCCAAAGTGCCAAGAGAGAGCTTGCTCTCCCTGTCTTTGAGTACTGTTTTCACTGTCCCGGTTACCTCTTTGCTAACATTCTCTTCAGAGCTGCAGTGAAACCAGGAACCACGTGGAGAAGGCACCCACACTGAAAGTGCCTGGAGGGAACATTGGGGCTTCTTCTCAGTGTCTCTGACATAGGGTTTCACTGTCCCGGGAAAGTCTCTGCTAACACCGTGCAGAGCGCTGTGCCCAATATACAGAAACGTCTTGCGGTATCTCCTACAGGGAAAGTGCCAGGAGGGAATTGTGGAGCTTGTTCTCAGTGTCTCTGAGAATTGCTCTGATTATCCCTGTGACCTCTTTGCTAAGACTCTCCAGAGAGACGTCCTCAAAACAAACACACATCTTGACATATCTCCCGCATTGATCGCAGTGTCTCCAGGAACGGCATTCAAGGAGCCAGGACCTTTTCTCCCTACACTGTCCATTGAGTTGTCCTCAAAACCAATATACATCCTGCTATATCTCCCACATGGAAAGTGCCAGGAGGGAGAAGTGGGGATTATGTTTAGACTTTCTCGGAACTGCTTCAAATCAACTAGATATCTTTGTGCTGTAAATCTCCCAACAGCCAAACGCAAAAGCAGCAAACATCTCGCTGTATGTCCCACATCCAAAGTGCCAAGAGAGAGCTTGCTCTCCCTGTCTTTGAGTACTGTTTTCACTGTCCCGGTTACCTCTTTGCTAACATTCTCTTCAGAGCTGCAGTGAAACCAGGAACCACGTGGAGAAGGCACCCACACTGAAAGTGCCTGGACGGAACATTGGGGCTTCTTCTCAGTGTCTCTGACATAGGGTTTCACTGTCCCGCGAAAGTCTCTGCTAACACCGTGCAGAGCGCTGTGCCCAATATACAGAAACGTCTTGCGGTATCTCCTACAAGGAAAGTGCCAGGAGGGAATTGTGGAGCTTGTTCTCAGTGTCTCTGAGAATTGCTCTGATTATCCCTGTGACCTCTTTGCTAAGGCTCTCCAGAGAGACGTCCTCAAAACAAACACACATCTTGACATATCTCCCGCATTGATCGCAGTGTCTCCAGAAACGGCATTCAAGGAGCCAGGACCTTTTCTCCCTACACTGTCCATTGAGTTGTCCTCAAAACCAATATACATCCTGCTATATCTCCCACATGGAAAGTGCCAGGAGGGAGAAGTGGGGATTATGTTTAGACTTTCTCGGAACTGCTTCAAATCAACTAGATATCTTTGTGCTGTAAATCTCCCAACAGCCAAACGCAAAAGCAGCAAACATCTCGCTGTATGTCCCACATCCAAAGTGCCAAGAGAGCGCTTGCTCTCCCTGTCTTTGAGTACTGTTTTCACTGTCCCGGTTACCTCTTTGCTAACATTCTCTTCAGAGCTGCAGTGAAACCAGGAACCACGTGGAGAAGGCACCCACACTGAAAGTGCCTGGAGGGAACACTGGGGCTTCTTCTCAGTGTCTCTGACATAGGGTTTCACTGTCCCGCGAAAGTCTCTGCTAACACCCTGCAGAGCGCTGTGCCCAATATACAGAAACGTCTTGCGGTATCTCCTACAAGGAAAGTGCCAGGAGGGAATTGTGGAGCTTGTTCTCAGTGTCTCTGAGAATTGCTCTGATTATCCCTGTGACCTCTTTGCTAAGGCTCTCCAGAGAGACGTCCTCAAAACAAACACACATCTTGACATATCTCCCGCATTGATCGCAGTGTCTCCAGAAACGGCATTCAAGGAGCCAGGACCTTTTCTCCCTACACTGTCCATTGAGTTGTCCTCAAAACCAATATACATCCTGCTATATCTCCCACATGGAAAGTGCCAGGAGGGAGAAGTGGGGATTATGTTTAGACTTTCTCGGAACTGCTTCAAATCAACTAGATATCTTTGTGCTGTAAATCTCCCAACAGCCAAACGCAAAAGCAGCAAACATCTCGCTGTATGTCCCACATCCAAAGTGCCAAGAGAGCGCTTGCTCTCCCTGTCTTTGAGTACTGTTTTCACTGTCCCGGTTACCTCTTTGCTAACATTCTCTTCAGAGCTGCAGTGAAACCAGGAACCACGTGGAGAAGGCACCCACACTGAAAGTGCCTGGAGGGAACACTGGGGCTTCTTCTCAGTGTCTCTGACATAGGGTTTCACTGTCCCGCGAAAGTCTCTGCTAACACCGTGCAGAGCGCTGTGCCCAATATACAGAAACGTCTTGCGGTATCTCCTACAAGGAAAGTGCCAGGAGGGAATTGTGGAGCTTGTTCTCAGTGTCTCTGAGAATTGCTCTGATTATCCCTGTGACCTCTTTGCTAAGACTCTCCAGAGAGACGTCCTCAAAACAAACACACATCTTGACATATCTCCGGCATTGATCGCAGTGTCTCCAGAAACGGCATTCAAGGAGCCAGGACCTTTTCTCCCTACACTGTCCATTGAGTTGTCCTCAAAACCAATATACATCCTGCTATATCTCCCACATGGAAAGTGCCAGGAGGGAGAAGTGGGGATTATGTTTAGACTTTCTCGGAACTGCTTCAAATCAACTAGATATCTTTGTGCTGTAAATCTCCCAACAGCCAAACGCAAAAGCAGCAAACATCTCGCTGTATGTCCCACATCCAAAGTGCCAAGAGAGAGCTTGCTCTCCCTGTCTTTGAGTACTGTTTTCACTGTCCCGGTTACCTCTTTGCTAACATTCTCTTCAGAGCTGCAGTGAAACCAGGAACCACGTGGAGAAGGCACCCACACTGAAAGTGCCTGGAGGGAACATTGGGGCTTCTTCTCAGTGTCTCTGACATAGGGTTTCACTGTCCCGCGAAAGTCTCTGCTAACACCGTGCAGAGCGCTGTGCCCAATATACAGAAACGTCTTGCGGTATCTCCTACAGGGAAAGTGCCAGGAGGGAATTGTCGAGCTTGTTCTCAGTGTCTCTGAGAATTGCTCTGATTATCCCTGTGACCTCTTTGCTAAGACTCTCCAGAGAGACGTCCTCAAAACAAACACACATCTTGACATATCTCCCGCATTGATCGCAGTGTCTCCAGAAACGGCATTCAAGGAGCCAGGACCTTTTCTCCCTACACTGTCCATTGAGTTGTCCTCAAAACCAATATACATCCTGCTATATCTCCCACATGGAAAGTGCCAGGAGGGAGAAGTGGGGATTATGTTTAGACTTTCTCGGAACTGCTTCAAATCAACTAGATATCTTTGTGCTGTAAATCTCCCAACAGCCAAACGCAAAAGCAGCAAACATCTCGCTGTATGTCCCACATCCAAAGTGCCAAGAGAGAGCTTGCTCTCCCTGTCTTTGAGTACTGTTTTCACTGTCCCGGTTACCTCTTTGCTAACATTCTCTTCAGAGCTGCAGTGAAACCAGGAACCACGTGGAGAAGGCACCCACACTGAAAGTGCCTGGAGGGAACATTGGGGCTTCTTCTCAGTGTCTCTGACATAGGGTTTCACTGTCCCGCGAAAGTCTCTGCTAACACCCTGCAGAGCGCTGTGCCCAATATACAGAAACGTCTTGCGGTATCTCCTACAGGGAAAGTGCCAGGAGGGAATTGTGGAGCTTGTTCTCAGTGTCTCTGAGAATTGCTCTGATTATCCCTGTGACCTCTTTGCTAAGACTCTCCAGAGAGACATCCTCAAAACCAACACACATCTTGACATATCTCCCGCATTGATCGCAGTGTCTCCAGAAACGGCATTCAAGGAGCCAGGACCTTTTCTCCCTACACTGTCCATTGAGTTGTCCTCAAAACCAATATACATCCTGCTATATCTCCCACATGGAAAGTGCCAGGAGGGAGAAGTGGGGATTATGTTTAGACTTTCTCGGAACTGCTTCAAATCAACTAGATATCTTTGTGCTGTAAATCTCCCAACAGCCAAACGCAAAAGCAGCAAACATCTCGCTGTATGTCCCACATCCAAAGTGCCAAGAGAGAGCTTGCTCTCCCTGTCTTTGAGTACTGTTTTCACTGTCCCGGTTACCTCTTTGCTAACATTCTCTTCAGAGCTGCAGTGAAACCAGGAACCACGTGGAGAAGGCACCCACACTGAAAGTGCCTGGAGGGAACATTGGGGCTTCTTCTCAGTGTCTCTGACATAGGGTTTCACTGTCCCGCGAAAGTCTCTGCTAACACCATGGAGAGCGCTGTGCCCAATATACAGAAACGTCTTGCGGTATCTCCTACAGGGAAAGTGCCAGGAGGGAATTGTGGAGCTTGTTCTCAGTGTCTCTGAGAATTGCTCTGATTATGCCTGTGACCTCTTTGCTAAGACTCTCCAGAGAGACGTCCTCAAAACAAACACACATCTTGACATATCTCCCGCATTGATCGCAGTGTCTCCAGAAACGGCATTCAAGGAGCCAGGACCTTTTCTCCCTACACTGTCCATTGAGTTGTCCTCAAAACCAATATACATCCTGCTATATCTCCCACATGGAAAGTGCCAGGAGGGAGAAGTGGGGATTATGTTTAGACTTTCTCGGAACTGCTTCAAATCAACTAGATATCTTTGTGCTGTAAATCTCCCAACAGCCAAACGCAAAAGCAGCAAACATCTCGCTGTATGTCCCACATCCAAAGTGCCAAGAGAGCGCTTGCTCTCCCTGTGTTTGAGTACTGTTTTCACTGTCCCGGTTACCTCTTTGCTAACATTCTCTTCAGAGCTGCAGTGAAACCAGGAACCACGTGGAGAAGGCACCCACACTGAAAGTGCCTGGAGGGAACATTGGGGCTTCTTCTCAGTGTCTCTGACATAGGGTTTCACTGTCCCGGGAAAGTCTCTGCTAACACCGTGCAGAGCGCTGTGCCCAATATACAGAAACGTCTTGCGGTATCTCCTACAGGGAAAGTGCCAGGAGGGAATTGTGGAGCTTGTTCTCAGTGTCTCTGAGAATTGCTCTGATTATCCCTGTGACCTCTTTGCTAAGGCTCTCCAGAGAGACGTCCTCAAAACAAACACACATCTTGACATATCTCCCGCATTGATCGCAGTGTCTCCAGGAACGGCATTCAAGGAGCCAGGACCTTTTCTCCCTACACTGTCCATTGGGTTGTCCTCAAAACCAATATACATCCTGCTATATCTCCCACATGGAAAGTGCCAGGAGGGAGAAGTGGGGATTATGTTTAGACTTTCTCGGAACTGCTTCAAATCAACTAGATATCTTTGTGCTGTAAATCTCCCAACAGCCAAACGCAAAAGCAGCAAACATCTCGCTGTATGTCCCACATCCAAAGTGCCAAGAGAGCGCTTGCTCTCCCTGTCTTTGAGTACTGTTTTCACTGTCCCGGTTACCTCTTTGCTAACATTCTCTTCAGAGCTGCAGTGAAACCAGGAACCACGTGGAGAAGGCACCCACACTGAAAGTGCCTGGAGGGAACATTGGGGCTTCTTCTCAGTGTCTCTGACATAGGGTTTCACTGTCCCGGGAAAGTCTCTGCTAACACCGTGCAGAGCACTGTGCCCAATATACAGAAACGTCTTGCGGTATCTCCTACAGGGAAAGTGCCAGGAGGGAATTGTCGAGCTTGTTCTCAGTGTCTCTGAGAATTGCTCTGATTATGCCTGTGACCTCTTTGCTAAGACTCTCCAGAGAGACGTCCTCAAAACAAACACACATCTTGACATATCTCCCGCATTGATCGCAGTGTCTCCAGAAACGGCATTCAAGGAGCCAGGACCTTTTCTCCCTACACTGTCCATTGAGTTGTCCTCAAAACCAATATACATCCTGCTATATCTCCCACATGGAAAGTGCCAGGAGGGAGAAGTGGGGATTATGTTTAGACTTTCTCGGAACTGCTTCAAATCAACTAGATATCTTTGTGCTGTAAATCTCCCAACAGCCAAACGCAAAAGCAGCAAACATCTCGCTGTATGTCCCACATCCAAAGTGCCAAGAGAGAGCTTGCTCTCCCTGTCTTTGAGTACTGTTTTCACTGTCCCGGTTACCTCTTTGCTAACATTCTCTTCAGAGCTGCAGTGAAACCAGGAACCACGTGGAGAAGGCACCCACACTGAAAGTGCCTGGAGGGAACATTGGGGCTTCTTCTCAGTGTCTCTGACATAGGGTTTCACTGTCCCGCGAAAGTCTCTGCTAACACCGTGCAGAGCGCTGTGCCCAATATACAGAAACGTCTTGCGGTATCTCCTACAGGGAAAGTACCAGGGGGGAATTGTGGAGCTTGTTCTCAGTGTCTCTGAGAATTGCTCTGATTATCCCTGTGACCTCTTTGCTAAGGCTCTCCAGAGAGACGTCCTCAAAACAAACACACATCTTGACATATCTCCCGCATTGATCGCAGTGTCTCCAGGAACGGCATTCAAGGAGCCAGGACCTTTTCTCCCTACACTGTCCATTGGGTTGTCCTCAAAACCAATATACATCCTGCTATATCTCCCACATGGAAAGTGCCAGGAGGGAGAAGTGGGGATTATGTTTAGACTTTCTCGGAACTGCTTCAAATCAACTAGATATCTTTGTGCTGTAAATCTCCCAACAGCCAAACGCAAAAGCAGCAAACATCTCGCTGTATGTCCCACATCCAAAGTGCCAAGAGAGAGCTTGCTCTCCCTGTCTTTGAGTACTGTTTTCACTGTCCCGGTTACCTCTTTGCTAACATTCTCTTCAGAGCTGCAGTGAAACCAGGAACCACGTGGAGAAGGCACCCACACTGAAAGTGCCTGGAGGGAACATTGGGGCTTCTTCTCAGTGTCTCTGACATAGGGTTTCACTGTCCCGCGAAAGTCTCTGCTAACACCGTGCAGAGCGCTGTGCCCAATATACAGAAACGTCTTGCGGTATCTCCTACAGGGAAAGTACCAGGGGGGAATTGTGGAGCTTGTTCTCAGTGTCTCTGAGAATTGCTCTGATTATCCCTGTGACCTCTTTGCTAAGGCTCTCCAGAGAGACGTCCTCAAAACAAACACACATCTTGACATATCTCCCGCATTGATCGCAGTGTCTCCAGGAACGGCATTCAAGGAGCCAGGACCTTTTCTGCCTACACTATCCATTGGGTTGTCCTCAAAACCAATATACATCCTGCTATATCTCCCACATGGAAAGTGCCAGGAGGGAGAAGTGGGGATTATGTTTAGACTTTCTCGGAACTGCTTCAAATCAACTAGATATCTTTGTGCTGTAAATCTCCCAACAGCCAAACGCAAAAGCAGCAAACATCTCGCTGTATGTCCCACATCCAAAGTGCCAAGAGAGAGCTTGCTCTCCCTGTCTTTGAGTACTGTTTTCACTGTCCCGGTTACCTCTTTGCTAACATTCTCTTCAGAGCTGCAGTGAAACCAGGAACCACGTGGAGAAGGCACCCACACTGAAAGTGCCTGGAGGGAACATTGGGGCTTCTTCTCAGTGTCTCTGACATAGGGTTTCACTGTCCCGGGAAAGTCTCTGCTAACACCGTGCAGAGCGCTGTGCCCAATATACAGAAACGTCTTGCGGTATCTCCTACAGGGAAAGTGCCAGGAGGGAATTGTGGAGCTTGTTCTCAGTGTCTCTGAGAATTGCTCTGATTATCCCTGTGACCTCTTTGCTAAGGCTCTCCAGAGAGACGTCCTCAAAACAAACACACATCTTGACATATCTCCCGCATTGATCGCAGTGTCTCCAGAAACGGCATTCAAGGAGCCAGGACCTTTTCTCCCTACACTGTCCATTGAGTTGTCCTCAAAACCAATATACATCCTGCTATATCTCCCACATGGAAAGTGCCAGGAGGGAGAAGTGGGGATTATGTTTAGACTTTCTCGGAACTGCTTCAAATCAACTAGATATCTTTGTGCTGTAAATCTCCCAACAGCCAAACGCAAAAGCAGCAAACATCTCGCTGTATGTCCCACATCCAAAGTGCCAAGAGAGAGCTTGCTCTCCCTGTCTTTGAGTACTGTTTTCACTGTCCCGGTTACCTCTTTGCTAACATTCTCTTCAGAGCTGCAGTGAAACCAGGAACCACGTGGAGAAGGCACCCACACTGAAAGTGCCTGGAGGGAACATTGGGGCTTCTTCTCAGTGTCTCTGACATAGGGTTTCACTGTGCCGCGAAAGTCTCTGCTAACACCGTGCAGAGCGCTGTGCCCAATATACAGAAACGTCTTGCGGTATCTCCTACAAGGAAAGTGCCAGGAGGGAATTGTGGAGCTTGTTCTCAGTGTCTCTGAGAATTGCTCTGATTATCCCTGTGACCTCTTTGCTAAGGCTCTCCAGAGAGACGTCCTCAAAACAAACACACATCTTGACATATCTCCCGCATTGATCGCAGTGTCTCCAGAAACGGCATTCAAGGAGCCAGGACCTTTTCTCCCTACACTGTCCATTGAGTTGTCCTCAAAACCAATATACATCCTGCTATATCTCCCACATGGAAAGTGCCAGGAGGGAGAAGTGGGGATTATGTTTAGACTTTCTCGGAACTGCTTCAAATCAACTAGATATCTTTGTGCTGTAAATCTCCCAACAGCCAAACGCAAAAGCAGCAAACATCTCGCTGTATGTCCCACATCCAAAGTGCCAAGAGAGAGCTTGCTCTCCCTGTCTTTGAGTACTGTTTTCACTGTCCCGGTTACCTCTTTGCTAACATTCTCTTCAGAGCTGCAGTGAAACCAGGAACCACGTGGAGAAGGCACCCACACTGAAAGTGCCTGGAGGGAACATTGGGGCTTCTTCTCAGTGTCTCTGACATAGGGTTTCACTGTCCCGCGAAAGTCTCTGCTAACACCGTGCAGAGCGCTGTGCCCAATATACAGAAACGTCTTGCGGTATCTCCTACAGGGAAAGTGCCAGGAGGGAATTGTCGAGCTTGTTCTCAGTGTCTCTGAGATTTGCTCTGATTATGCCTGTGACCTCTTTGCTAAGACTCTCCAGAGAGACGTCCTCAAAACAAACACACATCTTGACATATCTCCCGCATTGATCGCAGTGTCTCCAGAAACGGCATTCAAGGAGCCAGGACCTTTTCTCCCTACACTGTCCATTGAGTTGTCCTCAAAACCAATATACATCCTGCTATATCTCCCACATGGAAAGTGCCAGGAGGGAGAAGTGGGGATTATGTTTAGACTTTCTCGGAACTGCTTCAAATCAACTAGATATCTTTGTGCTGTAAATCTCCCAACAGCCAAACGCAAAAGCAGCAAACATCTCGCTGTATGTCCCACATCCAAAGTGCCAAGAGAGAGCTTGCTCTCCCTGTCTTTGAGTACTGTTTTCACTGTCCCGGTTACCTCTTTGCTAACATTCTCTTCAGAGCTGCAGTGAAACCAGGAACCACGTGGAGAAGGCACCCACACTGAAAGTGCCTGGACGGAACATTGGGGCTTCTTCTCAGTGTCTCTGACATAGGGTTTCACTGTCCCGGGAAAGTCTCTGCTAACACCGTGCAGAGCGCTGTGCCCAATATACAGAAACGTCTTGCGGTATCTCCTACAAGGAAAGTGCCAGGAGGGAATTGTGGAGCTTGTTCTCAGTGTCTCTGAGAATTGCTCTGATTATCCCTGTGACCTCTTTGCTAAGGCTCTCCAGAGAGACGTCCTCAAAACAAACACACATCTTGACATATCTCCCGCATTGATCGCAGTGTCTCCAGAAACGGCATTCAAGGAGCCAGGACCTTTTCTCCCTACACTGTCCATTGAGTTGTCCTCAAAACCAATATACATCCTGCTATATCTCCCACATGGAAAGTGCCAGGAGGGAGAAGTGGGGATTATGTTTAGACTTTCTCGGAACTGCTTCAAATCAACTAGATATCTTTGTGCTGTAAATCTCCCAACAGCCAAACGCAAAAGCAGCAAACATCTCGCTGTATGTCCCACATCCAAAGTGCCAAGAGAGAGCTTGCTCTCCCTGTCTTTGAGTACTGTTTTCACTGTCCCGGTTACCTCTTTGCTAACATTCTCTTCAGAGCTGCAGTGAAACCAGGAACCACGTGGAGAAGGCACCCACACTGAAAGTGCCTGGAGGGAACATTGGGGCTTCTTCTCAGTGTCTCTGACATAGGGTTTCACTGTCCCGCGAAAGTCTCTGCTAACACCGTGCAGAGCGCTGTGCCCAATATACAGAAACGTCTTGCGGTATCTCCTACAGGGAAAGTGCCAGGAGGGAATTGTGGAGCTTGTTCTCAGTGTCTCTGAGAATTGCTCTGATTATGCCTGTGACCTCTTTGCTAAGACTCTCCAGAGAGACGTCCTCAAAACAAACACACATCTTGACATATCTCCCGCATTGATCGCAGTGTCTCCAGAAACGGCATTCAAGGAGCCAGGACCTTTTCTCCCTACACTGTCCATTGAGTTGTCCTCAAAACCAATATACATCCTGCTATATCTCCCACATGGAAAGTGCCAGGAGGGAGAAGTGGGGATTATGTTTAGACTTTCTCGGAACTGCTTCAAATCAACTAGATATCTTTGTGCTGTAAATCTCCCAACAGCCAAACGCAAAAGCAGCAAACATCTCGCTGTATGTCCCACATCCAAAGTGCCAAGAGAGAGCTTGCTCTCCCTGTCTTTGAGTACTGTTTTCACTGTCCCGGTTACCTCTTTGCTAACATTCTCTTCAGAGCTGCAGTGAAACCAGGAACCACGTGGAGAAGGCACCCACACTGAAAGTACCTGGAGGGAACATTGGGGCTTCTTCTCAGTGTCTCTGACATAGGGTTTCACTGTCCCGCGAAAGTCTCTGCTAACACCGTGCAGAGCGCTGTGCCCAATATACAGAAACGTCTTGCGGTATCTCCTACAAGGAAAGTGCCAGGAGGGAATTGTGGAGCTTGTTCTCAGTGTCTCTGAGAATTGCTCTGATTATCCCTGTGACCTCTTTGCTAAGGCTCTCCAGAGAGACGTCCTCAAAACAAACACACATCTTGACATATCTCCCGCATTGATCGCAGTGTCTCCAGGAACGGCATTCAAGGAGCCAGGACCTTTTCTCCCTACACTGTCCATTGAGTTGTCCTCAAAACCAATATACATCCTGCTATATCTCCCACATGGAAAGTGCCAGGAGGGAGAAGTGGGGATTATGTTTAGACTTTCTCGGAACTGCTTCAAATCAACTAGATATCTTTGTGCTGTAAATCTCCCAACAGCCAAACGCAAAAGCAGCAAACATCTCGCTGTATGTCCCACATCCAAAGTGCCAAGAGAGAGCTTGCTCTCCCTGTCTTTGAGTACTGTTTTCACTGTCCCGGTTACCTCTTTGCTAACATTCTCTTCAGAGCTGCAGTGAAACCAGGAACCACGTGGAGAAGGCACCCACACTGAAAGTGCCTGGAGGGAACATTGGGGCTTCTTCTCAGTGTCTCTGACATAGGGTTTCACTGTCCCGGGAAAGTCTCTGCTAACACCCTGCAGAGCGCTGTGCCCAATATACAGAAACGTCTTGCGGTATCTCCTACAGGGAAAGTGCCAGGAGGGAATTGTGGAGCTTGTTCTCAGTGTCTCTGAGAATTGCTCTGATTATCCCTGTGACCTCTTTGCTAAGACTCTCCAGAGAGACGTCCTCAAAACAAACACACATCTTGACATATCTCCCGCATTGATCGCAGTGTCTCCAGGAACGGCATTCAAGGAGCCAGGACCTTTTCTCCCTACACTGTCCATTGAGTTGTCCTCAAAACCAATATACATCCTGCTATATCTCCCACATGGAAAGTGCCAGGAGGGAGAAGTGGGGATTATGTTTAGACTTTCTCGGAACTGCTTCAAATCAACTAGATATCTTTGTGCTGTAAATCTCCCAACAGCCAAACGCAAAAGCAGCAAACATCTCGCTGTATGTCCCACATCCAAAGTGCCAAGAGAGAGCTTGCTCTCCCTGTCTTTGAGTACTGTTTTCACTGTCCCGGTTACCTCTTTGCTAACATTCTCTTCAGAGCTGCAGTGAAACCAGGAACCACGTGGAGAAGGCACCCACACTGAAAGTGCCTGGAGGGAACATTGGGGCTTCTTCTCAGTGTCTCTGACATAGGGTTTCACTGTGCCGCGAAAGTCTCTGCTAACACCGTGCAGAGCACTGTGCCCAATATACAGAAACGTCTTGCGGTATCTCCTACAAGGAAAGTGCCAGGAGGGAATTGTGGAGCTTGTTCTCAGTGTCTCTGAGAATTGCTCTGATTATCCCTGTGACCTCTTTGCTAAGGCTCTCCAGAGAGACGTCCTCAAAACAAACACACATCTTGACATATCTCCCGCATTGATCGCAGTGTCTCCAGAAACGGCATTCAAGGAGCCAGGACCTTTTCTCCCTACACTGTCCATTGAGTTGTCCTCAAAACCAATATACATCCTGCTATATCTCCCACATGGAAAGTGCCAGGAGGGAGAAGTGGGGATTATGTTTAGACTTTCTCGGAACTGCTTCAAATCAACTAGATATCTTTGTGCTGTAAATCTCCCAACAGCCAAACGCAAAAGCAGCAAACATCTCGCTGTATGTCCCACATCCAAAGTGCCAAGAGAGAGCTTGCTCTCCCTGTCTTTGAGTACTGTTTTCACTGTCCCGGTTACCTCTTTGCTAACATTCTCTTCAGAGCTGCAGTGAAACCAGGAACCACGTGGAGAAGGCACCCACACTGAAAGTGCCTGGAGGGAACATTGGGGCTTCTTCTCAGTGTCTCTGACATAGGGTTTCACTGTGCCGCGAAAGTCTCTGCTAACACCGTGCAGAGCGCTGTGCCCAATATACAGAAACGTCTTGCGGTATCTCCTACAAGGAAAGTGCCAGGAGGGAATTGTGGAGCTTGTTCTCAGTGTCTCTGAGAATTGCTCTGATTATCCCTGTGACCTCTTTGCTAAGGCTCTCCAGAGAGACGTCCTCAAAACAAACACACATCTTGACATATCTCCCGCATTGATCGCAGTGTCTCCAGAAACGGCATTCAAGGAGCCAGGACCTTTTCTCCCTACACTGTCCATTGAGTTGTCCTCAAAACCAATATACATCCTGCTATATCTCCCACATGGAAAGTGCCAGGAGGGAGAAGTGGGGATTATGTTTAGACTTTCTCGGAACTGCTTCAAATCAACTAGATATCTTTGTGCTGTAAATCTCCCAACAGCCAAACGCAAAAGCAGCAAACATCTCGCTGTATGTCCCACATCCAAAGTGCCAAGAGAGAGCTTGCTCTCCCTGTCTTTGAGTACTGTTTTCACTGTCCCGGTTACCTCTTTGCTAACATTCTCTTCAGAGCTGCAGTGAAACCAGGAACCACGTGGAGAAGGCACCCACACTGAAAGTGCCTGGAGGGAACATTGGGGCTTCTTCTCAGTGTCTCTGACATAGGGTTTCACTGTCCCGCGAAAGTCTCTGCTAACACCGTGCAGAGCGCTGTGCCCAATATACAGAAACGTCTTGCGGTATCTCCTACAGGGAAAGTGCCAGGAGGGAATTGTCGAGCTTGTTCTCAGTGTCTCTGAGATTTGCTCTGATTATGCCTGTGACCTCTTTGCTAAGACTCTCCAGAGAGACGTCCTCAAAACAAACACACATCTTGACATATCTCCCGCATTGATCGCAGTGTCTCCAGAAACGGCATTCAAGGAGCCAGGACCTTTTCTCCCTACACTGTCCATTGAGTTGTCCTCAAAACCAATATACATCCTGCTATATCTCCCACATGGAAAGTGCCAGGAGGGAGAAGTGGGGATTATGTTTAGACTTTCTCGGAACTGCTTCAAATCAACTAGATATCTTTGTGCTGTAAATCTCCCAACAGCCAAACGCAAAAGCAGCAAACATCTCGCTGTATGTCCCACATCCAAAGTGCCAAGAGAGAGCTTGCTCTCCCTGTCTTTGAGTACTGTTTTCACTGTCCCGGTTACCTCTTTGCTAACATTCTCTTCAGAGCTGCAGTGAAACCAGGAACCACGTGGAGAAGGCACCCACACTGAAAGTGCCTGGAGGGAACATTGGGGCTTCTTCTCAGTGTCTCTGACATAGGGTTTCACTGTCCCGGGAAAGTCTCTGCTAACACCGTGCAGAGCGCTGTGCCCAATATACAGAAACGTCTTGCGGTATCTCCTACAAGGAAAGTGCCAGGAGGGAATTGTGGAGCTTGTTCTCAGTGTCTCTGAGAATTGCTCTGATTATCCCTGTGACCTCTTTGCTAAGGCTCTCCAGAGAGACGTCCTCAAAACAAACACACATCTTGACATATCTCCCGCATTGATCGCAGTGTCTCCAGAAACGGCATTCAAGGAGCCAGGACCTTTTCTCCCTACACTGTCCATTGAGTTGTCCTCAAAACCAATATACATCCTGCTATATCTCCCACATGGAAAGTGCCAGGAGGGAGAAGTGGGGATTATGTTTAGACTTTCTCGGAACTGCTTCAAATCAACTAGATATCTTTGTGCTGTAAATCTCCCAACAGCCAAACGCAAAAGCAGCAAACATCTCGCTGTATGTCCCACATCCAAAGTGCCAAGAGAGAGCTTGCTCTCCCTGTCTTTGAGTACTGTTTTCACTGTCCCGGTTACCTCTTTGCTAACATTCTCTTCAGAGCTGCAGTGAAACCAGGAACCACGTGGAGAAGGCACCCACACTGAAAGTGCCTGGAGGGAACATTGGGGCTTCTTCTCAGTGTCTCTGACATAGGGTTTCACTGTCCCGCGAAAGTCTCTGCTAACACCGTGCAGAGCGCTGTGCCCAATATACAGAAACGTCTTGCGGTATCTCCTACAGGGAAAGTGCCAGGAGGGAATTGTGGAGCTTGTTCTCAGTGTCTCTGAGAATTGCTCTGATTATGCCTGTGACCTCTTTGCTAAGACTCTCCAGAGAGACGTCCTCAAAACAAACACACATCTTGACATATCTCCCGCATTGATCGCAGTGTCTCCAGAAACGGCATTCAAGGAGCCAGGACCTTTTCTCCCTACACTGTCCATTGAGTTGTCCTCAAAACCAATATACATCCTGCTATATCTCCCACATGGAAAGTGCCAGGAGGGAGAAGTGGGGATTATGTTTAGACTTTCTCGGAACTGCTTCAAATCAACTAGATATCTTTGTGCTGTAAATCTCCCAACAGCCAAACGCAAAAGCAGCAAACATCTCGCTGTATGTCCCACATCCAAAGTGCCAAGAGAGAGCTTGCTCTCCCTGTCTTTGAGTACTGTTTTCACTGTCCCGGTTACCTCTTTGCTAACATTCTCTTCAGAGCTGCAGTGAAACCAGGAACCACGTGGAGAAGGCACCCACACTGAAAGTACCTGGAGGGAACATTGGGGCTTCTTCTCAGTGTCTCTGACATAGGGTTTCACTGTCCCGCGAAAGTCTCTGCTAACACCGTGCAGAGCGCTGTGCCCAATATACAGAAACGTCTTGCGGTATCTCCTACAAGGAAAGTGCCAGGAGGGAATTGTGGAGCTTGTTCTCAGTGTCTCTGAGAATTGCTCTGATTATCCCTGTGACCTCTTTGCTAAGGCTCTCCAGAGAGACGTCCTCAAAACAAACACACATCTTGACATATCTCCCGCATTGATCGCAGTGTCTCCAGGAACGGCATTCAAGGAGCCAGGACCTTTTCTCCCTACACTGTCCATTGAGTTGTCCTCAAAACCAATATACATCCTGCTATATCTCCCACATGGAAAGTGCCAGGAGGGAGAAGTGGGGATTATGTTTAGACTTTCTCGGAACTGCTTCAAATCAACTAGATATCTTTGTGCTGTAAATCTCCCAACAGCCAAACGCAAAAGCAGCAAACATCTCGCTGTATGTCCCACATCCAAAGTGCCAAGAGAGAGCTTGCTCTCCCTGTCTTTGAGTACTGTTTTCACTGTCCCGGTTACCTCTTTGCTAACATTCTCTTCAGAGCTGCAGTGAAACCAGGAACCACGTGGAGAAGGCACCCACACTGAAAGTGCCTGGAGGGAACATTGGGGCTTCTTCTCAGTGTCTCTGACATAGGGTTTCACTGTCCCGGGAAAGTCTCTGCTAACACCCTGCAGAGCGCTGTGCCCAATATACAGAAACGTCTTGCGGTATCTCCTACAGGGAAAGTGCCAGGAGGGAATTGTGGAGCTTGTTCTCAGTGTCTCTGAGAATTGCTCTGATTATCCCTGTGACCTCTTTGCTAAGACTCTCCAGAGAGACGTCCTCAAAACAAACACACATCTTGACATATCTCCCGCATTGATCGCAGTGTCTCCAGGAACGGCATTCAAGGAGCCAGGACCTTTTCTCCCTACACTGTCCATTGAGTTGTCCTCAAAACCAATATACATCCTGCTATATCTCCCACATGGAAAGTGCCAGGAGGGAGAAGTGGGGATTATGTTTAGACTTTCTCGGAACTGCTTCAAATCAACTAGATATCTTTGTGCTGTAAATCTCCCAACAGCCAAACGCAAAAGCAGCAAACATCTCGCTGTATGTCCCACATCCAAAGTGCCAAGAGAGAGCTTGCTCTCCCTGTCTTTGAGTACTGTTTTCACTGTCCCGGTTACCTCTTTGCTAACATTCTCTTCAGAGCTGCAGTGAAACCAGGAACCACGTGGAGAAGGCACCCACACTGAAAGTGCCTGGAGGGAACATTGGGGCTTCTTCTCAGTGTCTCTGACATAGGGTTTCACTGTGCCGCGAAAGTCTCTGCTAACACCGTGCAGAGCACTGTGCCCAATATACAGAAACGTCTTGCGGTATCTCCTACAAGGAAAGTGCCAGGAGGGAATTGTGGAGCTTGTTCTCAGTGTCTCTGAGAATTGCTCTGATTATCCCTGTGACCTCTTTGCTAAGGCTCTCCAGAGAGACGTCCTCAAAACAAACACACATCTTGACATATCTCCCGCATTGATCGCAGTGTCTCCAGAAACGGCATTCAAGGAGCCAGGACCTTTTCTCCCTACACTGTCCATTGAGTTGTCCTCAAAACCAATATACATCCTGCTATATCTCCCACATGGAAAGTGCCAGGAGGGAGAAGTGGGGATTATGTTTAGACTTTCTCGGAACTGCTTCAAATCAACTAGATATCTTTGTGCTGTAAATCTCCCAACAGCCAAACGCAAAAGCAGCAAACATCTCGCTGTATGTCCCACATCCAAAGTGCCAAGAGAGAGCTTGCTCTCCCTGTCTTTGAGTACTGTTTTCACTGTCCCGGTTACCTCTTTGCTAACATTCTCTTCAGAGCTGCAGTGAAACCAGGAACCACGTGGAGAAGGCACCCACACTGAAAGTGCCTGGAGGGAACACTGGGGCTTCTTCTCAGTGTCTCTGACATAGGGTTTCACTGTCCCGCGAAAGTCTCTGCTAACACCGTGCAGAGCGCTGTGCCCAATATACAGAAACGTCTTGCGGTATCTCCTACAAGGAAAGTGCCAGGAGGGAATTGTGGAGCTTGTTCTCAGTGTCTCTGAGAATTGCTCTGATTATCCCTGTGACCTCTTTGCTAAGACTCTCCAGAGAGACGTCCTCAAAACAAACACACATCTTGACATATCTCCGGCATTCATCGCAGTGTCTCCAGAAACGGCATTCAAGGAGCCAGGACCTTTTCTCCCTACACTGTCCATTGAGTTGTCCTCAAAACCAATATACATCCTGCTATATCTCCCACATGGAAAGTGCCAGGAGGGAGAAGTGGGGATTATGTTTAGACTTTCTCGGAACTGCTTCAAATCAACTAGATATCTTTGTGCTGTAAATCTCCCAACAGCCAAACGCAAAAGCAGCAAACATCTCGCTGTATGTCCCACATCCAAAGTGCCAAGAGAGAGCTTGCTCTCCCTGTCTTTGAGTACTGTTTTCACTGTCCCGGTTACCTCTTTGCTAACATTCTCTTCAGAGCTGCAGTGAAACCAGGAACCACGTGGAGAAGGCACCCACACTGAAAGTGCCTGGAGGGAACATTGGGGCTTCTTCTCAGTGTCTCTGACATAGGGTTTCACTGTGCCGCGAAAGTCTCTGCTAACACCGTGCAGAGCGCTGTGCCCAATATACAGAAACGTCTTGCGGTATCTCCTACAGGGAAAGTGCCAGGAGGGAATTGTCGAGCTTGTTCTCAGTGTCTCTGAGAATTGCTCTGATTATCCCTGTGACCTCTTTGCTAAGACTCTCCAGAGAGACGTCCTCAAAACAAACACACATCTTGACATATCTCCCGCATTGATCGCAGTGTCTCCAGAAACGGCATTCAAGGAGCCAGGACCTTTTCTCCCTACACTGTCCATTGAGTTGTCCTCAAAACCAATATACATCCTGCTATATCTCCCACATGGAAAGTGCCAGGAGGGAGAAGTGGGGATTATGTTTAGACTTTCTCGGAACTGCTTCAAATCAACTAGATATCTTTGTGCTGTAAATCTCCCAACAGCCAAACGCAAAAGCAGCAAACATCTCGCTGTATGTCCCACATCCAAAGTGCCAAGAGAGAGCTTGCTCTCCCTGTCTTTGAGTACTGTTTTCACTGTCCCGGTTACCTCTTTGCTAACATTCTCTTCAGAGCTGCAGTGAAACCAGGAACCACGTGGAGAAGGCACCCACACTGAAAGTACCTGGAGGGAACATTGGGGCTTCTTCTCAGTGTCTCTGACATAGGGTTTCACTGTCCCGCGAAAGTCTCTGCTAACACCGTGCAGAGCGCTGTGCCCAATATACAGAAACGTCTTGCGGTATCTCCTACAAGGAAAGTGCCAGGAGGGAATTGTGGAGCTTGTTCTCAGTGTCTCTGAGAATTGCTCTGATTATCCCTGTGACCTCTTTGCTAAGGCTCTCCAGAGAGACGTCCTCAAAACAAACACACATCTTGACATATCTCCCGCATTGATCGCAGTGTCTCCAGGAACGGCATTCAAGGAGCCAGGACCTTTTCTCCCTACACTGTCCATTGAGTTGTCCTCAAAACCAATATACATCCTGCTATATCTCCCACATGGAAAGTGCCAGGAGGGAGAAGTGGGGATTATGTTTAGACTTTCTCGGAACTGCTTCAAATCAACTAGATATCTTTGTGCTGTAAATCTCCCAACAGCCAAACGCAAAAGCAGCAAACATCTCGCTGTATGTCCCACATCCAAAGTGCCAAGAGAGAGCTTGCTCTCCCTGTCTTTGAGTACTGTTTTCACTGTCCCGGTTACCTCTTTGCTAACATTCTCTTCAGAGCTGCAGTGAAACCAGGAACCACGTGGAGAAGGCACCCACACTGAAAGTGCCTGGAGGGAACATTGGGGCTTCTTCTCAGTGTCTCTGACATAGGGTTTCACTGTCCCGGGAAAGTCTCTGCTAACACCCTGCAGAGCGCTGTGCCCAATATACAGAAACGTCTTGCGGTATCTCCTACAGGGAAAGTGCCAGGAGGGAATTGTGGAGCTTGTTCTCAGTGTCTCTGAGAATTGCTCTGATTATCCCTGTGACCTCTTTGCTAAGACTCTCCAGAGAGACGTCCTCAAAACAAACACACATCTTGACATATCTCCCGCATTGATCGCAGTGTCTCCAGGAACGGCATTCAAGGAGCCAGGACCTTTTCTCCCTACACTGTCCATTGAGTTGTCCTCAAAACCAATATACATCCTGCTATATCTCCCACATGGAAAGTGCCAGGAGGGAGAAGTGGGGATTATGTTTAGACTTTCTCGGAACTGCTTCAAATCAACTAGATATCTTTGTGCTGTAAATCTCCCAACAGCCAAACGCAAAAGCAGCAAACATCTCGCTGTATGTCCCACATCCAAAGTGCCAAGAGAGCGCTTGCTCTCCCTGTCTTTGAGTACTGTTTTCACTGTCCCGGTTACCTCTTTGCTAACATTCTCTTCAGAGCTGCAGTGAAACCAGGAACCACGTGGAGAAGGCACCCACACTGAAAGTGCCTGGAGGGAACACTGGGGCTTCTTCTCAGTGTCTCTGACATAGGGTTTCACTGTCCCGCGAAAGTCTCTGCTAACACCGTGCAGAGCGCTGTGCCCAATATACAGAAACGTCTTGCGGTATCTCCTACAAGGAAAGTGCCAGGAGGGAATTGTGGAGCTTGTTCTCAGTGTCTCTGAGAATTGCTCTGATTATCCCTGTGACCTCTTTGCTAAGACTCTCCAGAGAGACGTCCTCAAAACAAACACACATCTTGACATATCTCCGGCATTGATCGCAGTGTCTCCAGAAACGGCATTCAAGGAGCCAGGACCTTTTCTCCCTACACTGTCCATTGAGTTGTCCTCAAAACCAATATACATCCTGCTATATCTCCCACATGGAAAGTGCCAGGAGGGAGAAGTGGGGATTATGTTTAGACTTTCTCGGAACTGCTTCAAATCAACTAGATATCTTTGTGCTGTAAATCTCCCAACAGCCAAACGCAAAAGCAGCAAACATCTCGCTGTATGTCCCACATCCAAAGTGCCAAGAGAGAGCTTGCTCTCCCTGTCTTTGAGTACTGTTTTCACTGTCCCGGTTACCTCTTTGCTAACATTCTCTTCAGAGCTGCAGTGAAACCAGGAACCACGTGGAGAAGGCACCCACACTGAAAGTGCCTGGAGGGAACATTGGGGCTTCTTCTCAGTGTCTCTGACATAGGGTTTCACTGTCCCGCGAAAGTCTCTGCTAACACCGTGCAGAGCGCTGTGCCCAATATACAGAAACGTCTTGCGGTATCTCCTACAGGGAAAGTGCCAGGAGGGAATTGTCGAGCTTGTTCTCAGTGTCTCTGAGAATTGCTCTGATTATCCCTGTGACCTCTTTGCTAAGACTCTCCAGAGAGACGTCCTCAAAACAAACACACATCTTGACATATCTCCCGCATTGATCGCAGTGTCTCCAGAAACGGCATTCAAGGAGCCAGGACCTTTTCTCCCTACACTGTCCATTGAGTTGTCCTCAAAACCAATATACATCCTGCTATATCTCCCACATGGAAAGTGCCAGGAGGGAGAAGTGGGGATTATGTTTAGACTTTCTCGGAACTGCTTCAAATCAACTAGATATCTTTGTGCTGTAAATCTCCCAACAGCCAAACGCAAAAGCAGCAAACATCTCGCTGTATGTCCCACATCCAAAGTGCCAAGAGAGCGCTTGCTCTCCCTGTCTTTGAGTACTGTTTTCACTGTCCCGGTTACCTCTTTGCTAACATTCTCTTCAGAGCTGCAGTGAAACCAGGAACCACGTGGAGAAGGCACCCACACTGAAAGTGCCTGGAGGGAACATTGGGGCTTCTTCTCAGTGTCTCTGACATAGGGTTTCACTGTCCCGCGAAAGTCTCTGCTAACACCCTGCAGAGCGCTGTGCCCAATATACAGAAACGTCTTGCGGTATCTCCTACAGGGAAAGTGCCAGGAGGGAATTGTGGAGCTTGTTCTCAGTGTCTCTGAGAATTGCTCTGATTATCCCTGTGACCTCTTTGCTAAGACTCTCCAGAGAGACATCCTCAAAACCAACACACATCTTGACATATCTCCCGCATTGATCGCAGTGTCTCCAGAAACGGCATTCAAGGAGCCAGGACCTTTTCTCCCTACACTGTCCATTGAGTTGTCCTCAAAACCAATATACATCCTGCTATATCTCCCACATGGAAAGTGCCAGGAGGGAGAAGTGGGGATTATGTTTAGACTTTCTCGGAACTGCTTCAAATCAACTAGATATCTTTGTGCTGTAAATCTCCCAACAGCCAAACGCAAAAGCAGCAAACATCTCGCTGTATGTCCCACATCCAAAGTGCCAAGAGAGAGCTTGCTCTCCCTGTCTTTGAGTACTGTTTTCACTGTCCCGGTTACCTCTTTGCTAACATTCTCTTCAGAGCTGCAGTGAAACCAGGAACCACGTGGAGAAGGCACCCACACTGAAAGTGCCTGGAGGGAACATTGGGGCTTCTTCTCAGTGTCTCTGACATAGGGTTTCACTGTCCCGCGAAAGTCTCTGCTAACACCATGCAGAGCGCTGTGCCCAATATACAGAAACGTCTTGCGGTATCTCCTACAGGGAAAGTGCCAGGAGGGAATTGTGGAGCTTGTTCTCAGTGTCTCTGAGAATTGCTCTGATTATGCCTGTGACCTCTTTGCTAAGACTCTCCAGAGAGACGTCCTCAAAACAAACACACATCTTGACATATCTCCCGCATTGATCGCAGTGTCTCCAGAAACGGCATTCAAGGAGCCAGGACCTTTTCTCCCTACACTGTCCATTGAGTTGTCCTCAAAACCAATATACATCCTGCTATATCTCCCACATGGAAAGTGCCAGGAGGGAGAAGTGGGGATTATGTTTAGACTTTCTCGGAACTGCTTCAAATCAACTAGATATCTTTGTGCTGTAAATCTCCCAACAGCCAAACGCAAAAGCAGCAAACATCTCGCTGTATGTCCCACATCCAAAGTGCCAAGAGAGCGCTTGCTCTCCCTGTGTTTGAGTACTGTTTTCACTGTCCCGGTTACCTCTTTGCTAACATTCTCTTCAGAGCTGCAGTGAAACCAGGAACCACGTGGAGAAGGCACCCACACTGAAAGTGCCTGGAGGGAACACTGGGGCTTCTTCTCAGTGTCTCTGACATAGGGTTTCACTGTCCCGCGAAAGTGTCTGCTAACACCGTGCAGAGCGCTGTGCCCAATATACAGAAACGTCTTGCGGTATCTCCTACAGGGAAAGTGCCAGGAGGGAATTGTGGAGCTTGTTCTCAGTGTCTCTGAGAATTGCTCTGATTATGCCTGTGACCTCTTTGCTAAGGCTCTCCAGAGAGACGTCCTCAAAACAAACACACATCTTGACATATCTCCCGCATTGATCGCATTGTCTCCAGAAACGGCTTTCAAGGAGCCAGGACCTTTTCTCCCTACACTGTCCATTGAGTTGTCCTCAAAACCAATATACATCCTGCTATATCTCCCACATGGAAAGTGCCAGGAGGGAGAAGTGGGGATTATGTTTAGACTTTCTCGGAACTGCTTCAAATCAACTAGATATCTTTGTGCTGTAAATCTCCCAACAGCCAAACGCAAAAGCAGCAAACATCTCGCTGTATGTCCCACATCCAAAGTGCCAAGAGAGAGCTTGCTCTCCCTGTCTTTGAGTACTGTTTTCACTGTCCCGGTTACCTCTTTGCTAACATTCTCTTCAGAGCTGCAGTGAAACCAGGAACCACGTGGAGAAGGCACCCACACTGAAAGTGCCTGGAGGGAACATTGGGGCTTCTTCTCAGTGTCTCTGACATAGGGTTTCACTGTCCCGGGAAAGTCTCTGCTAACACCGTGCAGAGCGCTGTGCCCAATATACAGAAACGTCTTGCGGTATCTCCTACAGGGAAAGTGCCAGGAGGGAATTGTCGAGCTTGTTCTCAGTGTCTCTGAGAATTGCTCTGATTATCCCTGTGACCTCTTTGCTAAGGCTCTCCAGAGAGACGTCCTCAAAACAAACACACATCTTGACATATCTCCCGCATTGATCGCAGTGTCTCCAGGAACGGCATTCAAGGAGCCAGGACCTTTTCTCCCTACACTGTCCATTGGGTTGTCCTCAAAACCAATATACATCCTGCTATATCTCCCACATGGAAAGTGCCAGGAGGGAGAAGTGGGGATTATGTTTAGACTTTCTCGGAACTGCTTCAAATCAACTAGATATCTTTGTGCTGTAAATCTCCCAACAGCCAAACGCAAAAGCAGCAAACATCTCGCTGTATGTCCCACATCCAAAGTGCCAAGAGAGAGCTTGCTCTCCCTGTCTTTGAGTACTGTTTTCACTGTCCCGGTTACCTCTTTGCTAACATTCTCTTCAGAGCTGCAGTGAAACCAGGAACCACGTGGAGAAGGCACCCACACTGAAAGTGCCTGGAGGGAACATTGGGGCTTCTTCTCAGTGTCTCTGACATAGGGTTTCACTGTCCCGCGAAAGTCTCTGCTAACACCGTGCAGAGCGCTGTGCCCAATATACAGAAACGTCTTGCGGTATCTCCTACAGGGAAAGTGCCAGGAGGGAATTGTGGAGCTTGTTCTCAGTGTCTCTGAGAATTGCTCTGATTATGCCTGTGACCTCTTTGCTAAGACTCTCCAGAGAGACGTCCTCAAAACAAACACACATCTTGACATATCTCCCGCATTGATCGCAGTGTCTCCAGAAACGGCATTCAAGGAGCCAGGACCTTTTCTCCCTACACTGTCCATTGAGTTGTCCTCAAAACCAATATACATCCTGCTATATCTCCCACATGGAAAGTGCCAGGAGGGAGAAGTGGGGATTATGTTTAGACTTTCTCGGAACTGCTTCAAATCAACTAGATATCTTTGTGCTGTAAATCTCCCAACAGCCAAACGCAAAAGCAGCAAACATCTCGCTGTATGTCCCACATCCAAAGTGCCAAGAGAGCGCTTGCTCTCCCTGTGTTTGAGTACTGTTTTCACTGTCCCGGTTACCTCTTTGCTAACATTCTCTTCAGAGCTGCAGTGAAACCAGGAACCACGTGGAGAAGGCACCCACACTGAAAGTGCCTGGAGGGAACACTGGGGCTTCTTCTCAGTGTCTCTGACATAGGGTTTCACTGTCCCGCGAAAGTGTCTGCTAACACCGTGCAGAGCGCTGTGCCCAATATACAGAAACGTCTTGCGGTATCTCCTACAGGGAAAGTGCCAGGAGGGAATTGTGGAGCTTGTTCTCAGTGTCTCTGAGAATTGCTCTGATTATGCCTGTGACCTCTTTGCTAAGGCTCTCCAGAGAGACGTCCTCAAAACAAACACACATCTTGACATATCTCCCGCATTGATCGCATTGTCTCCAGAAACGGCTTTCAAGGAGCCAGGACCTTTTCTCCCTACACTGTCCATTGAGTTGTCCTCAAAACCAATATACATCCTGCTATATCTCCCACATGGAAAGTGCCAGGAGGGAGAAGTGGGGATTATGTTTAGACTTTCTCGGAACTGCTTCAAATCAACTAGATATCTTTGTGCTGTAAATCTCCCAACAGCCAAACGCAAAAGCAGCAAACATCTCGCTGTATGTCCCACATCCAAAGTGCCAAGAGAGAGCTTGCTCTCCCTGTCTTTGAGTACTGTTTTCACTGTCCCGGTTACCTCTTTGCTAACATTCTCTTCAGAGCTGCAGTGAAACCAGGAACCACGTGGAGAAGGCACCCACACTGAAAGTGCCTGGAGGGAACATTGGGGCTTCTTCTCAGTGTCTCTGACATAGGGTTTCACTGTCCCGGGAAAGTCTCTGCTAACACCGTGCAGAGCGCTGTGCCCAATATACAGAAACGTCTTGCGGTATCTCCTACAGGGAAAGTGCCAGGAGGGAATTGTCGAGCTTGTTCTCAGTGTCTCTGAGAATTGCTCTGATTATCCCTGTGACCTCTTTGCTAAGGCTCTCCAGAGAGACGTCCTCAAAACAAACACACATCTTGACATATCTCCCGCATTGATCGCAGTGTCTCCAGGAACGGCATTCAAGGAGCCAGGACCTTTTCTCCCTACACTGTCCATTGGGTTGTCCTCAAAACCAATATACATCCTGCTATATCTCCCACATGGAAAGTGCCAGGAGGGAGAAGTGGGGATTATGTTTAGACTTTCTCGGAACTGCTTCAAATCAACTAGATATCTTTGTGCTGTAAATCTCCCAACAGCCAAACGCAAAAGCAGCAAACATCTCGCTGTATGTCCCACATCCAAAGTGCCAAGAGAGAGCTTGCTCTCCCTGTCTTTGAGTACTGTTTTCACTGTCCCGGTTACCTCTTTGCTAACATTCTCTTCAGAGCTGCAGTGAAACCAGGAACCACGTGGAGAAGGCACCCACACTGAAAGTGCCTGGAGGGAACATTGGGGCTTCTTCTCAGTGTCTCTGACATAGGGTTTCACTGTCCCGGGAAAGTCTCTGCTAACACCGTGCAGAGCGCTGTGCCCAATATACAGAAACGTCTTGCGGTATCTCCTACAGGGAAAGTGCCAGGAGGGAATTGTCGAGCTTGTTCTCAGTGTCTCTGAGAATTGCTCTGATTATGCCTGTGACCTCTTTGCTAAGACTCTCCAGAGAGACGTCCTCAAAACAAACACACATCTTGACATATCTCCCGCATTGATCGCAGTGTCTCCAGAAACGGCATTCAAGGAGCCAGGACCTTTTCTCCCTACACTGTCCATTGAGTTGTCCTCAAAACCAATATACATCCTGCTATATCTCCCACATGGAAAGTGCCAGGAGGGAGAAGTGGGGATTATGTTTAGACTTTCTCGGAACTGCTTCAAATCAACTAGATATCTTTGTGCTGTAAATCTCCCAACAGCCAAACGCAAAAGCAGCAAACATCTCGCTGTATGTCCCACATCCAAAGTGCCAAGAGAGAGCTTGCTCTCCCTGTCTTTGAGTACTGTTTTCACTGTCCCGGTTACCTCTTTGCTAACATTCTCTTCAGAGCTGCAGTGAAACCAGGAACCACGTGGAGAAGGCACCCACACTGAAAGTGCCTGGAGGGAACATTGGGGCTTCTTCTCAGTGTCTCTGACATAGGGTTTCACTGTCCCGGGAAAGTCTCTGCTAACACCGTGCAGAGCGCTGTGCCCAATATACAGAAACGTCTTGCGGTATCTCCTACAGGGAAAGTGCCAGGAGGGAATTGTGGAGCTTGTTCTCAGTGTCTCTGAGAATTGCTCTGATTATCCCTGTGACCTCTTTGCTAAGGCTCTCCAGAGAGACGTCCTCAAAACAAACACACATCTTGACATATCTCCCGCATTGATCGCAGTGTCTCCAGAAACGGCATTCAAGGAGCCAGGACCTTTTCTCCCTACACTGTCCATTGGGTTGTCCTCAAAACCAATATACATCCTGCTATATCTCCCACATGGAAAGTGCCAGGAGGGAGAAGTGGGGATTATGTTTAGACTTTCTCGGAACTGCTTCAAATCTACTAGATATCTTTGTGCTGTAAATCTCCCAACAGCCAAACGCAAAAGCAGCAAACATCTCGCTGTATGTCCCACATCCAAAGTGCCAAGAGAGAGCTTGCTCTCCCTGTCTTTGAGTACTGTTTTCACTGTCCCGGTTACCTCTTTGCTAACATTCTCTTCAGAGCTGCAGTGAAACCAGGAACCACGTGGAGAAGGCACCCACACTGAAAGTGCCTGGAGGGAACATTGGGGCTTCTTCTCAGTGTCTCTGACATAGGGTTTCACTGTGCCGCGAAAGTCTCTGCTAACACCGTGCAGAGCGCTGTGCCCAATATACAGAAACGTCTTGCGGTATCTCCTACAAGGAAAGTGCCAGGAGGGAATTGTGGAGCTTGTTCTCAGTGTCTCTGAGAATTGCTCTGATTATCCCTGTGACCTCTTTGCTAAGACTCTCCAGAGAGACGTCCTCAAAACAAACACACATCTTGACATATCTCCCGCATTGATCGCAGTGTCTCCAGGAACGGCATTCAAGGAGCCAGGACCTTTTCTCCCTACACTGTCCATTGGGTTGTCCTCAAAACCAATATACATCCTGCTATATCTCCCACATGGAAAGTGCCAGGAGGGAGAAGTGGGGATTATGTTTAGACTTTCTCGGAACTGCTTCAAATCTACTAGATATCTTTGTGCTGTAAATCTCCCAACAGGCAAACGCAAAAGCAGCAAACATCTCGCTGTATGTCCCACATCCAAAGTGCCAAGAGAGAGCTTGCTCTCCCTGTCTTTGAGTACTGTTTTCACTGTCCCGGTTACCTCTTTGCTAACATTCTCTTCAGAGCTGCAGTGAAACCAGGAACCACGTGGAGAAGGCACCCACACTGAAAGTGCCTGGAGGGAACATTGGGGCTTCTTCTCAGTGTCTCTGACATAGGGTTTCACTGTCCCGCGAAAGTCTCTGCTAACACCGTGCAGAGCGCTGTGCCCAATATACAGAAACGTCTTGCGGTATCTCCTACAGGGAAAGTGCCAGGAGGGAATTGTGGAGCTTGTTCTCAGTGTCTCTGAGAATTGCTCTGATTATCCCTGTGACCTCTTTGCTAAGACTCTCCAGAGAGACGTCCTCAAAACAAACACACATCTTGACATATCTCCCGCATTGATCGCAGTGTCTCCAGAAACGGCATTCAAGGAGCCAGGACCTTTTCTCCCTACACTGTCCATTGAGTTGTCCTCAAAACCAATATACATCCTGCTATATCTCCCACATGGAAAGTGCCAGGAGGGAGAAGTGGGGATTATGTTTAGACTTTCTCGGAACTGCTTCAAATCAACTAGATATCTTTGTGCTGTAAATCTCCCAACAGCCAAACGCAAAAGCAGCAAACATCTCGCTGTATGTCCCACATCCAAAGTGCCAAGAGAGAGCTTGCTCTCCCTGTCTTTGAGTACTGTTTTCACTGTCCCGGTTACCTCTTTGCTAACATTCTCTTCAGAGCTGCAGTGAAACCAGGAACCACGTGGAGAAGGCACCCACACTGAAAGTGCCTGGAGGGAACATTGGGGCTTCTTCTCAGTGTCTCTGACATAGGGTTTCACTGTCCCGCGAAAGTCTCTGCTAACACCCTGCAGAGCGCTGTGCCCAATATACAGAAACGTCTTGCGGTATCTCCTACAGGGAAAGTGCCAGGAGGGAATTGTCGAGCTTGTTCTCAGTGTCTCTGAGAATTGCTCTGATTATGCCTGTGACCTCTTTGCTAAGACTCTCCAGAGAGACGTCCTCAAAACAAACACACATCTTGACATATCTCCCACATTGATCGCAGTGTCTCCAGAAACGGCATTCAAGGAGCCAGGACCTTTTCTCCCTACACTGTCCATTGAGTTGTCCTCAAAACCAATATACATCCTGCTATATCTCCCACATGGAAAGTGCCAGGAGGGAGAAGTGGGGATTATGTTTAGACTTTCTCGGAACTGCTTCAAATCAACTAGATATCTTTGTGCTGTAAATCTCCCAACAGCCAAACGCAAAAGCAGCAAACATCTCGCTGTATGTCCCACATCCAAAGTGCCAAGAGAGAGCTTGCTCTCCCTGTCTTTGAGTACTGTTTTCACTGTCCCGGTTACCTCTTTGCTAACATTCTCTTCAGAGCTGCAGTGAAACCAGGAACCACGTGGAGAAGGCACCCACACTGAAAGTGCCTGGAGGGAACATTGGGGCTTCTTCTCAGTGTCTCTGACATAGGGTTTCACTGTCCCGCGAAAGTCTCTGCTAACACCGTGCAGAGCGCTGTGCCCAATATACAGAAACGTCTTGCGGTATCTCCTACAGGGAAAGTGCCAGGAGGGAATTGTGGAGCTTGTTCTCAGTGTCTCTGAGAATTGCTCTGATTATCCCTGTGACCTCTTTGCTAAGACTCTCCAGAGAGACGTCCTCAAAACAAACACACATCTTGACATATCTCCCGCATTGATCGCAGTGTCTCCAGAAACGGCATTCAAGGAGCCAGGACCTTTTCTCCCTACACTGTCCATTGAGTTGTCCTCAAAACCAATATACATCCTGCTATATCTCCCACATGGAAAGTGCCAGGAGGGAGAAGTGGGGATTATGTTTAGACTTTCTCGGAACTGCTTCAAATCAACTAGATATCTTTGTGCTGTAAATCTCCCAACAGCCAAACGCAAAAGCAGCAAACATCTCGCTGTATGTCCCACATCCAAAGTGCCAAGAGAGAGCTTGCTCTCCCTGTCTTTGAGTACTGTTTTCACTGTCCCGGTTACCTCTTTGCTAACATTCTCTTCAGAGCTGCAGTGAAACCAGGAACCACGTGGAGAAGGCACCCACACTGAAAGTGCCTGGAGGGAACATTGGGGCTTCTTCTCAGTGTCTCTGACATAGGGTTTCACTGTGCCGCGAAAGTCTCTGCTAACACCCTGCAGAGCGCTGTGCCCAATATACAGAAACGTCTTGCGGTATCTCCTACAGGGAAAGTGCCAGGAGGGAATTGTGGAGCTTGTTCTCAGTGTCTCTGAGAATTGCTCTGATTATCCGTGTGACCTCTTTGCTAAGACTCTCCAGAGAGACGTCCTCAAAACCAACACACATCTTGACATATCTCCCACATTGATCGCAGTGTCTCCAGAAACGGCATTCAAGGAGCCAGGACCTTTTCTCCCTACACTGTCCATTGAGTTGTCCTCAAAATCAATATACATCCTGCTATATCTCCCACATGGAAAGTGCCAGGAGGGAGAAGTGGGGATTATGTTTAGACTTTCTCGGAACTGCTTCAAATCAACTAGATATCTTTGTGCTGTAAATCTCCCAACAGCCAAACGCAAAAGCAGCAAACATCTCGCTGTATGTCCCACATCCAAAGTGCCAAGAGAGCGCTTGCTCTCCCTGTGTTTGAGTACTGTTTTCACTGTCCCGGTTACCTCTTTGCTAACATTCTCTTCAGAGCTGCAGTGAAACCAGGAACCACGTGGAGAAGGCACCCACACTGAAAGTGCCTGGAGGGAACACTGGGGCTTCTTCTCAGTGTCTCTGACATAGGGTTTCACTGTCCCGCGAAAGTCTCTGCTAACACCGTGCAGAGCGCTGTGCCCAATATACAGAAACGTCTTGCGGTATCTCCTACAGGGAAAGTGCCAGGAGGGAATTGTGGAGCTTGTTCTCAGTGTCTCTGAGAATTGCTCTGATTATGCCTGTGACCTCTTTGCTAAGACTCTCCAGAGAGACGTCCTCAAAACAAACACACATCTTGACATATCTCCCGCATTGATCGCAGTGTCTCCAGAAACGGCATTCAAGGAGCCAGGACCTTTTCTCCCTACACTGTCCATTGAGTTGTCCTCAAAACCAATATACATCCTGCTATATCTCCCACATGGAAAGTGCCAGGAGGGAGAAGTGGGGATTATGTTTAGACTTTCTCGGAACTGCTTCAAATCAACTAGATATCTTTGTGCTGTAAATCTCCCAACAGCCAAACGCAAAAGCAGCAAACATCTCGCTGTATGTCCCACATCCAAAGTGCCAAGAGAGAGCTTGCTCTCCCTGTCTTTGAGTACTGTTTTCACTGTCCCGGTTACCTCTTTGCTAACATTCTCTTCAGAGCTGCAGTGAAACCAGGAACCACGTGGAGAAGGCACCCACACTGAAAGTGCCTGGAGGGAACACTGGGGCTTCTTCTCAGTGTCTCTGACATAGGGTTTCACTGTCCCGGGAAAGTCTCTGCTAACACCGTGCAGAGCGCTGTGCCCAATATACAGAAACGTCTTGCGGTATCTCCTACAGGGAAAGTGCCAGGAGGGAATTGTGGAGCTTGTTCTCAGTGTCTCTGAGAATTGCTCTGATTATGCCTGTGACCTCTTTGCTAAGACTCTCCAGAGAGACGTCCTCAAAACAAACACACATCTTGACATATCTCCCGCATTGATCGCAGTGTCTCCAGAAACGGCATTCAAGGAGCCAGGACCTTTTCTCCCTACACTGTCCATTGAGTTGTCCTCAAAACCAATATACATCCTGCTATATCTCCCACATGGAAAGTGCCAGGAGGGAGAAGTGGGGATTATGTTTAGACTTTCTCGGAACTGCTTCAAATCAACTAGATATCTTTGTGCTGTAAATCTCCCAACAGCCAAACGCAAAAGCAGCAAACATCTCGCTGTATGTCCCACATCCAAAGTGCCAAGAGAGAGCTTGCTCTCCCTGTCTTTGAGTACTGTTTTCACTGTCCCGGTTACCTCTTTGCTAACATTCTCTTCAGAGCTGCAGTGAAACCAGGAACCACGTGGAGAAGGCACCCACACTGAAAGTGCCTGGAGGGAACACTGGGGCTTCTTCTCAGTGTCTCTGACATAGGGTTTCACTGTCCCGCGAAAGTCTCTGCTAACACCCTGCAGAGCGCTGTGCCCAATATACAGAAACGTCTTGCGGTATCTCCTACAGGGAAAGTGCCAGGAGGGAATTGTCGAGCTTGTTCTCAGTGTCTCTGAGAATTGCTCTGATTATGCCTGTGACCTCTTTGCTAAGACTCTCCAGAGAGACGTCCTCAAAACAAACACACATCTTGACATATCTCCCGCATTGATCGCAGTGTCTCCAGAAACGGCATTCAAGGAGCCAGGACCTTTTCTCCCTACACTGTCCATTGAGTTGTCCTCAAAACCAATATACATCCTGCTATATCTCCCACATGGAAAGTGCCAGGAGGGAGAAGTGGGGATTATGTTTAGACTTTCTCGGAACTGCTTCAAATCAACTAGATATCTTTGTGCTGTAAATCTCCCAACAGCCAAACGCAAAAGCAGCAAACATCTCGCTGTATGTCCCACATCCAAAGTGCCAAGAGAGAGCTTGCTCTCCCTGTCTTTGAGTACTGTTTTCACTGTCCCGGTTACCTCTTTGCTAACATTCTCTTCAGAGCTGCAGTGAAACCAGGAACCACGTGGAGAAGGCACCCACACTGAAAGTGCCTGGAGGGAACACTGGGGCTTCTTCTCAGTGTCTCTGACATAGGGTTTCACTGTCCCGCGAAAGTCTCTGCTAACACCGTGCAGAGCGTAGTGCCCAATATACAGAAACGTCTTGCGGTATCTCCTACAGGGAAAGTGCCAGGAGGGAATTGTCGAGCTTGTTCTCAGTGTCTCTGAGAATTGCTCTGATTATGCCTGTGACCTCTTTGCTAAGACTCTCCAGAGAGACGTCCTCAAAACAAACACACATCTTGACATATCTCCCGCATTGATCGCAGTGTCTCCAGAAACGGCATTCAAGGAGCCAGGACCTTTTCTCCCTACACTGTCCATTGAGTTGTCCTCAAAACCAATATACATCCTGCTATATCTCCCACATGGAAAGTGCCAGGAGGGAGAAGTGGGGATTATGTTTAGACTTTCTCGGAACTGCTTCAAATCAACTAGATATCTTTGTGCTGTAAATCTCCCAACAGCCAAACGCAAAAGCAGCAAACATCTCGCTGTATGTCCCACATCCAAAGTGCCAAGAGAGCGCTTGCTCTCCCTGTCTTTGAGTACTGTTTTCACTGTCCCGGTTACCTCTTTGCTAACATTCTCTTCAGAGCTGCAGTGAAACCAGGAACCACGTGGAGAAGGCACCCACACTGAAAGTGCCTGGAGGGAACACTGGGGCTTCTTCTCAGTGTCTCTGACATAGGGTTTCACTGTCCCGCGAAAGTCTCTGCTAACACCCTGCAGAGCGCTGTGCCCAATATACAGAAACGTCTTGCGGTATCTCCTACAGGGAAAGTGCCAGGAGGGAATTGTCGAGCTTGTTCTCAGTGTCTCTGAGAATTGCTCTGATTATGCCTGTGACCTCTTTGCTAAGACTCTCCAGAGAGACGTCCTCAAAACAAACACACATCTTGACATATCTCCCGCATTGATCGCAGTGTCTCCAGAAACGGCATTCAAGGAGCCAGGACCTTTTCTCCCTACACTGTCCATTGAGTTGTCCTCAAAACCAATATACATCCTGCTATATCTCCCACATGGAAAGTGCCAGGAGGGAGAAGTGGGGATTATGTTTAGACTTTCTCGGAACTGCTTCAAATCAACTAGATATCTTTGTGCTGTAAATCTCCCAACAGCCAAACGCAAAAGCAGCAAACATCTCGCTGTATGTCCCACATCCAAAGTGCCAAGAGAGAGCTTGCTCTCCCTGTCTTTGAGTACTGTTTTCACTGTCCCGGTTACCTCTTTGCTAACATTCTCTTCAGAGCTGCAGTGAAACCAGGAACCACGTGGAGAAGGCACCCACACTGAAAGTGCCTGGAGGGAACACTGGGGCTTCTTCTCAGTGTCTCTGACATAGGGTTTCACTGTCCCGCGAAAGTCTCTGCTAACACCGTGCAGAGCGCTGTGCCCAATATACAGAAACGTCTTGCGGTATCTCCTACAGGGAAAGTGCCAGGAGGGAATTGTGGAGCTTGTTCTCAGTGTCTCTGAGAATTGCTCTGATTATGCCTGTGACCTCTTTGCTAAGACTCTCCAGAGAGACGTCCTCAAAACAAACACACATCTTGACATATCTCCCGCATTGATCGCAGTGTCTCCAGAAACGGCATTCAAGGAGCCAGGACCTTTTCTCCCTACACTGTCCATTGAGTTGTCCTCAAAACCAATATACATCCTGCTATATCTCCCACATGGAAAGTGCCAGGAGGGAGAAGTGGGGATTATGTTTAGACTTTCTCGGAACTGCTTCAAATCAACTAGATATCTTTGTGCTGTAAATCTCCCAACAGCCAAACGCAAAAGCAGCAAACATCTCGCTGTATGTCCCACATCCAAAGTGCCAAGAGAGAGCTTGCTCTCCCTGTCTTTGAGTACTGTTTTCACTGTCCCGGTTACCTCTTTGCTAACATTCTCTTCAGAGCTGCAGTGAAACCAGGAACCACGTGGAGAAGGCACCCACACTGAAAGTGCCTGGAGGGAACACTGGGGCTTCTTCTCAGTGTCTCTGACATAGGGTTTCACTGTCCCGCGAAAGTCTCTGCTAACACCGTGCAGAGCGCTGTGCCCAATATACAGAAACGTCTTGCGGTATCTCCTACAAGGAAAGTGCCAGGAGGGAATTGTGGAGCTTGTTCTCAGTGTCTCTGAGAATTGCTCTGATTATGCCTGTGACCTCTTTGCTAAGACTCTCCAGAGAGACGTCCTCAAAACAAACACACATCTTGACATATCTCCCGCATTGATCGCAGTGTCTCCAGAAACGGCATTCAAGGAGCCAGGACCTTTTCTCCCTACACTGTCCATTGAGTTGTCCTCAAAACCAATATACATCCTGCTATATCTCCCACATGGAAAGTGCCAGGAGGGAGAAGTGGGGATTATGTTTAGACTTTCTCGGAACTGCTTCAAATCAACTAGATATCTTTGTGCTGTAAATCTCCCAACAGCCAAACGCAAAAGCAGCAAACATCTCGCTGTATGTCCCACATCCAAAGTGCCAAGAGAGAGCTTGCTCTCCCTGTCTTTGAGTACTGTTTTCACTGTCCCGGTTACCTCTTTGCTAACATTCTCTTCAGAGCTGCAGTGAAACCAGGAACCACGTGGAGAAGGCACCCACACTGAAAGTGCCTGGAGGGAACACTGGGGCTTCTTCTCAGTGTCTCTGACATAGGGTTTCACTGTCCCGCGAAAGTCTCTGCTAACACCGTGCAGAGCGCTGTGCCCAATATACAGAAACGTCTTGCGGTATCTCCTACAGGGAAAGTGCCAGGAGGGAATTGTGGAGCTTGTTCTCAGTGTCTCTGAGAATTGCTCTGATTATGCCTGTGACCTCTTTGCTAAGACTCTCCAGAGAGACGTCCTCAAAACAAACACACATCTTGACATATCTCCCGCATTGATCGCAGTGTCTCCAGAAACGGCATTCAAGGAGCCAGGACCTTTTCTCCCTACACTGTCCATTGAGTTGTCCTCAAAACCAATATACATCCTGCTATATCTCCCACATGGAAAGTGCCAGGAGGGAGAAGTGGGGATTATGTTTAGACTTTCTCGGAACTGCTTCAAATCAACTAGATATCTTTGTGCTGTAAATCTCCCAACAGCCAAACGCAAAAGCAGCAAACATCTCGCTGTATGTCCCACATCCAAAGTGCCAAGAGAGCGCTTGCTCTCCCTGTCTTTGAGTACTGTTTTCACTGTCCCGGTTACCTCTTTGCTAACATTCTCTTCAGAGCTGCAGTGAAACCAGGAACCACGTGGAGAAGGCACCCACACTGAAAGTGCCTGGAGGGAACACTGGGGCTTCTTCTCAGTGTCTCTGACATAGGGTTTCACTGTCCCGCGAAAGTCTCTGCTAACACCCTGCAGAGCGCTGTGCCCAATATACAGAAACGTCTTGCGGTATCTCCTACAGGGAAAGTGCCAGGAGGGAATTGTCGAGCTTGTTCTCAGTGTCTCTGAGAATTGCTCTGATTATCCCTGTGACCTCTTTGCTAAGACTCTCCAGAGAGACGTCCTCAAAACAAACACACATCTTGACATATCTCCCGCATTGATCGCAGTGTCTCCAGAAACGGCATTCAAGGAGCCAGGACCTTTTCTCCCTACACTGTCCATTGAGTTGTCCTCAAAACCAATATACATCCTGCTATATCTCCCACATGGAAAGTGCCAGGAGGGAGAAGTGGGGATTATGTTTAGACTTTCTCGGAACTGCTTCAAATCAACTAGATATCTTTGTGCTGTAAATCTCCCAACAGCCAAACGCAAAAGCAGCAAACATCTCGCTGTATGTCCCACATCCAAAGTGCCAAGAGAGCGCTTGCTCTCCCTGTCTTTGAGTACTGTTTTCACTGTCCCGGTTACCTCTTTGCTAACATTCTCTTCAGAGCTGCAGTGAAACCAGGAACCACGTGGAGAAGGCACCCACACTGAAAGTGCCTGGAGGGAACACTGGGGCTTCTTCTCAGTGTCTCTGACATAGGGTTTCACTGTCCCGGGAAAGTCTCTGCTAACACCCTGCAGAGCGCTGTGCCCAATATACAGAAACGTCTTGCGGTATCTCCTACAGGGAAAGTGCCAGGAGGGAATTGTGGAGCTTGTTCTCAGTGTCTCTGAGAATTGCTCTGATTATGCCTGTGACCTCTTTGCTAAGACTCTCCAGAGAGACGTCCTCAAAACAAACACACATCTTGACATATCTCCCGCATTGATCGCAGTGTCTCCAGAAACGGCATTCAAGGAGCCAGGACCTTTTCTCCCTACACTGTCCATTGAGTTGTCCTCAAAACCAATATACATCCTGCTATATCTCCCACATGGAAAGTGCCAGGAGGGAGAAGTGGGGATTATGTTTAGACTTTCTCGGAACTGCTTCAAATCAACTAGATATCTTTGTGCTGTAAATCTCCCAACAGCCAAACGCAAAAGCAGCAAACATCTCGCTGTATGTCCCACATCCAAAGTGCCAAGAGAGAGCTTGCTCTCCCTGTCTTTGAGTACTGTTTTCACTGTCCCGGTTACCTCTTTGCTAACATTCTCTTCAGAGCTGCAGTGAAACCAGGAACCACGTGGAGAAGGCACCCACACTGAAAGTGCCTGGAGGGAACACTGGGGCTTCTTCTCAGTGTCTCTGACATAGGGTTTCACTGTCCCGCGAAAGTCTCTGCTAACACCCTGCAGAGCGCTGTGCCCAATATACAGAAACGTCTTGCGGTATCTCCTACAGGGAAAGTGCCAGGAGGGAATTGTGGAGCTTGTTCTCAGTGTCTCTGAGAATTGCTCTGATTATGCCTGTGACCTCTTTGCTAAGACTCTCCAGAGAGACGTCCTCAAAACAAACACACATCTTGACATATCTCCCGCATTGATCGCAGTGTCTCCAGAAACGGCATTCAAGGAGCCAGGACCTTTTCTCCCTACACTGTCCATTGAGTTGTCCTCAAAACCAATATACATCCTGCTATATCTCCCACATGGAAAGTGCCAGGAGGGAGAAGTGGGGATTATGTTTAGACTTTCTCGGAACTGCTTCAAATCAACTAGATATCTTTGTGCTGTAAATCTCCCAACAGCCAAACGCAAAAGCAGCAAACATCTCGCTGTATGTCCCACATCCAAAGTGCCAAGAGAGAGCTTGCTCTCCCTGTCTTTGAGTACTGTTTTCACTGTCCCGGTTACCTCTTTGCTAACATTCTCTTCAGAGCTGCAGTGAAACCAGGAACCACGTGGAGAAGGCACCCACACTGAAAGTGCCTGGAGGGAACACTGGGGCTTCTTCTCAGTGTCTCTGACATAGGGTTTCACTGTCCCGGGAAAGTCTCTGCTAACACCGTGCAGAGCGCTGTGCCCAATATACAGAAACGTCTTGCGGTATCTCCTACAGGGAAAGTGCCAGGAGGGAATTGTGGAGCTTGTTCTCAGTGTCTCTGAGAATTGCTCTGATTATGCCTGTGACCTCTTTGCTAAGACTCTCCAGAGAGACGTCCTCAAAACAAACACACATCTTGACATATCTCCCGCATTGATCGCAGTGTCTCCAGAAACGGCATTCAAGGAGCCAGGACCTTTTCTCCCTACACTGTCCATTGAGTTGTCCTCAAAACCAATATACATCCTGCTATATCTCCCACATGGAAAGTGCCAGGAGGGAGAAGTGGGGATTATGTTTAGACTTTCTCGGAACTGCTTCAAATCAACTAGATATCTTTGTGCTGTAAATCTCCCAACAGCCAAACGCAAAAGCAGCAAACATCTCGCTGTATGTCCCACATCCAAAGTGCCAAGAGAGAGCTTGCTCTCCCTGTCTTTGAGTACTGTTTTCACTGTCCCGGTTACCTCTTTGCTAACATTCTCTTCAGAGCTGCAGTGAAACCAGGAACCACGTGGAGAAGGCACCCACACTGAAAGTGCCTGGACGGAACACTGGGGCTTCTTCTCAGTGTCTCTGACATAGGGTTTCACTGTCCCGGGAAAGTCTCTGCTAACACCGTGCAGAGCGCTGTGCCCAATATACAGAAACGTCTTGCGGTATCTCCTACAGGGAAAGTGCCAGGAGGGAATTGTCGAGCTTGTTCTCAGTGTCTCTGAGAATTGCTCTGATTATGCCTGTGACCTCTTTGCTAAGACTCTCCAGAGAGACGTCCTCAAAACAAACACACATCTTGACATATCTCCCGCATTGATCGCTGTGTCTCCAGAAACGGCATTCAAGGAGCCAGGACCTTTTCTCCCTACACTGTCCATTGAGTTGTCCTCAAAACCAATATACATCCTGCTATATCTCCCACATGGAAAGTGCCAGGAGGGAGAAGTGGGGATTATGTTTAGACTTTCTCGGAACTGCTTCAAATCAACTAGATATCTTTGTGCTGTAAATCTCCCAACAGCCAAACGCAGAAGCAGCAAACATCTCGCTGTATGTCCCACATCCAAAGTGCCAAGAGAGCGCTTGCTCTCCCTGTCTTTGAGTACTGTTTTCACTGTCCCGGTTACCTCTTTGCTAACATTCTCTTCAGAGCTGCAGTGAAACCAGGAACCACGTGGAGAAGGCACCCACACTGAAAGTGCCTGGAGGGAACACTGGGGCTTCTTCTCAGTGTCTCTGACATAGGGTTTCACTGTCCCGCGAAAGTCTCTGCTAACACCCTGCAGAGCGCTGTGCCCAATATACAGAAACGTCTTGCGGTATCTCCTACAGGGAAAGTGCCAGGAGGGAATTGTCGAGCTTGTTCTCAGTGTCTCTGAGAATTGCTCTGATTATCCCTGTGACCTCTTTGCTAAGACTCTCCAGAGAGACGTCCTCAAAACAAACACACATCTTGACATATCTCCCGCATTGATCGCAGTGTCTCCAGAAACGGCATTCAAGGAGCCAGGACCTTTTCTCCCTACACTGTCCATTGAGTTGTCCTCAAAACCAATATACATCCTGCTATATCTCCCACATGGAAAGTGCCAGGAGGGAGAAGTGGGGATTATGTTTAGACTTTCTCGGAACTGCTTCAAATCAACTAGATATCTTTGTGCTGTAAATCTCCCAACAGCCAAACGCAAAAGCAGCAAACATCTCGCTGTATGTCCCACATCCAAAGTGCCAAGAGAGAGCTTGCTCTCCCTGTCTTTGAGTACTGTTTTCACTGTCCCGGTTACCTCTTTGCTAACATTCTCTTCAGAGCTGCAGTGAAACCAGGAACCACGTGGAGAAGGCACCCACACTGAAAGTGCCTGGAGGGAACACTGGGGCTTCTTCTCAGTGTCTCTGACATAGGGTTTCACTGTCCCGCGAAAGTCTCTGCTAACACCCTGCAGAGCGCTGTGCCCAATATACAGAAACGTCTTGCGGTATCTCCTACAGGGAAAGTGCCAGGAGGGAATTGTCGAGCTTGTTCTCAGTGTCTCTGAGAATTGCTCTGATTATCCCTGTGACCTCTTTGCTAAGACTCTCCAGAGAGACGTCCTCAAAACAAACACACATCTTGACATATCTCCCGCATTGATCGCAGTGTCTCCAGAAACGGCATTCAAGGAGCCAGGACCTTTTCTCCCTACACTGTCCATTGAGTTGTCCTCAAAACCAATATACATCCTGCTATATCTCCCACATGGAAAGTGCCAGGAGGGAGAAGTGGGGATTATGTTTAGACTTTCTCGGAACTGCTTCAAATCAACTAGATATCTTTGTGCTGTAAATCTCCCAACAGCCAAACGCAAAAGCAGCAAACATCTCGCTGTATGTCCCACATCCAAAGTGCCAAGAGAGAGCTTGCTCTCCCTGTCTTTGAGTACTGTTTTCACTGTCCCGGTTACCTCTTTGCTAACGTTTTCTTCAGAGCTGCAGTGAAACCAGGAACCACGTGGAGAAGGCACCCACACTGAAAGTGCCTGGAGGGAACACTGGGGCTTCTTCTCAGTGTCTCTGACATAGGGTTTCACTGTCCCGCGAAAGTCTCTGCTAACACCGTGCAGAGCGCTGTGCCCAATATACAGAAACGTCTTGCGGTATCTCCTACAGGGAAAGTGCCAGGAGGGAATTGTGGAGCTTGTTCTCAGTGTCTCTGAGAATTGCTCTGATTATGCCTGTGACCTCTTTGCTAAGACTCTCCAGAGAGACGTCCTCAAAACAAACACACATCTTGACATATCTCCCGCATTGATCGCAGTGTCTCCAGAAACGGCATTCAAGGAGCCAGGACCTTTTCTCCCTACACTGTCCATTGAGTTGTCCTCAAAACCAATATACATCCTGCTATATCTCCCACATGGAAAGTGCCAGGAGGGAGAAGTGGGGATTATGTTTAGACTTTCTCGGAACTGCTTCAAATCAACTAGATATCTTTGTGCTGTAAATCTCCCAACAGCCAAACGCAAAAGCAGCAAACATCTCGCTGTATGTCCCACATCCAAAGTGCCAAGAGAGCGCTTGCTCTCCCTGTCTTTGAGTACTGTTTTCACTGTCCCGGTTACCTCTTTGCTAACATTCTCTTCAGAGCTGCAGTGAAACCAGGAACCACGTGGAGAAGGCACCCACACTGAAAGTGCCTGGAGGGAACACTGGGGCTTCTTCTCAGTGTCTCTGACATAGGGTTTCACTGTCCCGCGAAAGTCTCTGCTAACACCGTGCAGAGCGCTGTGCCCAATATACAGAAACGTCTTGCGGTATCTCCTACAGGGAAAGTGCCAGGAGGGAATTGTCGAGCTTGTTCTCAGTGTCTCTGAGAATTGCTCTGATTATCCCTGTGACCTCTTTGCTAAGACTCTCCAGAGAGACGTCCTCAAAACAAACACACATCTTGACATATCTCCCGCATTGATCGCAGTGTCTCCAGGAACGGCATTCAAGGAGCCAGGACCTTTTCTCCCTACACTGTCCATTGAGTTGTCCTCAAAACCAATATACATCCTGCTATATCTCCCACATGGAAAGTGCCAGGAGGGAGAAGTGGGGATTATGTTTAGACTTTCTCGGAACTGCTTCAAATCAACTAGATATCTTTGTGCTGTAAATCTCCCAACAGCCAAACGCAAAAGCAGCAAACATCTCGCTGTATGTCCCACATCCAAAGTGCCAAGAGAGAGCTTGCTCTCCCTGTCTTTGAGTACTGTTTTCACTGTCCCGGTTACCTCTTTGCTAACATTCTCTTCAGAGCTGCAGTGAAACCAGGAACCACGTGGAGAAGGCACCCACACTGAAAGTGCCTGGACGGAACACTGGGGCTTCTTCTCAGTGTCTCTGACATAGGGTTTCACTGTCCCGGGAAAGTCTCTGCTAACACCGTGCAGAGCGCTGTGCCCAATATACAGAAACGTCTTGCGGTATCTCCTACAGGGAAAGTGCCAGGAGGGAATTGTCGAGCTTGTTCTCAGTGTCTCTGAGAATTGCTCTGATTATGCCTGTGACCTCTTTGCTAAGACTCTCCAGAGAGACGTCCTCAAAACAAACACACATCTTGACATATCTCCCGCATTGATCGCTGTGTCTCCAGAAACGGCATTCAAGGAGCCAGGACCTTTTCTCCCTACACTGTCCATTGAGTTGTCCTCAAAACCAATATACATCCTGCTATATCTCCCACATGGAAAGTGCCAGGAGGGAGAAGTGGGGATTATGTTTAGACTTTCTCGGAACTGCTTCAAATCAACTAGATATCTTTGTGCTGTAAATCTCCCAACAGCCAAACGCAAAAGCAGCAAACATCTCGCTGTATGTCCCACATCCAAAGTGCCAAGAGAGAGCTTGCTCTCCCTGTCTTTGAGTACTGTTTTCACTGTCCCGGTTACCTCTTTGCTAACATTCTCTTCAGAGCTGCAGTGAAACCAGGAACCACGTGGAGAAGGCACCCACACTGAAAGTGCCTGGACGGAACACTGGGGCTTCTTCTCAGTGTCTCTGACATAGGGTTTCACTGTCCCGGGAAAGTCTCTGCTAACACCGTGCAGAGCGCTGTGCCCAATATACAGAAACGTCTTGCGGTATCTCCTACAGGGAAAGTGCCAGGAGGGAATTGTCGAGCTTGTTCTCAGTGTCTCTGAGAATTGCTCTGATTATGCCTGTGACCTCTTTGCTAAGACTCTCCAGAGAGACGTCCTCAAAACAAACACACATCTTGACATATCTCCCGCATTGATCGCTGTGTCTCCAGAAACGGCATTCAAGGAGCCAGGACCTTTTCTCCCTACACTGTCCATTGAGTTGTCCTCAAAACCAATATACATCCTGCTATATCTCCCACATGGAAAGTGCCAGGAGGGAGAAGTGGGGATTATGTTTAGACTTTCTCGGAACTGCTTCAAATCAACTAGATATCTTTGTGCTGTAAATCTCCCAACAGCCAAACGCAAAAGCAGCAAACATCTCGCTGTATGTCCCACATCCAAAGTGCCAAGAGAGAGCTTGCTCTCCCTGTCTTTGAGTACTGTTTTCACTGTCCCGGTTACCTCTTTGCTAACATTCTCTTCAGAGCTGCAGTGAAACCAGGAACCACGTGGAGAAGGCACCCACACTGAAAGTGCCTGGACGGAACACTGGGGCTTCTTCTCAGTGTCTCTGACATAGGGTTTCACTGTCCCGGGAAAGTCTCTGCTAACACCGTGCAGAGCGCTGTGCCCAATATACAGAAACGTCTTGCGGTATCTCCTACAGGGAAAGTGCCAGGAGGGAATTGTCGAGCTTGTTCTCAGTGTCTCTGAGAATTGCTCTGATTATGCCTGTGACCTCTTTGCTAAGACTCTCCAGAGAGACGTCCTCAAAACAAACACACATCTTGACATATCTCCCGCATTGATCGCAGTGTCTCCAGAAACGGCATTCAAGGAGCCAGGACCTTTTCTCCCTACACTGTCCATTGAGTTGTCCTCAAAACCAATATACATCCTGCTATATCTCCCACATGGAAAGTGCCAGGAGGGAGAAGTGGGGATTATGTTTAGACTTTCTCGGAACTGCTTCAAATCAACTAGATATCTTTGTGCTGTAAATCTCCCAACAGCCAAACGCAAAAGCAGCAAACATCTCGCTGTATGTCCCACATCCAAAGTGCCAAGAGAGAGCTTGCTCTCCCTGTCTTTGAGTACTGTTTTCACTGTCCCGGTTACCTCTTTGCTAACATTCTCTTCAGAGCTGCAGTGAAACCAGGAACCACGTGGAGAAGGCACCCACACTGAAAGTGCCTGGAGGGAACACTGGGGCTTCTTCTCAGTGTCTCTGACATAGGGTTTCACTGTCCCGGGAAAGTCTCTGCTAACACCGTGCAGAGCGCTGTGCCCAATATACAGAAACGTCTTGCGGTATCTCCTACAGGGAAAGTGCCAGGAGGGAATTGTGGAGCTTGTTCTCAGTGTCTCTGAGAATTGCTCTGATTATGCCTGTGACCTCTTTGCTAAGACTCTCCAGAGAGACGTCCTCAAAACAAACACACATCTTGACATATCTCCCGCATTGATCGCAGTGTCTCCAGAAACGGCATTCAAGGAGCCAGGACCTTTTCTCCCTACACTGTCCATTGGGTTGTCCTCAAAACCAATATACATCCTGCTATATCTCCCACATGGAAAGTGCCAGGAGGGAGAAGTGGGGATTATGTTTAGACTTTCTCGGAACTGCTTCAAATCAACTAGATATCTTTGTGCTGTAAATCTCCCAACAGCCAAACGCAAAAGCAGCAAACATCTCGCTGTATGTCCCACATCCAAAGTGCCAAGAGAGAGCTTGCTCTCCCTGTCTTTGAGTACTGTTTTCACTGTCCCGGTTACCTCTTTGCTAACATTCTCTTCAGAGCTGCAGTGAAACCAGGAACCACGTGGAGAAGGCACCCACACTGAAAGTGCCTGGAGGGAACACTGGGGCTTCTTCTCAGTGTCTCTGACATAGGGTTTCACTGTCCCGCGAAAGTCTCTGCTAACACCGTGCAGAGCGCTGTGCCCAATATACAGAAACGTCTTGCGGTATCTCCTACAGGGAAAGTGCCAGGAGGGAATTGTGGAGCTTGTTCTCAGTGTCTCTGAGAATTGCTCTGATTATGCCTGTGACCTCTTTGCTAAGACTCTCCAGAGAGACGTCCTCAAAACCAACACACATCTTGACATATCTCCCGCATTGATCGCAGTGTCTCCAGAAACGGCATTCAAGGAGCCAGGACCTTTTCTCCCTACACTGTCCATTGAGTTGTCCTCAAAACCAATATACATCCTGCTATATCTCCCACATGGAAAGTGCCAGGAGGGAGAAGTGGGGATTATGTTTAGACTTTCTCGGAACTGCTTCAAATCAACTAGATATCTTTGTGCTGTAAATCTCCCAACAGCCAAACGCAAAAGCAGCAAACATCTCGCTGTATGTCCCACATCCAAAGTGCCAAGAGAGCGCTTGCTCTCCCTGTCTTTGAGTACTGTTTTCACTGTCCCGGTTACCTCTTTGCTAACATTCTCTTCAGAGCTGCAGTGAAACCAGGAACCACGTGGAGAAGGCACCCACACTGAAAGTGCCTGGACGGAACACTGGGGCTTCTTCTCAGTGTCTCTGACATAGGGTTTCACTGTGCCGCGAAAGTCTCTGCTAACACCGTGCAGAGCGCTGTGCCCAATATACAGAAACGTCTTGCGGTATCTCCTACAGGGAAAGTGCCAGGAGGGAATTGTCGAGCTTGTTCTCAGTGTCTCTGAGAATTGCTCTGATTATCCCTGTGACCTCTCTGCTAAGACTCTCCAGAGAGACGTCCTCAAAACAAACACACATCTTGACATATCTCCCGCATTGATCGCAGTGTCTCCAGGAACGGCATTCAAGGAGCCAGGACCTTTTCTCCCTACACTGTCCATTGAGTTGTCCTCAAAACCAATATACATCCTGCTATATCTCCCACATGGAAAGTGCCAGGAGGGAGAAGTGGGGATTATGTTTAGACTTTCTCGGAACTGCTTCAAATCAACTAGATATCTTTGTGCTGTAAATCTCCCAACAGCCAAACGCAAAAGCAGCAAACATCTCGCTGTATGTCCCACATCCAAAGTGCCAAGAGAGAGCTTGCTCTCCCTGTCTTTGAGTACTGTTTTCACTGTCCCGGTTACCTCTTTGCTAACATTCTCTTCAGAGCTGCAGTGAAACCAGGAACCACGTGGAGAAGGCACCCACACTGAAAGTGCCTGGAGGGAACACTGGGGCTTCTTCTCAGTGTCTCTGACATAGGGTTTCACTGTCCCGGGAAAGTCTCTGCTAACACCGTGCAGAGCGCTGTGCCCAATATACAGAAACGTCTTGCGGTATCTCCTACAGGGAAAGTGCCAGGAGGGAATTGTCGAGCTTGTTCTCAGTGTCTCTGAGAATTGCTCTGATTATGCCTGTGACCTCTTTGCTAAGACTCTCCAGAGAGACGTCCTCAAAACAAACACACATCTTGACATATCTCCCGCATTGATCGCTGTGTCTCCAGAAACGGCATTCAAGGAGCCAGGACCTTTTCTCCCTACACTGTCCATTGAGTTGTCCTCAAAACCAATATACATCCTGCTATATCTCCCACATGGAAAGTGCCAGGAGGGAGAAGTGGGGATTATGTTTAGACTTTCTCGGAACTGCTTCAAATCAACTAGATATCTTTGTGCTGTAAATCTCCCAACAGCCAAACGCAAAAGCAGCAAACATCTCGCTGTATGTCCCACATCCAAAGTGCCAAGAGAGCGCTTGCTCTCCCTGTCTTTGAGTACTGTTTTCACTGTCCCGGTTACCTCTTTGCTAACATTCTCTTCAGAGCTGCAGTGAAACCAGGAACCACGTGGAGAAGGCACCCACACTGAAAGTGCCTGGAGGGAACACTGGGGCTTCTTCTCAGTGTCTCTGACATAGGGTTTCACTGTCCCGGGAAAGTCTCTGCTAACACCGTGCAGAGCGCTGTGCCCAATATACAGAAACGTCTTGCGGTATCTCCTACAGGGAAAGTGCCAGGAGGGAATTGTCGAGCTTGTTCTCAGTGTCTCTGAGAATTGCTCTGATTATGCCTGTGACCTCTTTGCTAAGACTCTCCAGAGAGACGTCCTCAAAACAAACACACATCTTGACATATCTCCCGCATTGATCGCTGTGTCTCCAGAAACGGCATTCAAGGAGCCAGGACCTTTTCTCCCTACACTGTCCATTGAGTTGTCCTCAAAACCAATATACATCCTGCTATATCTCCCACATGGAAAGTGCCAGGAGGGAGAAGTGGGGATTATGTTTAGACTTTCTCGGAACTGCTTCAAATCAACTAGATATCTTTGTGCTGTAAATCTCCCAACAGCCAAACGCAAAAGCAGCAAACATCTCGCTGTATGTCCCACATCCAAAGTGCCAAGAGAGAGCTTGCTCTCCCTGTCTTTGAGTACTGTTTTCACTGTCCCGGTTACCTCTTTGCTAACATTCTCTTCAGAGCTGCAGTGAAACCAGGAACCACGTGGAGAAGGCACCCACACTGAAAGTGCCTGGAGGGAACACTGGGGCTTCTTCTCAGTGTCTCTGACATAGGGTTTCACTGTCCCGGGAAAGTCTCTGCTAACACCGTGCAGAGCGCTGTGCCCAATATACAGAAACGTCTTGCGGTATCTCCTACAGGGAAAGTGCCAGGAGGGAATTGTGGAGCTTGTTCTCAGTGTCTCTGAGAATTGCTCTGATTATGCCTGTGACCTCTTTGCTAAGACTCTCCAGAGAGATGTCCTCAAAACAAACACACATCTTGACATATCTCCCGCATTGATCGCAGTGTCTCCAGAAACGGCATTCAAGGAGCCAGGACCTTTTCTCCCTACACTGTCCATTGAGTTGTCCTCAAAACCAATATACATCCTGCTATATCTCCCACATGGAAAGTGCCAGGAGGGAGAAGTGGGGATTATGTTTAGACTTTCTCGGAACTGCTTCAAATCAACTAGATATCTTTGTGCTGTAAATCTCCCAACAGCCAAACGCAAAAGCAGCAAACATCTCGCTGTATGTCCCACATCCAAAGTGCCAAGAGAGCGCTTGCTCTCCCTGTCTTTGAGTACTGTTTTCACTGTCCCGGTTACCTCTTTGCTAACATTCTCTTCAGAGCTGCAGTGAAACCAGGAACCACGTGGAGAAGGCACCCACACTGAAAGTGCCTGGACGGAACACTGGGGCTTCTTCTCAGTGTCTCTGACATAGGGTTTCACTGTGCCGCGAAAGTCTCTGCTAACACCGTGCAGAGCGCTGTGCCCAATATACAGAAAAGTCTTGCGGTATCTCCTACAGGGAAAGTGCCAGGAGGGAATTGTCGAGCTTGTTCTCAGTGTCTCTGAGAATTGCTCTGATTATCCCTGTGACCTCTCTGCTAAGACTCTCCAGAGAGACGTCCTCAAAACAAACACACATCTTGACATATCTCCCGCATTGATCGCAGTGTCTCCAGGAACGGCATTCAAGGAGCCAGGACCTTTTCTCCCTACACTGTCCATTGAGTTGTCCTCAAAACCAATATACATCCTGCTATATCTCCCACATGGAAAGTGCCAGGAGGGAGAAGTGGGGATTATGTTTAGACTTTCTCGGAACTGCTTCAAATCAACTAGATATCTTTGTGCTGTAAATCTCCCAACAGCCAAACGCAAAAGCAGCAAACATCTCGCTGTATGTCCCACATCCAAAGTGCCAAGAGAGAGCTTGCTCTCCCTGTCTTTGAGTACTGTTTTCACTGTCCCGGTTACCTCTTTGCTAACATTCTCTTCAGAGCTGCAGTGAAACCAGGAACCACGTGGAGAAGGCACCCACACTGAAAGTGCCTGGACGGAACACTGGGGCTTCTTCTCAGTGTCTCTGACATAGGGTTTCACTGTCCCGGGAAAGTCTCTGCTAACACCGTGCAGAGCGCTGTGCCCAATATACAGAAACGTCTTGCGGTATCTCCTACAGGGAAAGTGCCAGGAGGGAATTGTGGAGCTTGTTCTCAGTGTCTCTGAGAATTGCTCTGATTATGCCTGTGACCTCTTTGCTAAGACTCTCCAGAGAGACGTCCTCAAAACAAACACACATCTTGACATATCTCCCGCATTGATCGCTGTGTCTCCAGAAACGGCATTCAAGGAGCCAGGACCTTTTCTCCCTACACTGTCCATTGAGTTGTCCTCAAAACCAATATACATCCTGCTATATCTCCCACATGGAAAGTGCCAGGAGGGAGAAGTGGGGATTATGTTTAGACTTTCTCGGAACTGCTTCAAATCAACTAGATATCTTTGTGCTGTAAATCTCCCAACAGCCAAACGCAAAAGCAGCAAACATCTCGCTGTATGTCCCACATCCAAAGTGCCAAGAGAGCGCTTGCTCTCCCTGTCTTTGAGTACTGTTTTCACTGTCCCGGTTACCTCTTTGCTAACATTCTCTTCAGAGCTGCAGTGAAACCAGGAACCACGTGGAGAAGGCACCCACACTGAAAGTGCCTGGAGGGAACACTGGGGCTTCTTCTCAGTGTCTCTGACATAGGGTTTCACTGTCCCGCGAAAGTCTCTGCTAACACCGTGCAGAGCGCTGTGCCCAATATACAGAAACGTCTTGCGGTATCTCCTACAGGGAAAGTGCCAGGAGGGAATTGTGGAGCTTGTTCTCAGTGTCTCTGAGAATTGCTCTGATTATGCCTGTGACCTCTTTGCTAAGACTCTCCAGAGAGACGTCCTCAAAACAAACACACATCTTGACATATCTCCCGCATTGATCGCAGTGTCTCCAGAAACGGCATTCAAGGAGCCAGGACCTTTTCTCCCTACACTGTCCATTGAGTTGTCCTCAAAACCAATATACATCCTGCTATATCTCCCACATGGAAAGTGCCAGGAGGGAGAAGTGGGGATTATGTTTAGACTTTCTCGGAACTGCTTCAAATCAACTAGATATCTTTGTGCTGTAAATCTCCCAACAGCCAAACGCAAAAGCAGCAAACATCTCGCTGTATGTCCCACATCCAAAGTGCCAAGAGAGAGCTTGCTCTCCCTGTCTTTGAGTACTGTTTTCACTGTCCCGGTTACCTCTTTGCTAACATTCTCTTCAGAGCTGCAGTGAAACCAGGAACCACGTGGAGAAGGCACCCACACTGAAAGTGCCTGGACGGAACACTGGGGCTTCTTCTCAGTGTCTCTGACATAGGGTTTCACTGTCCCGGGAAAGTCTCTGCTAACACCGTGCAGAGCGCTGTGCCCAATATACAGAAACGTCTTGCGGTATCTCCTACAGGGAAAGTGCCAGGAGGGAATTGTCGAGCTTGTTCTCAGTGTCTCTGAGAATTGCTCTGATTATGCCTGTGACCTCTTTGCTAAGACTCTCCAGAGAGACGTCCTCAAAACAAACACACATCTTGACATATCTCCCGCATTGATCGCAGTGTCTCCAGGAACGGCATTCAAGGAGCCAGGACCTTTTCTCCCTACACTGTCCATTGAGTTGTCCTCAAAACCAATATACATCCTGCTATATCTCCCACATGGAAAGTGCCAGGAGGGAGAAGTGGGGATTATGTTTAGACTTTCTCGGAACTGCTTCAAATCAACTAGATATCTTTGTGCTGTAAATCTCCCAACAGCCAAACGCAAAAGCAGCAAACATCTCGCTGTATGTCCCACATCCAAAGTGCCAAGAGAGAGCTTGCTCTCCCTGTCTTTGAGTACTGTTTTCACTGTCCCGGTTACCTCTTTGCTAACATTCTCTTCAGAGCTGCAGTGAAACCAGGAACCACGTGGAGAAGGCACCCACACTGAAAGTGCCTGGAGGGAACACTGGGGCTTCTTCTCAGTGTCTCTGACATAGGGTTTCACTGTCCCGGGAAAGTCTCTGCTAACACCGTGCAGAGCGCTGTGCCCAATATACAGAAACGTCTTGCGGTATCTCCTACAGGGAAAGTGCCAGGAGGGAATTGTCGAGCTTGTTCTCAGTGTCTCTGAGAATTGCTCTGATTATGCCTGTGACCTCTTTGCTAAGACTCTCCAGAGAGACGTCCTCAAAACAAACACACATCTTGACATATCTCCCGCATTGATCGCTGTGTCTCCAGAAACGGCATTCAAGGAGCCAGGACCTTTTCTCCCTACACTGTCCATTGAGTTGTCCTCAAAACCAATATACATCCTGCTATATCTCCCACATGGAAAGTGCCAGGAGGGAGAAGTGGGGATTATGTTTAGACTTTCTCGGAACTGCTTCAAATCAACTAGATATCTTTGTGCTGTAAATCTCCCAACAGCCAAACGCAAAAGCAGCAAACATCTCACTGTATGTCCCACATCCAAAGTGCCAAGAGAGCGCTTGCTCTCCCTGTCTTTGAGTACTGTTTTCACTGTCCCGGTTACCTCTTTGCTAACATTCTCTTCAGAGCTGCAGTGAAACCAGGAACCACGTGGAGAAGGCACCCACACTGAAAGTGCCTGGAGGGAACACTGGGGCTTCTTCTCAGTGTCTCTGACATAGGGTTTCACTGTCCCGCGAAAGTCTCTGCTAACACCGTGCAGAGCGCTGTGCCCAATATACAGAAACGTCTTGCGGTATCTCCTACAGGGAAAGTGCCAGGAGGGAATTGTGGAGCTTGTTCTCAGTGTCTCTGAGAATTGCTCTGATTATGCCTGTGACCTCTTTGCTAAGACTCTCCAGAGAGACGTCCTCAAAACAAACACACATCTTGACATATCTCCCGCATTGATCGCAGTGTCTCCAGAAACGGCATTCAAGGAGCCAGGACCTTTTCTCCCTACACTGTCCATTGAGTTGTCCTCAAAACCAATATACATCCTGCTATATCTCCCACATGGAAAGTGCCAGGAGGGAGAAGTGGGGATTATGTTTAGACTTTCTCGGAACTGCTTCAAATCAACTAGATATCTTTGTGCTGTAAATCTCCCAACAGCCAAACGCAAAAGCAGCAAACATCTCGCTGTATGTCCCACATCCAAAGTGCCAAGAGAGAGCTTGCTCTCCCTGTCTTTGAGTACTGTTTTCACTGTCCCGGTTACCTCTTTGCTAACATTCTCTTCAGAGCTGCAGTGAAACCAGGAACCACGTGGAGAAGGCACCCACACTGAAAGTGCCTGGACGGAACACTGGGGCTTCTTCTCAGTGTCTCTGACATAGGGTTTCACTGTCCCGGGAAAGTCTCTGCTAACACCGTGCAGAGCGCTGTGCCCAATATACAGAAACGTCTTGCGGTATCTCCTACAGGGAAAGTGCCAGGAGGGAATTGTCGAGCTTGTTCTCAGTGTCTCTGAGAATTGCTCTGATTATGCCTGTGACCTCTTTGCTAAGACTCTCCAGAGAGACGTCCTCAAAACAAACACACATCTTGACATATCTCCCGCATTGATCGCTGTGTCTCCAGAAACGGCATTCAAGGAGCCAGGACCTTTTCTCCCTACACTGTCCATTGAGTTGTCCTCAAAACCAATATACATCCTGCTATATCTCCCACATGGAAAGTGCCAGGAGGGAGAAGTGGGGATTATGTTTAGACTTTCTCGGAACTGCTTCAAATCAACTAGATATCTTTGTGCTGTAAATCTCCCAACAGCCAAACGCAAAAGCAGCAAACATCTCGCTGTATGTCCCACATCCAAAGTGCCAAGAGAGAGCTTGCTCTCCCTGTCTTTGAGTACTGTTTTCACTGTCCCGGTTACCTCTTTGCTAACATTCTCTTCAGAGCTGCAGTGAAACCAGGAACCACGTGGAGAAGGCACCCACACTGAAAGTGCCTGGACGGAACACTGGGGCTTCTTCTCAGTGTCTCTGACATAGGGTTTCACTGTCCCGGGAAAGTCTCTGCTAACACCGTGCAGAGCGCTGTGCCCAATATACAGAAACGTCTTGCGGTATCTCCTACAGGGAAAGTGCCAGGAGGGAATTGTCGAGCTTGTTCTCAGTGTCTCTGAGAATTGCTCTGATTATGCCTGTGACCTCTTTGCTAAGACTCTCCAGAGAGACGTCCTCAAAACAAACACACATCTTGACATATCTCCCGCATTGATCGCAGTGTCTCCAGAAACGGCATTCAAGGAGCCAGGACCTTTTCTCCCTACACTGTCCATTGAGTTGTCCTCAAAACCAATATACATCCTGCTATATCTCCCACATGGAAAGTGCCAGGAGGGAGAAGTGGGGATTATGTTTAGACTTTCTCGGAACTGCTTCAAATCAACTAGATATCTTTGTGCTGTAAATCTCCCAACAGCCAAACGCAAAAGCAGCAAACATCTCGCTGTATGTCCCACATCCAAAGTGCCAAGAGAGAGCTTGCTCTCCCTGTCTTTGAGTACTGTTTTCACTGTCCCGGTTACCTCTTTGCTAACATTCTCTTCAGAGCTGCAGTGAAACCAGGAACCACGTGGAGAAGGCACCCACACTGAAAGTGCCTGGAGGGAACACTGGGGCTTCTTCTCAGTGTCTCTGACATAGGGTTTCACTGTCCCGGGAAAGTCTCTGCTAACACCGTGCAGAGCGCTGTGCCCAATATACAGAAACGTCTTGCGGTATCTCCTACAGGGAAAGTGCCAGGAGGGAATTGTGGAGCTTGTTCTCAGTGTCTCTGAGAATTGCTCTGATTATGCCTGTGACCTCTTTGCTAAGACTCTCCAGAGAGACGTCCTCAAAACAAACACACATCTTGACATATCTCCCGCATTGATCGCAGTGTCTCCAGAAACGGCATTCAAGGAGCCAGGACCTTTTCTCCCTACACTGTCCATTGGGTTGTCCTCAAAACCAATATACATCCTGCTATATCTCCCACATGGAAAGTGCCAGGAGGGAGAAGTGGGGATTATGTTTAGACTTTCTCGGAACTGCTTCAAATCAACTAGATATCTTTGTGCTGTAAATCTCCCAACAGCCAAACGCAAAAGCAGCAAACATCTCGCTGTATGTCCCACATCCAAAGTGCCAAGAGAGAGCTTGCTCTCCCTGTCTTTGAGTACTGTTTTCACTGTCCCGGTTACCTCTTTGCTAACATTCTCTTCAGAGCTGCAGTGAAACCAGGAACCACGTGGAGAAGGCACCCACACTGAAAGTGCCTGGAGGGAACACTGGGGCTTCTTCTCAGTGTCTCTGACATAGGGTTTCACTGTCCCGCGAAAGTCTCTGCTAACACCGTGCAGAGCGCTGTGCCCAATATACAGAAACGTCTTGCGGTATCTCCTACAGGGAAAGTGCCAGGAGGGAATTGTGGAGCTTGTTCTCAGTGTCTCTGAGAATTGCTCTGATTATGCCTGTGACCTCTTTGCTAAGACTCTCCAGAGAGACGTCCTCAAAACCAACACACATCTTGACATATCTCCCGCATTGATCGCAGTGTCTCCAGAAACGGCATTCAAGGAGCCAGGACCTTTTCTCCCTACACTGTCCATTGAGTTGTCCTCAAAACCAATATACATCCTGCTATATCTCCCACATGGAAAGTGCCAGGAGGGAGAAGTGGGGATTATGTTTAGACTTTCTCGGAACTGCTTCAAATCAACTAGATATCTTTGTGCTGTAAATCTCCCAACAGCCAAACGCAAAAGCAGCAAACATCTCGCTGTATGTCCCACATCCAAAGTGCCAAGAGAGCGCTTGCTCTCCCTGTCTTTGAGTACTGTTTTCACTGTCCCGGTTACCTCTTTGCTAACATTCTCTTCAGAGCTGCAGTGAAACCAGGAACCACGTGGAGAAGGCACCCACACTGAAAGTGCCTGGACGGAACACTGGGGCTTCTTCTCAGTGTCTCTGACATAGGGTTTCACTGTGCCGCGAAAGTCTCTGCTAACACCGTGCAGAGCGCTGTGCCCAATATACAGAAACGTCTTGCGGTATCTCCTACAGGGAAAGTGCCAGGAGGGAATTGTCGAGCTTGTTCTCAGTGTCTCTGAGAATTGCTCTGATTATCCCTGTGACCTCTCTGCTAAGACTCTCCAGAGAGACGTCCTCAAAACAAACACACATCTTGACATATCTCCCGCATTGATCGCAGTGTCTCCAGGAACGGCATTCAAGGAGCCAGGACCTTTTCTCCCTACACTGTCCATTGAGTTGTCCTCAAAACCAATATACATCCTGCTATATCTCCCACATGGAAAGTGCCAGGAGGGAGAAGTGGGGATTATGTTTAGACTTTCTCGGAACTGCTTCAAATCAACTAGATATCTTTGTGCTGTAAATCTCCCAACAGCCAAACGCAAAAGCAGCAAACATCTCGCTGTATGTCCCACATCCAAAGTGCCAAGAGAGAGCTTGCTCTCCCTGTCTTTGAGTACTGTTTTCACTGTCCCGGTTACCTCTTTGCTAACATTCTCTTCAGAGCTGCAGTGAAACCAGGAACCACGTGGAGAAGGCACCCACACTGAAAGTGCCTGGAGGGAACACTGGGGCTTCTTCTCAGTGTCTCTGACATAGGGTTTCACTGTCCCGGGAAAGTCTCTGCTAACACCGTGCAGAGCGCTGTGCCCAATATACAGAAACGTCTTGCGGTATCTCCTACAGGGAAAGTGCCAGGAGGGAATTGTCGAGCTTGTTCTCAGTGTCTCTGAGAATTGCTCTGATTATGCCTGTGACCTCTTTGCTAAGACTCTCCAGAGAGACGTCCTCAAAACAAACACACATCTTGACATATCTCCCGCATTGATCGCTGTGTCTCCAGAAACGGCATTCAAGGAGCCAGGACCTTTTCTCCCTACACTGTCCATTGAGTTGTCCTCAAAACCAATATACATCCTGCTATATCTCCCACATGGAAAGTGCCAGGAGGGAGAAGTGGGGATTATGTTTAGACTTTCTCGGAACTGCTTCAAATCAACTAGATATCTTTGTGCTGTAAATCTCCCAACAGCCAAACGCAAAAGCAGCAAACATCTCGCTGTATGTCCCACATCCAAAGTGCCAAGAGAGCGCTTGCTCTCCCTGTCTTTGAGTACTGTTTTCACTGTCCCGGTTACCTCTTTGCTAACATTCTCTTCAGAGCTGCAGTGAAACCAGGAACCACGTGGAGAAGGCACCCACACTGAAAGTGCCTGGAGGGAACACTGGGGCTTCTTCTCAGTGTCTCTGACATAGGGTTTCACTGTCCCGGGAAAGTCTCTGCTAACACCGTGCAGAGCGCTGTGCCCAATATACAGAAACGTCTTGCGGTATCTCCTACAGGGAAAGTGCCAGGAGGGAATTGTCGAGCTTGTTCTCAGTGTCTCTGAGAATTGCTCTGATTATGCCTGTGACCTCTTTGCTAAGACTCTCCAGAGAGACGTCCTCAAAACAAACACACATCTTGACATATCTCCCGCATTGATCGCTGTGTCTCCAGAAACGGCATTCAAGGAGCCAGGACCTTTTCTCCCTACACTGTCCATTGAGTTGTCCTCAAAACCAATATACATCCTGCTATATCTCCCACATGGAAAGTGCCAGGAGGGAGAAGTGGGGATTATGTTTAGACTTTCTCGGAACTGCTTCAAATCAACTAGATATCTTTGTGCTGTAAATCTCCCAACAGCCAAACGCAAAAGCAGCAAACATCTCGCTGTATGTCCCACATCCAAAGTGCCAAGAGAGAGCTTGCTCTCCCTGTCTTTGAGTACTGTTTTCACTGTCCCGGTTACCTCTTTGCTAACATTCTCTTCAGAGCTGCAGTGAAACCAGGAACCACGTGGAGAAGGCACCCACACTGAAAGTGCCTGGACGGAACACTGGGGCTTCTTCTCAGTGTCTCTGACATAGGGTTTCACTGTCCCGGGAAAGTCTCTGCTAACACCGTGCAGAGCGCTGTGCCCAATATACAGAAACGTCTTGCGGTATCTCCTACAGGGAAAGTGCCAGGAGGGAATTGTCGAGCTTGTTCTCAGTGTCTCTGAGAATTGCTCTGATTATGCCTGTGACCTCTTTGCTAAGACTCTCCAGAGAGACGTCCTCAAAACAAACACACATCTTGACATATCTCCCGCATTGATCGCTGTGTCTCCAGAAACGGCATTCAAGGAGCCAGGACCTTTTCTCCCTACACTGTCCATTGAGTTGTCCTCAAAACCAATATACATCCTGCTATATCTCCCACATGGAAAGTGCCAGGAGGGAGAAGTGGGGATTATGTTTAGACTTTCTCGGAACTGCTTCAAATCAACTAGATATCTTTGTGCTGTAAATCTCCCAACAGCCAAACGCAAAAGCAGCAAACATCTCGCTGTATGTCCCACATCCAAAGTGCCAAGAGAGCGCTTGCTCTCCCTGTCTTTGAGTACTGTTTTCACTGTCCCGGTTACCTCTTTGCTAACATTCTCTTCAGAGCTGCAGTGAAACCAGGAACCACGTGGAGAAGGCACCCACACTGAAAGTGCCTGGACGGAACACTGGGGCTTCTTCTCAGTGTCTCTGACATAGGGTTTCACTGTCCCGCGAAAGTCTCTGCTAACACCGTGCAGAGCGCTGTGCCCAATATACAGAAACGTCTTGCGGTATCTCCTACAGGGAAAGTGCCAGGAGGGAATTGTGGAGCTTGTTCTCAGTGTCTCTGAGAATTGCTCTGATTATGCCTGTGACCTCTTTGCTAAGACTCTCCAGAGAGACGTCCTCAAAACAAACACACATCTTGACATATCTCCCGCATTGATCGCAGTGTCTCCAGAAACGGCATTCAAGGAGCCAGGACCTTTTCTCCCTACACTGTCCATTGAGTTGTCCTCAAAACCAATATACATCCTGCTATATCTCCCACATGGAAAGTGCCAGGAGGGAGAAGTGGGGATTATGTTTAGACTTTCTCGGAACTGCTTCAAATCAACTAGATATCTTTGTGCTGTAAATCTCCCAACAGCCAAACGCAAAAGCAGCAAACATCTCGCTGTATGTCCCACATCCAAAGTGCCAAAAGAGAGCTTGCTCTCCCTGTCTTTGAGTACTGTTTTCACTGTCCCGGTTACCTCTTTGCTAACATTCTCTTCAGAGCTGCAGTGAAACCAGGAACCACGTGGAGAAGGCACCCACACTGAAAGTGCCTGGAGGGAACACTGGGGCTTCTTCTCAGTGTCTCTGACATAGGGTTTCACTGTCCCGGGAAAGTCTCTGCTAACACCGTGCAGAGCGCTGTGCCCAATATACAGAAACGTCTTGCGGTATCTCCTACAGGGAAAGTGCCAGGAGGGAATTGTCGAGCTTGTTCTCAGTGTCTCTGAGAATTGCTCTGATTATGCCTGTGACCTCTTTGCTAAGACTCTCCAGAGAGACGTCCTCAAAACAAACACACATCTTGACATATCTCCCGCATTGATCGCAGTGTCTCCAGAAACGGCATTCAAGGAGCCAGGACCTTTTCTCCCTACACTGTCCATTGAGTTGTCCTCAAAACCAATATACATCCTGCTATATCTCCCACATGGAAAGTGCCAGGAGGGAGAAGTGGGGATTATGTTTAGACTTTCTCGGAACTGCTTCAAATCAACTAGATATCTTTGTGCTGTAAATCTCCCAACAGCCAAACGCAAAAGCAGCAAACATCTCGCTGTATGTCCCACATCCAAAGTGCCAAGAGAGAGCTTGCTCTCCCTGTCTTTGAGTACTGTTTTCACTGTCCCGGTTACCTCTTTGCTAACATTCTCTTCAGAGCTGCAGTGAAACCAGGAACCACGTGGAGAAGGCACCCACACTGAAAGTGCCTGGACGGAACACTGGGGCTTCTTCTCAGTGTCTCTGACATAGGGTTTCACTGTCCCGGGAAAGTCTCTGCTAACACCGTGCAGAGCGCTGTGCCCAATATACAGAAACGTCTTGCGGTATCTCCTACAGGGAAAGTGCCAGGAGGGAATTGTCGAGCTTGTTCTCAGTGTCTCTGAGAATTGCTCTGATTATGCCTGTGACCTCTTTGCTAAGACTCTCCAGAGAGACGTCCTCAAAACAAACACACATCTTGACATATCTCCCGCATTGATCGCTGTGTCTCCAGGAACGGCATTCAAGGAGCCAGGACCTTTTCTCCCTACACTGTCCATTGAGTTGTCCTCAAAACCAATATACATCCTGCTATATCTCCCACATGGAAAGTGCCAGGAGGGAGAAGTGGGGATTATGTTTAGACTTTCTCGGAACTGCTTCAAATCAACTAGATATCTTTGTGCTGTAAATCTCCCAACAGCCAAACGCAAAAGCAGCAAACATCTCGCTGTATGTCCCACATCCAAAGTGCCAAGAGAGAGCTTGCTCTCCCTGTCTTTGAGTACTGTTTTCACTGTCCCGGTTACCTCTTTGCTAACATTCTCTTCAGAGCTGCAGTGAAACCAGGAACCACGTGGAGAAGGCACCCACACTGAAAGTGCCTGGAGGGAACACTGGGGCTTCTTCTCAGTGTCTCTGACATAGGGTTTCACTGTCCCGGGAAAGTCTCTGCTAACACCGTGCAGAGCGCTGTGCCCAATATACAGAAACGTCTTGCGGTATCTCCTACAGGGAAAGTGCCAGGAGGGAATTGTCGAGCTTGTTCTCAGTGTCTCTGAGAATTGCTCTGATTATGCCTGTGACCTCTTTGCTAAGACTCTCCAGAGAGACGTCCTCAAAACAAACACAGATCTTGACATATCTCCCGCATTGATCGCAGTGTCTCCAGAAACGGCATTCAAGGAGCCAGGACCTTTTCTCCCTACACTGTCCATTGAGTTGTCCTCAAAACCAATATACATCCTGCTATATCTCCCACATGGAAAGTGCCAGGAGGGAGAAGTGGGGATTATGTTTAGACTTTCTCGGAACTGCTTCAAATCAACTAGATATCTTTGTGCTGTAAATCTCCCAACAGCCAAACGCAAAAGCAGCAAACATCTCGCTGTATGTCCCACATCCAAAGTGCCAAGAGAGAGCTTGCTCTCCCTGTCTTTGAGTACTGTTTTCACTGTCCCGGTTACCTCTTTGCTAACATTCTCTTCAGAGCTGCAGTGAAACCAGGAACCACGTGGAGAAGGCACCCACACTGAAAGTGCCTGGAGGGAACACTGGGGCTTCTTCTCAGTGTCTCTGACATAGGGTTTCACTGTCCCGGGAAAGTCTCTGCTAACACCGTGCAGAGCGCTGTGCCCAATATACAGAAACGTCTTGCGGTATCTCCTACAGGGAAAGTGCCAGGAGGGAATTGTGGAGCTTGTTCTCAGTGTCTCTGAGAATTGCTCTGATTATGCCTGTGACCTCTTTGCTAAGACTCTCCAGAGAGATGTCCTCAAAACAAACACACATCTTGACATATCTCCCGCATTGATCGCAGTGTCTCCAGAAACGGCATTCAAGGAGCCAGGACCTTTTCTCCCTACACTGTCCATTGAGTTGTCCTCAAAACCAATATACATCCTGCTATATCTCCCACATGGAAAGTGCCAGGAGGGAGAAGTGGGGATTATGTTTAGACTTTCTCGGAACTGCTTCAAATCAACTAGATATCTTTGTGCTGTAAATCTCCCAACAGCCAAACGCAAAAGCAGCAAACATCTTGCTGTATGTCCCACATCCAAAGTGCCAAGAGAGAGCTTGCTCTCCCTGTCTTTGAGTACTGTTTTCACTGTCCCGGTTACCTCTTTGCTAACATTCTCTTCAGAGCTGCAGTGAAACCAGGAACCACGTGGAGAAGGCACCCACACTGAAAGTGCCTGGAGGGAACACTGGGGCTTCTTCTCAGTGTCTCTGACATAGGGTTTCACTGTCCCGCGAAAGTCTCTGCTAACACCGTGCAGAGCGCTGTGCCCAATATACAGAAACGTCTTGCGGTATCTCCTACAGGGAAAGTGCCAGGAGGGAATTGTCGAGCTTGTTCTCAGTGTCTCTGAGAATTGCTCTGATTATCCCTGTGACCTCTCTGCTAAGACTCTCCAGAGAGACGTCCTCAAAACAAACACACATCTTGACATATCTCCCGCATTGATCGCAGTGTCTCCAGGAACGGCATTCAAGGAGCCAGGACCTTTTCTCCCTACACTGTCCATTGAGTTGTCCTCAAAACCAATATACATCCTGCTATATCTCCCACATGGAAAGTGCCAGGAGGGAGAAGTGGGGATTATGTTTAGACTTTCTCGGAACTGCTTCAAATCAACTAGATATCTTTGTGCTGTAAATCTCCCAACAGCCAAACGCAAAAGCAGCAAACATCTCGCTGTATGTCCCACATCCAAAGTGCCAAGAGAGAGCTTGCTCTCCCTGTCTTTGAGTACTGTTTTCACTGTCCCGGTTACCTCTTTGCTAACATTCTCTTCAGAGCTGCAGTGAAACCAGGAACCACGTGGAGAAGGCACCCACACTGAAAGTGCCTGGACGGAACACTGGGGCTTCTTCTCAGTGTCTCTGACATAGGGTTTCACTGTCCCGGGAAAGTCTCTGCTAACACCGTGCAGAGCGCTGTGCCCAATATACAGAAACGTCTTGCGGTATCTCCTACAGGGAAAGTGCCAGGAGGGAATTGTGGAGCTTGTTCTCAGTGTCTCTGAGAATTGCTCTGATTATGCCTGTGACCTCTTTGCTAAGACTCTCCAGAGAGATGTCCTCAAAACAAACACACATCTTGACATATCTCCCGCATTGATCGCAGTGTCTCCAGAAACGGCATTCAAGGAGCCAGGACCTTTTCTCCCTACACTGTCCATTGAGTTGTCCTCAAAACCAATATACATCCTGCTATATCTCCCACATGGAAAGTGCCAGGAGGGAGAAGTGGGGATTATGTTTAGACTTTCTCGGAACTGCTTCAAATCAACTAGATATCTTTGTGCTGTAAATCTCCCAACAGCCAAACGCAAAAGCAGCAAACATCTCGCTGTATGTCCCACATCCAAAGTGCCAAGAGAGCGCTTGCTCTCCCTGTCTTTGAGTACTGTTTTCACTGTCCCGGTTACCTCTTTGCTAACATTCTCTTCAGAGCTGCAGTGAAACCAGGAACCACGTGGAGAAGGCACCCACACTGAAAGTGCCTGGACGGAACACTGGGGCTTCTTCTCAGTGTCTCTGACATAGGGTTTCACTGTGCCGCGAAAGTCTCTGCTAACACCGTGCAGAGCGCTGTGCCCAATATACAGAAACGTCTTGCGGTATCTCCTACAGGGAAAGTGCCAGGAGGGAATTGTCGAGCTTGTTCTCAGTGTCTCTGAGAATTGCTCTGATTATCCCTGTGACCTCTCTGCTAAGACTCTCCAGAGAGACGTCCTCAAAACAAACACACATCTTGACATATCTCCCGCATTGATCGCAGTGTCTCCAGGAACGGCATTCAAGGAGCCAGGACCTTTTCTCCCTACACTGTCCATTGAGTTGTCCTCAAAACCAATATACATCCTGCTATATCTCCCACATGGAAAGTGCCAGGAGGGAGAAGTGGGGATTATGTTTAGACTTTCTCGGAACTGCTTCAAATCAACTAGATATCTTTGTGCTGTAAATCTCCCAACAGCCAAACGCAAAAGCAGCAAACATCTCGCTGTATGTCCCACATCCAAAGTGCCAAGAGAGAGCTTGCTCTCCCTGTCTTTGAGTACTGTTTTCACTGTCCCGGTTACCTCTTTGCTAACATTCTCTTCAGAGCTGCAGTGAAACCAGGAACCACGTGGAGAAGGCACCCACACTGAAAGTGCCTGGAGGGAACACTGGGGCTTCTTCTCAGTGTCTCTGACATAGGGTTTCACTGTCCCGGGAAAGTCTCTGCTAACACCGTGCAGAGCGCTGTGCCCAATATACAGAAACGTCTTGCGGTATCTCCTACAGGGAAAGTGCCAGGAGGGAATTGTCGAGCTTGTTCTCAGTGTCTCTGAGAATTGCTCTGATTATGCCTGTGACCTCTTTGCTAAGACTCTCCAGAGAGACGTCCTCAAAACAAACACACATCTTGACATATCTCCCGCATTGATCGCTGTGTCTCCAGAAACGGCATTCAAGGAGCCAGGACCTTTTCTCCCTACACTGTCCATTGAGTTGTCCTCAAAACCAATATACATCCTGCTATATCTCCCACATGGAAAGTGCCAGGAGGGAGAAGTGGGGATTATGTTTAGACTTTCTCGGAACTGCTTCAAATCAACTAGATATCTTTGTGCTGTAAATCTCCCAACAGCCAAACGCAAAAGCAGCAAACATCTCGCTGTATGTCCCACATCCAAAGTGCCAAGAGAGCGCTTGCTCTCCCTGTCTTTGAGTACTGTTTTCACTGTCCCGGTTACCTCTTTGCTAACATTCTCTTCAGAGCTGCAGTGAAACCAGGAACCACGTGGAGAAGGCACCCACACTGAAAGTGCCTGGAGGGAACACTGGGGCTTCTTCTCAGTGTCTCTGACATAGGGTTTCACTGTCCCGCGAAAGTCTCTGCTAACACCGTGCAGAGCGCTGTGCCCAATATACAGAAACGTCTTGCGGTATCTCCTACAGGGAAAGTGCCAGGAGGGAATTGTGGAGCTTGTTCTCAGTGTCTCTGAGAATTGCTCTGATTATGCCTGTGACCTCTTTGCTAAGACTCTCCAGAGAGACGTCCTCAAAACAAACACACATCTTGACATATCTCCCGCATTGATCGCAGTGTCTCCAGAAACGGCATTCAAGGAGCCAGGACCTTTTCTCCCTACACTGTCCATTGAGTTGTCCTCAAAACCAATATACATCCTGCTATATCTCCCACATGGAAAGTGCCAGGAGGGAGAAGTGGGGATTATGTTTAGACTTTCTCGGAACTGCTTCAAATCAACTAGATATCTTTGTGCTGTAAATCTCCCAACAGCCAAACGCAAAAGCAGCAAACATCTCGCTGTATGTCCCACATCCAAAGTGCCAAGAGAGAGCTTGCTCTCCCTGTCTTTGAGTACTGTTTTCACTGTCCCGGTTACCTCTTTGCTAACATTCTCTTCAGAGCTGCAGTGAAACCAGGAACCACGTGGAGAAGGCACCCACACTGAAAGTGCCTGGACGGAACACTGGGGCTTCTTCTCAGTGTCTCTGACATAGGGTTTCACTGTCCCGGGAAAGTCTCTGCTAACACCGTGCAGAGCGCTGTGCCCAATATACAGAAACGTCTTGCGGTATCTCCTACAGGGAAAGTGCCAGGAGGGAATTGTCGAGCTTGTTCTCAGTGTCTCTGAGAATTGCTCTGATTATGCCTGTGACCTCTTTGCTAAGACTCTCCAGAGAGACGTCCTCAAAACAAACACACATCTTGACATATCTCCCGCATTGATCGCTGTGTCTCCAGGAACGGCATTCAAGGAGCCAGGACCTTTTCTCCCTACACTGTCCATTGAGTTGTCCTCAAAACCAATATACATCCTGCTATATCTCCCACATGGAAAGTGCCAGGAGGGAGAAGTGGGGATTATGTTTAGACTTTCTCGGAACTGCTTCAAATCAACTAGATATCTTTGTGCTGTAAATCTCCCAACAGCCAAACGCAAAAGCAGCAAACATCTCGCTGTATGTCCCACATCCAAAGTGCCAAGAGAGAGCTTGCTCTCCCTGTCTTTGAGTACTGTTTTCACTGTCCCGGTTACCTCTTTGCTAACATTCTCTTCAGAGCTGCAGTGAAACCAGGAACCACGTGGAGAAGGCACCCACACTGAAAGTGCCTGGAGGGAACACTGGGGCTTCTTCTCAGTGTCTCTGACATAGGGTTTCACTGTCCCGGGAAAGTCTCTGCTAACACCGTGCAGAGCGCTGTGCCCAATATACAGAAACGTCTTGCGGTATCTCCTACAGGGAAAGTGCCAGGAGGGAATTGTCGAGCTTGTTCTCAGTGTCTCTGAGAATTGCTCTGATTATGCCTGTGACCTCTTTGCTAAGACTCTCCAGAGAGACGTCCTCAAAACAAACACACATCTTGACATATCTCCCGCATTGATCGCTGTGTCTCCAGAAACGGCATTCAAGGAGCCAGGACCTTTTCTCCCTACACTGTCCATTGAGTTGTCCTCAAAACCAATATACATCCTGCTATATCTCCCACATGGAAAGTGCCAGGAGGGAGAAGTGGGGATTATGTTTAGACTTTCTCGGAACTGCTTCAAATCAACTAGATATCTTTGTGCTGTAAATCTCCCAACAGCCAAACGCAAAAGCAGCAAACATCTCACTGTATGTCCCACATCCAAAGTGCCAAGAGAGCGCTTGCTCTCCCTGTCTTTGAGTACTGTTTTCACTGTCCCGGTTACCTCTTTGCTAACATTCTCTTCAGAGCTGCAGTGAAACCAGGAACCACGTGGAGAAGGCACCCACACTGAAAGTGCCTGGAGGGAACACTGGGGCTTCTTCTCAGTGTCTCTGACATAGGGTTTCACTGTCCCGCGAAAGTCTCTGCTAACACCGTGCAGAGCGCTGTGCCCAATATACAGAAACGTCTTGCGGTATCTCCTACAGGGAAAGTGCCAGGAGGGAATTGTCGAGCTTGTTCTCAGTGTCTCTGAGAATTGCTCTGATTATCCCTGTGACCTCTTTGCTAAGACTCTCCAGAGAGACGTCCTCAAAACCAACACAGATCTTGACATATCTCCCGCATTGATCGCAGTGTCTCCAGAAACGGCATTCAAGGAGCCAGGACCTTTTCTCCCTACACTGTCCATTGAGTTGTCCTCAAAACCAATATACATCCTGCTATATCTCCCACATGGAAAGTGCCAGGAGGGAGAAGTGGGGATTATGTTTAGACTTTCTCGGAACTGCTTCAAATCAACTAGATATCTTTGTGCTGTAAATCTCCCAACAGCCAAACGCAAAAGCAGCAAACATCTCGCTGTATGTCCCACATCCAAAGTGCCAAGAGAGAGCTTGCTCTCCCTGTCTTTGAGTACTGTTTTCACTGTCCCGGTTACCTCTTTGCTAACATTCTCTTCAGAGCTGCAGTGAAACCAGGAACCACGTGGAGAAGGCACCCACACTGAAAGTGCCTGGAGGGAACACTGGGGCTTCTTCTCAGTGTCTCTGACATAGGGTTTCACTGTCCCGGGAAAGTCTCTGCTAACACCGTGCAGAGCGCTGTGCCCAATATACAGAAACGTCTTGCGGTATCTCCTACAGGGAAAGTGCCAGGAGGGAATTGTGGAGCTTGTTCTCAGTGTCTCTGAGAATTGCTCTGATTATGCCTGTGACCTCTTTGCTAAGACTCTCCAGAGAGATGTCCTCAAAACAAACACACATCTTGACATATCTCCCGCATTGATCGCAGTGTCTCCAGAAACGGCATTCAAGGAGCCAGGACCTTTTCTCCCTACACTGTCCATTGAGTTGTCCTCAAAACCAATATACATCCTGCTATATCTCCCACATGGAAAGTGCCAGGAGGGAGAAGTGGGGATTATGTTTAGACTTTCTCGGAACTGCTTCAAATCAACTAGATATCTTTGTGCTGTAAATCTCCCAACAGCCAAACGCAAAAGCAGCAAACATCTTGCTGTATGTCCCACATCCAAAGTGCCAAGAGAGCGCTTGCTCTCCCTGTCTTTGAGTACTGTTTTCACTGTCCCGGTTACCTCTTTGCTAACATTCTCTTCAGAGCTGCAGTGAAACCAGGAACCACGTGGAGAAGGCACCCACACTGAAAGTGCCTGGACGGAACACTGGGGCTTCTTCTCAGTGTCTCTGACATAGGGTTTCACTGTGCCGCGAAAGTCTCTGCTAACACCGTGCAGAGCGCTGTGCCCAATATACAGAAACGTCTTGCGGTATCTCCTACAGGGAAAGTGCCAGGAGGGAATTGTCGAGCTTGTTCTCAGTGTCTCTGAGAATTGCTCTGATTATCCCTGTGACCTCTCTGCTAAGACTCTCCAGAGAGACGTCCTCAAAACAAACACACATCTTGACATATCTCCCGCATTGATCGCAGTGTCTCCAGGAACGGCATTCAAGGAGCCAGGACCTTTTCTCCCTACACTGTCCATTGAGTTGTCCTCAAAACCAATATACATCCTGCTATATCTCCCACATGGAAAGTGCCAGGAGGGAGAAGTGGGGATTATGTTTAGACTTTCTCGGAACTGCTTCAAATCAACTAGATATCTTTGTGCTGTAAATCTCCCAACAGCCAAACGCAAAAGCAGCAAACATCTCGCTGTATGTCCCACATCCAAAGTGCCAAGAGAGAGCTTGCTCTCCCTGTCTTTGAGTACTGTTTTCACTGTCCCGGTTACCTCTTTGCTAACATTCTCTTCAGAGCTGCAGTGAAACCAGGAACCACGTGGAGAAGGCACCCACACTGAAAGTGCCTGGACGGAACACTGGGGCTTCTTCTCAGTGTCTCTGACATAGGGTTTCACTGTCCCGGGAAAGTCTCTGCTAACACCGTGCAGAGCGCTGTGCCCAATATACAGAAACGTCTTGCGGTATCTCCTACAGGGAAAGTGCCAGGAGGGAATTGTCGAGCTTGTTCTCAGTGTCTCTGAGAATTGCTCTGATTATGCCTGTGACCTCTTTGCTAAGACTCTCCAGAGAGACGTCCTCAAAACAAACACACATCTTGACATATCTCCCGCATTGATCGCTGTGTCTCCAGAAACGGCATTCAAGGAGCCAGGACCTTTTCTCCCTACACTGTCCATTGAGTTGTCCTCAAAACCAATATACATCCTGCTATATCTCCCACATGGAAAGTGCCAGGAGGGAGAAGTGGGGATTATGTTTAGACTTTCTCGGAACTGCTTCAAATCAACTAGATATCTTTGTGCTGTAAATCTCCCAACAGCCAAACGCAAAAGCAGCAAACATCTCGCTGTATGTCCCACATCCAAAGTGCCAAGAGAGCGCTTGCTCTCCCTGTCTTTGAGTACTGTTTTCACTGTCCCGGTTACCTCTTTGCTAACATTCTCTTCAGAGCTGCAGTGAAACCAGGAACCACGTGGAGAAGGCACCCACACTGAAAGTGCCTGGAGGGAACACTGGGGCTTCTTCTCAGTGTCTCTGACATAGGGTTTCACTGTCCCGCGAAAGTCTCTGCTAACACCGTGCAGAGCGCTGTGCCCAATATACAGAAACGTCTTGCGGTATCTCCTACAGGGAAAGTGCCAGGAGGGAATTGTGGAGCTTGTTCTCAGTGTCTCTGAGAATTGCTCTGATTATGCCTGTGACCTCTTTGCTAAGACTCTCCAGAGAGACGTCCTCAAAACAAACACACATCTTGACATATCTCCCGCATTGATCGCAGTGTCTCCAGAAACGGCATTCAAGGAGCCAGGACCTTTTCTCCCTACACTGTCCATTGAGTTGTCCTCAAAACCAATATACATCCTGCTATATCTCCCACATGGAAAGTGCCAGGAGGGAGAAGTGGGGATTATGTTTAGACTTTCTCGGAACTGCTTCAAATCAACTAGATATCTTTGTGCTGTAAATCTCCCAACAGCCAAACGCAAAAGCAGCAAACATCTCGCTGTATGTCCCACATCCAAAGTGCCAAAAGAGAGCTTGCTCTCCCTGTCTTTGAGTACTGTTTTCACTGTCCCGGTTACCTCTTTGCTAACATTCTCTTCAGAGCTGCAGTGAAACCAGGAACCACGTGGAGAAGGCACCCACACTGAAAGTGCCTGGAGGGAACACTGGGGCTTCTTCTCAGTGTCTCTGACATAGGGTTTCACTGTCCCGGGAAAGTCTCTGCTAACACCGTGCAGAGCGCTGTGCCCAATATACAGAAACGTCTTGCGGTATCTCCTACAGGGAAAGTGCCAGGAGGGAATTGTCGAGCTTGTTCTCAGTGTCTCTGAGAATTGCTCTGATTATGCCTGTGACCTCTTTGCTAAGACTCTCCAGAGAGACGTCCTCAAAACAAACACACATCTTGACATATCTCCCGCATTGATCGCAGTGTCTCCAGAAACGGCATTCAAGGAGCCAGGACCTTTTCTCCCTACACTGTCCATTGAGTTGTCCTCAAAACCAATATACATCCTGCTATATCTCCCACATGGAAAGTGCCAGGAGGGAGAAGTGGGGATTATGTTTAGACTTTCTCGGAACTGCTTCAAATCAACTAGATATCTTTGTGCTGTAAATCTCCCAACAGCCAAACGCAAAAGCAGCAAACATCTCGCTGTATGTCCCACATCCAAAGTGCCAAGAGAGAGCTTGCTCTCCCTGTCTTTGAGTACTGTTTTCACTGTCCCGGTTACCTCTTTGCTAACATTCTCTTCAGAGCTGCAGTGAAACCAGGAACCACGTGGAGAAGGCACCCACACTGAAAGTGCCTGGAGGGAACACTGGGGCTTCTTCTCAGTGTCTCTGACATAGGGTTTCACTGTCCCGCGAAAGTCTCTGCTAACACCGTGCAGAGCGCTGTGCCCAATATACAGAAACGTCTTGCGGTATCTCCTACAGGGAAAGTGCCAGGAGGGAATTGTCGAGCTTGTTCTCAGTGTCTCTGAGAATTGCTCTGATTATGCCTGTGACCTCTTTGCTAAGACTCTCCAGAGAGACGTCCTCAAAACAAACACACATCTTGACATATCTCCCGCATTGATCGCAGTGTCTCCAGAAACGGCATTCAAGGAGCCAGGACCTTTTCTCCCTACACTGTCCATTGAGTTGTCCTCAAAACCAATATACATCCTGCTATATCTCCCACATGGAAAGTGCCAGGAGGGAGAAGTGGGGATTATGTTTAGACTTTCTCGGAACTGCTTCAAATCAACTAGATATCTTTGTGCTGTAAATCTCCCAACAGCCAAACGCAAAAGCAGCAAACATCTCGCTGTATGTCCCACATCCAAAGTGCCAAGAGAGCGCTTGCTCTCCCTGTCTTTGAGTACTGTTTTCACTGTCCCGGTTACCTCTTTGCTAACATTCTCTTCAGAGCTGCAGTGAAACCAGGAACCACGTGGAGAAGGCACCCACACTGAAAGTGCCTGGAGGGAACACTGGGGCTTCTTCTCAGTGTCTCTGACATAGGGTTTCACTGTCCCGCGAAAGTCTCTGCTAACACCGTGCAGAGCGCTGTGCCCAATATACAGAAACGTCTTGCGGTATCTCCTACAGGGAAAGTGCCAGGAGGGAATTGTGGAGCTTGTTCTCAGTGTCTCTGAGAATTGCTCTGATTATGCCTGTGACCTCTTTGCTAAGACTCTCCAGAGAGACGTCCTCAAAACAAACACACATCTTGACATATCTCCCGCATTGATCGCAGTGTCTCCAGAAACGGCATTCAAGGAGCCAGGACCTTTTCTCCCTACACTGTCCATTGAGTTGTCCTCAAAACCAATATACATCCTGCTATATCTCCCACATGGAAAGTGCCAGGAGGGAGAAGTGGGGATTATGTTTAGACTTTCTCGGAACTGCTTCAAATCAACTAGATATCTTTGTGCTGTAAATCTCCCAACAGCCAAACGCAAAAGCAGCAAACATCTCGCTGTATGTCCCACATCCAAAGTGCCAAGAGAGCGCTTGCTCTCCCTGTCTTTGAGTACTGTTTTCACTGTCCCGGTTACCTCTTTGCTAACATTCTCTTCAGAGCTGCAGTGAAACCAGGAACCACGTGGAGAAGGCACCCACACTGAAAGTGCCTGGAGGGAACACTGGGGCTTCTTCTCAGTGTCTCTGACATAGGGTTTCACTGTCCCGCGAAAGTCTCTGCTAACACCGTGCAGAGCGCTGTGCCCAATATACAGAAACGTCTTGCGGTATCTCCTACAGGGAAAGTGCCAGGAGGGAATTGTGGAGCTTGTTCTCAGTGTCTCTGAGAATTGCTCTGATTATGCCTGTGACCTCTTTGCTAAGACTCTCCAGAGAGATGTCCTCAAAACAAACACACATCTTGACATATCTCCCGCATTGATCGCAGTGTCTCCAGAAACGGCATTCAAGGAGCCAGGACCTTTTCTCCCTACACTGTCCATTGAGTTGTCCTCAAAACCAATATACATCCTGCTATATCTCCCACATGGAAAGTGCCAGGAGGGAGAAGTGGGGATTATGTTTAGACTTTCTCGGAACTGCTTCAAATCAACTAGATATCTTTGTGCTGTAAATCTCCCAACAGCCAAACGCAAAAGCAGCAAACATCTCGCTGTATGTCCCACATCCAAAGTGCCAAGAGAGAGCTTGCTCTCCCTGTCTTTGAGTACTGTTTTCACTGTCCCGGTTACCTCTTTGCTAACATTCTCTTCAGAGCTGCAGTGAAACCAGGAACCACGTGGAGAAGGCACCCACACTGAAAGTGCCTGGACGGAACACTGGGGCTTCTTCTCAGTGTCTCTGACATAGGGTTTCACTGTCCCGCGAAAGTCTCTGCTAACACCGTGCAGAGCGCTGTGCCCAATATACAGAAACGTCTTGCGGTATCTCCTACAGGGAAAGTGCCAGGAGGGAATTGTCGAGCTTGTTCTCAGTGTCTCTGAGAATTGCTCTGATTATCCCTGTGACCTCTCTGCTAAGACTCTCCAGAGAGACGTCCTCAAAACAAACACACATCTTGACATATCTCCCGCATTGATCGCAGTGTCTCCAGGAACAGCATTCAAGGAGCCAGGACCTTTTCTCCCTACACTGTCCATTGAGTTGTCCTCAAAACCAATATACATCCTGCTATATCTCCCACATGGAAAGTGCCAGGAGGGAGAAGTGGGGATTATGTTTAGACTTTCTCGGAACTGCTTCAAATCAACTAGATATCTTTGTGCTGTAAATCTCCCAACAGCCAAACGCAAAAGCAGCAAACATCTCGCTGTATGTCCCACATCCAAAGTGCCAAGAGAGCGCTTGCTCTCCCTGTGTTTGAGTACTGTTTTCACTGTCCCGGTTACCTCTTTGCTAACATTCTCTTCAGAGCTGCAGTGAAACCAGGAACCACGTGGAGAAGGCACCCACACTGAAAGTGCCTGGAGGGAACACTGGGGCTTCTTCTCAGTGTCTCTGACATAGGGTTTCACTGTCCCGGGAAAGTCTCTGCTAACACCGTGCAGAGCGCTGTGCCCAATATACAGAAACGTCTTGCGGTATCTCCTACAGGGAAAGTGCCAGGAGGGAATTGTCGAGCTTGTTCTCAGTGTCTCTGAGAATTGCTCTGATTATGCCTGTGACCTCTTTGCTAAGACTCTCCAGAGAGACGTCCTCAAAACAAACACAGATCTTGACATATCTCCCGCATTGATCGCAGTGTCTCCAGAAACGGCATTCAAGGAGCCAGGACCTTTTCTCCCTACACTGTCCATTGAGTTGTCCTCAAAACCAATATACATCCTGCTATATCTCCCACATGGAAAGTGCCAGGAGGGAGAAGTGGGGATTATGTTTAGACTTTCTCGGAACTGCTTCAAATCAACTAGATATCTTTGTGCTGTAAATCTCCCAACAGCCAAACGCAAAAGCAGCAAACATCTCGCTGTATGTCCCACATCCAAAGTGCCAAGAGAGAGCTTGCTCTCCCTGTCTTTGAGTACTGTTTTCACTGTCCCGGTTACCTCTTTGCTAACATTCTCTTCAGAGCTGCAGTGAAACCAGGAACCACGTGGAGAAGGCACCCACACTGAAAGTGCCTGGAGGGAACACTGGGGCTTCTTCTCAGTGTCTCTGACATAGGGTTTCACTGTCCCGCGAAAGTCTCTGCTAACACCGTGCAGAGCGCTGTGCCCAATATACAGAAACGTCTTGCGGTATCTCCTACAGGGAAAGTGCCAGGAGGGAATTGTGGAGCTTGTTCTCAGTGTCTCTGAGAATTGCTCTGATTATGCCTGTGACCTCTTTGCTAAGACTCTCCAGAGAGACGTCCTCAAAACAAACACAGATCTTGACATATCTCCCGCATTGATCGCAGTGTCTCCAGAAACGGCATTCAAGGAGCCAGGACCTTTTCTCCCTACACTGTCCATTGAGTTGTCCTCAAAACCAATATACATCCTGCTATATCTCCCACATGGAAAGTGCCAGGAGGGAGAAGTGGGGATTATGTTTAGACTTTCTCGGAACTGCTTCAAATCAACTAGATATCTTTGTGCTGTAAATCTCCCAACAGCCAAACGCAAAAGCAGCAAACATCTCGCTGTATGTCCCACATCCAAAGTGCCAAGAGAGCGCTTGCTCTCCCTGTCTTTGAGTACTGTTTTCACTGTCCCGGTTACCTCTTTGCTAACATTCTCTTCAGAGCTGCAGTGAAACCAGGAACCACGTGGAGAAGGCACCCACACTGAAAGTGCCTGGAGGGAACACTGGGGCTTCTTCTCAGTGTCTCTGACATAGGGTTTCACTGTCCCGCGAAAGTCTCTGCTAACACCGTGCAGAGCGCTGTGCCCAATATACAGAAACGTCTTGCGGTATCTCCTACAGGGAAAGTGCCAGGAGGGAATTGTGGAGCTTGTTCTCAGTGTCTCTGAGAATTGCTCTGATTATGCCTGTGACCTCTTTGCTAAGACTCTCCAGAGAGACGTCCTCAAAACAAACACACATCTTGACATATCTCCCGCATTGATCGCAGTGTCTCCAGAAACGGCATTCAAGGAGCCAGGACCTTTTCTCCCTACACTGTCCATTGAGTTGTCCTCAAAACCAATATACATCCTGCTATATCTCCCACATGGAAAGTGCCAGGAGGGAGAAGTGGGGATTATGTTTAGACTTTCTCGGAACTGCTTCAAATCAACTAGATAGCTTTGTGCTGTAAATCTCCCAACAGCCAAACGCAAAAGCAGCAAACATCTTGCTGTATGTCCCACATCCAAAGTGCCAAGAGAGAGCTTGCTCTCCCTGTCTTTGAGTACTGTTTTCACTGTCCCGGTTACCTCTTTGCTAACATTCTCTTCAGAGCTGCAGTGAAACCAGGAACCACGTGGAGAAGGCACCCACACTGAAAGTGCCTGGAGGGAACACTGGGGCTTCTTCTCAGTGTCTCTGACATAGGGTTTCACTGTCCCGCGAAAGTCTCTGCTAACACCGTGCAGAGCGCTGTGCCCAATATACAGAAACGTCTTGCGGTATCTCCTACAGGGAAAGTGCCAGGAGGGAATTGTGGAGCTTGTTCTCAGTGTCTCTGAGAATTGCTCTGATTATGCCTGTGACCTCTTTGCTAAGACTCTCCAGAGAGACGTCCTCAAAACAAACACACATCTTGACATATCTCCCGCATTGATCGCAGTGTCTCCAGAAACGGCATTCAAGGAGCCAGGACCTTTTCTCCCTACACTGTCCATTGAGTTGTCCTCAAAACCAATATACATCCTGCTATATCTCCCACATGGAAAGTGCCAGGAGGGAGAAGTGGGGATTATGTTTAGACTTTCTCGGAACTGCTTCAAATCAACTAGATATCTTTGTGCTGTAAATCTCCCAACAGCCAAACGCAAAAGCAGCAAACATCTCGCTGTATGTCCCACATCCAAAGTGCCAAGAGAGCGCTTGCTCTCCCTGTCTTTGAGTACTGTTTTCACTGTCCCGGTTACCTCTTTGCTAACATTCTCTTCAGAGCTGCAGTGAAACCAGGAACCACGTGGAGAAAGCACCCACACTGAAAGTGCCTGGAGGGAACATTGGGGCTTCTTCTCAGTGTCTCTGACATAGGGTTTCACTGTCCCGCGAAAGTCTCTGCTAACACCGTGCAGAGCGCTGTGCCCAATATACAGAAACGTCTTGCGGTATCTCCTACAGGGAAAGTGCCAGGAGGGAATTGTCGAGCTTGTTCTCAGTGTCTCTGAGAATTGCTCTGATTATGCCTGTGACCTCTTTGCTAAGACTCTCCAGAGAGACGTCCTCAAAACAAACACAGATCTTGACATATCTCCCGCATTGATCGCAGTGTCTCCAGAAACGGCATTCAAGGAGCCAGGACCTTTTCTCCCTACACTGTCCATTGAGTTGTCCTCAAAACCAATATACATCCTGCTATATCTCCCACATGGAAAGTGCCAGGAGGGAGAAGTGGGGATTATGTTTAGACTTTCTCGGAACTGCTTCAAATCAACTAGATATCTTTGTGCTGTAAATCTCCCAACAGCCAAACGCAAAAGCAGCAAACATCTCGCTGTATGTCCCACATCCAAAGTGCCAAGAGAGAGCTTGCTCTCCCTGTCTTTGAGTACTGTTTTCACTGTCCCGGTTACCTCTTTGCTAACATTCTCTTCAGAGCTGCAGTGAAACCAGGAACCACGTGGAGAAGGCACCCACACTGAAAGTGCCTGGAGGGAACACTGGGGCTTCTTCTCAGTGTCTCTGACATAGGGTTTCACTGTCCCGCGAAAGTCTCTGCTAACACCGTGCAGAGCGCTGTGCCCAATATACAGAAACGTCTTGCGGTATCTCCTACAGGGAAAGTGCCAGGAGGGAATTGTGGAGCTTGTTCTCAGTGTCTCTGAGAATTGCTCTGATTATGCCTGTGACCTCTTTGCTAAGACTCTCCAGAGAGACGTCCTCAAAACAAACACAGATCTTGACATATCTCCCGCATTGATCGCAGTGTCTCCAGAAACGGCATTCAAGGAGCCAGGACCTTTTCTCCCTACACTGTCCATTGAGTTGTCCTCAAAACCAATATACATCCTGCTATATCTCCCACATGGAAAGTGCCAGGAGGGAGAAGTGGGGATTATGTTTAGACTTTCTCGGAACTGCTTCAAATCAACTAGATATCTTTGTGCTGTAAATCTCCCAACAGCCAAACGCAAAAGCAGCAAACATCTCGCTGTATGTCCCACATCCAAAGTGCCAAGAGAGCGCTTGCTCTCCCTGTCTTTGAGTACTGTTTTCACTGTCCCGGTTACCTCTTTGCTAACATTCTCTTCAGAGCTGCAGTGAAACCAGGAACCACGTGGAGAAGGCACCCACACTGAAAGTGCCTGGAGGGAACACTGGGGCTTCTTCTCAGTGTCTCTGACATAGGGTTTCACTGTCCCGCGAAAGTCTCTGCTAACACCGTGCAGAGCGCTGTGCCCAATATACAGAAACGTCTTGCGGTATCTCCTACAGGGAAAGTGCCAGGAGGGAATTGTGGAGCTTGTTCTCAGTGTCTCTGAGAATTGCTCTGATTATGCCTGTGACCTCTTTGCTAAGACTCTCCAGAGAGACGTCCTCAAAACAAACACACATCTTGACATATCTCCCGCATTGATCGCAGTGTCTCCAGAAACGGCATTCAAGGAGCCAGGACCTTTTCTCCCTACACTGTCCATTGAGTTGTCCTCAAAACCAATATACATCCTGCTATATCTCCCACATGGAAAGTGCCAGGAGGGAGAAGTGGGGATTATGTTTAGACTTTCTCGGAACTGCTTCAAATCAACTAGATATCTTTGTGCTGTAAATCTCCCAACAGCCAAACGCAAAAGCAGCAAACATCTCGCTGTATGTCCCACATCCAAAGTGCCAAGAGAGCGCTTGCTCTCCCTGTCTTTGAGTACTGTTTTCACTGTCCCGGTTACCTCTTTGCTAACATTCTCTTCAGAGCTGCAGTGAAACCAGGAACCACGTGGAGAAGGCACCCACACTGAAAGTGCCTGGAGGGAACACTGGGGCTTCTTCTCAGTGTCTCTGACATAGGGTTTCACTGTCCCGCGAAAGTCTCTGCTAACACCGTGCAGAGCGCTGTGCCCAATATACAGAAACGTCTTGCGGTATCTCCTACAGGGAAAGTGCCAGGAGGGAATTGTGGAGCTTGTTCTCAGTGTCTCTGAGAATTGCTCTGATTATGCCTGTGACCTCTTTGCTAAGACTCTCCAGAGAGACGTCCTCAAAACAAACACACATCTTGACATATCTCCCGCATTGATCGCAGTGTCTCCAGAAACGGCATTCAAGGAGCCAGGACCTTTTCTCCCTACACTGTCCATTGAGTTGTCCTCAAAACCAATATACATCCTGCTATATCTCCCACATGGAAAGTGCCAGGAGGGAGAAGTGGGGATTATGTTTAGACTTTCTCGGAACTGCTTCAAATCAACTAGATATCTTTGTGCTGTAAATCTCCCAACAGCCAAACGCAAAAGCAGCAAACATCTCGCTGTATGTCCCACATCCAAAGTGCCAAGAGAGAGCTTGCTCTCCCTGTCTTTGAGTACTGTTTTCACTGTCCCGGTTACCTCTTTGCTAACATTCTCTTCAGAGCTGCAGTGAAACCAGGAACCACGTGGAGAAGGCACCCACACTGAAAGTGCCTGGAGGGAACACTGGGGCTTCTTCTCAGTGTCTCTGACATAGGGTTTCACTGTCCTGCGAAAGTCTCTGCTAACACCGTGCAGAGCGCTGTGCCCAATATACAGAAACGTCTTGCGGTATCTCCTACAGGGAAAGTGCCAGGAGGGAATTGTCGAGCTTGTTCTCAGTGTCTCTGAGAATTGCTCTGATTATGCCTGTGACCTCTTTGCTAAGACTCTCCAGAGAGACGTCCTCAAAACAAACACAGATCTTGACATATCTCCCACATTGATCGCAGTGTCTCCAGAAACGGCATTCAAGGAGCCAGGACCTTTTCTCCCTACACTGTCCATTGAGTTGTCCTCAAAACCAATATACATCCTGCTATATCTCCCACATGGAAAGTGCCAGGAGGGAGAAGTGGGGATTATGTTTAGACTTTCTCGGAACTGCTTCAAATCAACTAGATATCTTTGTGCTGTAAATCTCCCAACAGCCAAACGCAAAAGCAGCAAACATCTCGCTGTATGTCCCACATCCAAAGTGCCAAGAGAGCGCTTGCTCTCCCTGTCTTTGAGTACTGTTTTCACTGTCCCGGTTACCTCTTTGCTAACATTCTCTTCAGAGCTGCAGTGAAACCAGGAACCACGTGGAGAAGGCACCCACACTGAAAGTGCCTGGAGGGAACACTGGGGCTTCTTCTCAGTGTCTCTGACATAGGGTTTCACTGTGCCGCGAAAGTCTCTGCTAACACCGTGCAGAGCGCTGTGCCCAATATACAGAAACGTCTTGCGGTATCTCCTACAGGGAAAGTGCCAGGAGGGAATTGTCGAGCTTGTTCTCAGTGTCTCTGAGAATTGCTCTGATTATCCCTGTGACCTCTTTGCTAAGACTCTCCAGAGAGACGTCCTCAAAACAAACACACATCTTGACATATCTCCCGCATTGATCGCAGTGTCTCCAGAAACGGCATTCAAGGAGCCAGGACCTTTTCTCCCTACACTGTCCATTGAGTTGTCCTCAAAACCAATATACATCCTGCTATATCTCCCACATGGAAAGTGCCAGGAGGGAGAAGTGGGGATTATGTTTAGACTTTCTCGGAACTGCTTCAAATCAACTAGATATCTTTGTGCTGTAAATCTCCCAACAGCCAAACGCAAAAGCAGCAAACATCTCGCTGTATGTCCCACATCCAAAGTGCCAAGAGAGAGCTTGCTCTCCCTGTCTTTGAGTACTGTTTTCACTGTCCCGGTTACCTCTTTGCTAACATTCTCTTCAGAGCTGCAGTGAAACCAGGAACCACGTGGAGAAGGCACCCACACTGAAAGTGCCTGGAGGGAACACTGGGGCTTCTTCTCAGTGTCTCTGACATAGGGTTTCACTGTCCCGCGAAAGTCTCTGCTAACACCGTGCAGAGCGCTGTGCCCAATATACAGAAACGTCTTGCGGTATCTCCTACAGGGAAAGTGCCAGGAGGGAATTGTGGAGCTTGTTCTCAGTGTCTCTGAGAATTGCTCTGATTATGCCTGTGACCTCTTTGCTAAGACTCTCCAGAGAGACGTCCTCAAAACCAACACACATCTTGACATATCTCCCGCATTGATCGCAGTGTCTCCAGGAACGGCATTCAAGGAGCCAGGACCTTTTCTCCCTACACTGTCCATTGAGTTGTCCTCAAAACCAATATACATCCTGCTATATCTCCCACATGGAAAGTGCCAGGAGGGAGAAGTGGGGATTATGTTTAGACTTTCTCGGAACTGCTTCAAATCAACTAGATATCTTTGTGCTGTAAATCTCCCAACAGCCAAACGCAAAAGCAGCAAACATCTCGCTGTATGTCCCACATCCAAAGTGCCAAGAGAGCGCTTGCTCTCCCTGTCTTTGAGTACTGTTTTCACTGTCCCGGTTACCTCTTTGCTAACATTCTCTTCAGAGCTGCAGTGAAACCAGGAACCACGTGGAGAAGGCACCCACACTGAAAGTGCCTGGAGGGAACACTGGGGCTTCTTCTCAGTGTCTCTGACATAGGGTTTCACTGTCCCGGGAAAGTCTCTGCTAACACCGTGCAGAGCGCTGTGCCCAATATACAGAAACGTCTTGCGGTATCTCCTACAGGGAAAGTGCCAGGAGGGAATTGTCGAGCTTGTTCTCAGTGTCTCTGAGAATTGCTCTGATTATCCCTGTGACCTCTTTGCTAAGACTCTCCAGAGAGACGTCCTCAAAACAAACACAGATCTTGACATATCTCCCGCATTGATCGCAGTGTCTCCAGAAACGGCATTCAAGGAGCCAGGACCTTTTCTCCCTACACTGCCCATTGAGTTGTCCTCAAAACCAATATACATCCTGCTATATCTCCCACATGGAAAGTGCCAGGAGGGAGAAGTGGGGATTATGTTTAGACTTTCTCGGAACTGCTTCAAATCAACTAGATAGCTTTGTGCTGTAAATCTCCCAACAGCCAAACGCAAAAGCAGCAAACATCTCGCTGTATGTCCCACATCCAAAGTGCCAAGAGAGCGCTTGCTCTCCCTGTCTTTGAGTACTGTTTTCACTGTCCCGGTTACCTCTTTGCTAACATTCTCTTCAGAGCTGCAGTGAAACCAGGAACCACGTGGAGAAGGCACCCACACTGAAAGTGCCTGGAGGGAACACTGGGGCTTCTTCTCAGTGTCTCTGACATAGGGTTTCACTGTCCCGGGAAAGTCTCTGCTAACACCGTGCAGAGCGCTGTGCCCAATATACAGAAACGTCTTGCGGTATCTCCTACAGGGAAAGTGCCAGGAGGGAATTGTCGAGCTTGTTCTCAGTGTCTCTGAGAATTGCTCTGATTATCCCTGTGACCTCTTTGCTAAGACTCTCCAGAGAGACGTCCTCAAAACAAACACAGATCTTGACATATCTCCCGCATTGATCGCAGTGTCTCCAGAAACGGCATTCAAGGAGCCAGGACCTTTTCTCCCTACACTGTCCATTGAGTTGTCCTCAAAACCAATATACATCCTGCTATATCTCCCACATGGAAAGTGCCAGGAGGGAGAAGTGGGGATTATGTTTAGACTTTCTCGGAACTGCTTCAAATCAACTAGATATCTTTGTGCTGTAAATCTCCCAACAGCCAAACGCAAAAGCAGCAAACATCTCGCTGTATGTCCCACATCCAAAGTGCCAAGAGAGAGCTTGCTCTCCCTGTCTTTGAGTACTGTTTTCACTGTCCCGGTTACCTCTTTGCTAACATTCTCTTCAGAGCTGCAGTGAAACCAGGAACCACGTGGAGAAGGCACCCACACTGAAAGTGCCTGGAGGGAACACTGGGGCTTCTTCTCAGTGTCTCTGACATAGGGTTTCACTGTCCCGTGAAAGTCTCTGCTAACACCGTGCAGAGCGCTGTGCCCAATATACAGAAACGTCTTGCGGTATCTCCTACAGGGAAAGTGCCAGGAGGGAATTGTGGAGCTTGTTCTCAGTGTCTCTGAGAATTGCTCTGATTATGCCTGTGACCTCTTTGCTAAGACTCTCCAGAGAGACGTCCTCAAAACAAACACACATCTTGACATATCTCCCGCATTGATCGCAGTGTCTCCAGAAACGGCATTCAAGGAGCCAGGACCTTTTCTCCCTACACTGTCCATTGAGTTGTCCTCAAAACCAATATACATCCTGCTATATCTCCCACATGGAAAGTGCCAGGAGGGAGAAGTGGGGATTATGTTTAGACTTTCTCGGAACTGCTTCAAATCAACTAGATATCTTTGTGCTGTAAATCTCCCAACAGCCAAATGCAAAAGCAGCAAACATCTCGCTGTATGTCCCACATCCAAAGTGCCAAGAGAGCGCTTGCTCTCCCTGTCTTTGAGTACTGTTTTCACTGTCCCGGTTACCTCTTTGCTAACATTCTCTTCAGAGCTGCAGTGAAACCAGGAACCACGTGGAGAAGGCACCCACACTGAAAGTGCCTGGAGGGAACACTGGGGCTTCTTCTCAGTGTCTCTGACATAGGGTTTCACTGTCCCGCGAAAGTCTCTGCTAACACCGTGCAGAGCGCTGTGCCCAATATACAGAAACGTCTTGCGGTATCTCCTACAGGGAAAGTGCCAGGAGGGAATTGTGGAGCTTGTTCTCAGTGTCTCTGAGAATTGCTCTGATTATGCCTGTGACCTCTTTGCTAAGACTCTCCAGAGAGACGTCCTCAAAACAAACACACATCTTGACATATCTCCCGCATTGATCGCAGTGTCTCCAGAAACGGCATTCAAGGAGCCAGGACCTTTTCTCCCTACACTGTCCATTGAGTTGTCCTCAAAACCAATATACATCCTGCTATATCTCCCACATGGAAAGTGCCAGGAGGGAGAAGTGGGGATTATGTTTAGACTTTCTCGGAACTGCTTCAAATCAACTAGATATCTTTGTGCTGTAAATCTCCCAACAGCCAAACGCAAAAGCAGCAAACATCTTGCTGTATGTCCCACATCCAAAGTGCCAAGAGAGAGCTTGCTCTCCCTGTCTTTGAGTACTGTTTTCACTGTCCCGGTTACCTCTTTGCTAACATTCTCTTCAGAGCTGCAGTGAAACCAGGAACCACGTGGAGAAGGCACCCACACTGAAAGTGCCTGGACGGAACACTGGGGCTTCTTCTCAGTGTCTCTGACATAGGGTTTCACTGTCCCGGGAAAGTCTCTGCTAACACCGTGCAGAGCGCTGTGCCCAATATACAGAAACGTCTTGCGGTATCTCCTACAGGGAAAGTGCCAGGAGGGAATTGTGGAGCTTGTTCTCAGTGTCTCTGAGAATTGCTCTGATTATCCCTGTGACCTCTTTGCTAAGACTCTCCAGAGAGACGTCCTCAAAACAAACACACATCTTGACATATCTCCCGCATTGATCGCAGTGTCTCCAGAAACGGCATTCAAGGAGCCAGGACCTTTTCTCCCTACACTGTCCATTGAGTTGTCCTCAAAACCAATATACATCCTGCTATATCTCCCACATGGAAAGTGCCAGGAGGGAGAAGTGGGGATTATGTTTAGACTTTCTCGGAACTGCTTCAAATCAACTAGATATCTTTGTGCTGTAAATCTCCCAACAGCCAAAGGCAAAAGCAGCAAACATCTCGCTGTATGTCCCACATCCAAAGTGCCAAGAGAGCGCTTGCTCTCCCTGTCTTTGAGTACTGTTTTCACTGTCCCGGTTACCTCTTTGCTAACATTCTCTTCAGAGCTGCAGTGAAACCAGGAACCACGTGGAGAAGGCACCCACACTGAAAGTGCCTGGAGGGAACACTGGGGCTTCTTCTCAGTGTCTCTGACATAGGGTTTCACTGTCCCGGGAAAGTCTCTGCTAACACCGTGCAGAGCGCTGTGCCCAATATACAGAAACGTCTTGCGGTATCTCCTACAGGGAAAGTGCCAGGAGGGAATTGTCGAGCTTGTTCTCAGTGTCTCTGAGAATTGCTCTGATTATCCCTGTGACCTCTTTGCTAAGACTCTCCAGAGAGACGTCCTCAAAACAAACACACATCTTGACATATCTCCCGCATTGATCGCAGTGTCTCCAGAAACGGCATTCAAGGAGCCAGGACCTTTTCTCCCTACACTGTCCATTGAGTTGTCCTCAAAACCAATATACATCCTGCTATATCTCCCACATGGAAAGTGCCAGGAGGGAGAAGTGGGGATTATGTTTAGACTTTCTCGGAACTGCTTCAAATCAACTAGATAGCTTTGTGCTGTAAATCTCCCAACAGCCAAACGCAAAAGCAGCAAACATCTTGCTGTATGTCCCACATCCAAAGTGCCAAGAGAGAGCTTGCTCTCCCTGTCTTTGAGTACTGTTTTCACTGTCCCGGTTACCTCTTTGCTAACATTCTCTTCAGAGCTGCAGTGAAACCAGGAACCACGTGGAGAAGGCACCCACACTGAAAGTGCCTGGACGGAACACTGGGGCTTCTTCTCAGTGTCTCTGACATAGGGTTTCACTGTCCTGCGAAAGTCTCTGCTAACACCGTGCAGAGCGCTGTGCCCAATATACAGAAACGTCTTGCGGTATCTCCTACAGGGAAAGTGCCAGGAGGGAATTGTGGAGCTTGTTCTCAGTGTCTCTGAGAATTGCTCTGATTATGCCTGTGACCTCTTTGCTAAGACTCTCCAGAGAGATGTCCTCAAAACAAACACACATCTTGACATATCTCCCGCATTGATCGCAGTGTCTCCAGAAACGGCATTCAAGGAGCCAGGACCTTTTCTCCCTACACTGTCCATTGAGTTGTCCTCAAAACCAATATACATCCTGCTATATCTCCCACATGGAAAGTGCCAGGAGGGAGAAGTGGGGATTATGTTTAGACTTTCTCGGAACTGCTTCAAATCAACTAGATATCTTTGTGCTGTAAATCTCCCAACAGCCAAACGCAAAAGCAGCAAACATCTCGCTGTATGTCCCACATCCAAAGTGCCAAGAGAGCGCTTGCTCTCCCTGTCTTTGAGTACTGTTTTCACTGTCCCGGTTACCTCTTTGCTAACATTCTCTTCAGAGCTGCAGTGAAACCAGGAACCACGTGGAGAAGGCACCCACACTGAAAGTGCCTGGAGGGAACACTGGGGCTTCTTCTCAGTGTCTCTGACATAGGGTTTCACTGTCCCGGGAAAGTCTCTGCTAACACCGTGCAGAGCGCTGTGCCCAATATACAGAAACGTCTTGCGGTATCTCCTACAGGGAAAGTGCCAGGAGGGAATTGTCGAGCTTGTTCTCAGTGTCTCTGAGAATTGCTCTGATTATGCCTGTGACCTCTTTGCTAAGACTCTCCAGAGAGACGTCCTCAAAACAAACACACATCTTGACATATCTCCCGCATTGATCGCATTGTCTCCAGAAACGGCATTCAAGGAGCCAGGACCTTTTCTCCCTACACTGTCCATTGAGTTGTCCTCAAAACCAATATACATCCTGCTATATCTCCCACATGGAAAGTGCCAGGAGGGAGAAGTGGGGATTATGTTTAGACTTTCTCGGAACTGCTTCAAATCAACTAGATATCTTTGTGCTGTAAATCTCCCAACAGCCAAACGCAAAAGCAGCAAACATCTCGCTGTATGTCCCACATCCAAAGTGCCAAGAGAGCGCTTGCTCTCCCTGTCTTTGAGTACTGTTTTCACTGTCCCGGTTACCTCTTTGCTAACATTCTCTTCAGAGCTGCAGTGAAACCAGGAACCACGTGGAGAAGGCACCCACACTGAAAGTGCCTGGAGGGAACACTGGGGCTTCTTCTCAGTGTCTCTGACATAGGGTTTCACTGTCCCGCGAAAGTCTCTGCTAACACCGTGCAGAGCGCTGTGCCCAATATACAGAAACGTCTTGCGGTATCTCCTACAGGGAAAGTGCCAGGAGGGAATTGTGGAGCTTGTTCTCAGTGTCTCTGAGAATTGCTCTGATTATCCCTGTGACCTCTTTGCTAAGACTCTCCAGAGAGACGTCCTCAAAACAAACACACATCTTGACATATCTCCCGCATTGATCGCAGTGTCTCCAGAAACGGCATTCAAGGAGCCAGGACCTTTTCTCCCTACACTGTCCATTGAGTTGTCCTCAAAACCAATATACATCCTGCTATATCTCCCACATGGAAAGTGCCAGGAGGGAGAAGTGGGGATTATGTTTAGACTTTCTCGGAACTGCTTCAAATCAACTAGATATCTTTGTGCTGTAAATCTCCCAACAGCCAAACGCAAAAGCAGCAAACATCTTGCTGTATGTCCCACATCCAAAGTGCCAAGAGAGAGCTTGCTCTCCCTGTCTTTGAGTACTGTTTTCACTGTCCCGGTTACCTCTTTGCTAACATTCTCTTCAGAGCTGCAGTGAAACCAGGAACCACGTGGAGAAGGCACCCACACTGAAAGTGCCTGGAGGGAACACTGGGGCTTCTTCTCAGTGTCTCTGACATAGGGTTTCACTGTGCCGCGAAAGTCTCTGCTAACACCGTGCAGAGCGCTGTGCCCAATATACAGAAACGTCTTGCGGTATCTCCTACAGGGAAAGTGCCAGGAGGGAATTGTCGAGCTTGTTCTCAGTGTCTCTGAGAATTGCTCTGATTATCCCTGTGACCTCTTTGCTAAGACTCTCCAGAGAGACGTCCTCAAAACAAACACACATCTTGACATATCTCCCGCATTGATCGCAGTGTCTCCAGAAATGGCATTCAAGGAGCCAGGACCTTTTCTCCCTACACTGTCCATTGAGTTGTCCTCAAAACCAATATACATCCTGCTATATCTCCCACATGGAAAGTGCCAGGAGGGAGAAGTGGGGATTATGTTTAGACTTTCTCGGAACTGCTTCAAATCAACTAGATATCTTTGTGCTGTAAATCTCCCAACAGCCAAACGCAAAAGCAGCAAACATCTTGCTGTATGTCCCACATCCAAAGTGCCAAAAGAGAGCTTGCTCTCCCTGTCTTTGAGTACTGTTTTCACTGTCCCGGTTACCTCTTTGCTAACATTCTCTTCAGAGCTGCAGTGAAACCAGGAACCACGTGGAGAAGGCACCCACACTGAAAGTGCCTGGAGGGAACACTGGGGCTTCTTCTCAGTGTCTCTGACATAGGGTTTCACTGTCCCGCGAAAGTCTCTGCTAACACCGTGCAGAGCGCTGTGCCCAATATACAGAAACGTCTTGCGGTATCTCCTACAGGGAAAGTGCCAGGAGGGAATTGTGGAGCTTGTTCTCAGTGTCTCTGAGAATTGCTCTGATTATGCCTGTGACCTCTTTGCTAAGACTCTCTAGAGAGATGTCCTCAAAACAAACACACATCTTGACATATCTCCCGCATTGATCGCAGTGTCTCCAGAAACGGCATTCAAGGAGCCAGGACCTTTTCTCCCTACACTGTCCATTGAGTTGTCCTCAAAACCAATATACATCCTGCTATATCTCCCACATGGAAAGTGCCAGGAGGGAGAAGTGGGGATTATGTTTAGACTTTCTCGGAACTGCTTCAAATCAACTAGATATCTTTGTGCTGTAAATCTCCCAACAGCCAAACGCAAAAGCAGCAAACATCTCGCTGTATGTCCCACATCCAAAGTGCCAAGAGAGAGCTTGCTCTCCCTGTCTTTGAGTACTGTTTTCACTGTCCCGGTTACCTCTTTGCTAACATTCTCTTCAGAGCTGCAGTGAAACCAGGAACCACGTGGAGAAGGCACCCACACTGAAAGTGCCTGGACGGAACACTGGGGCTTCTTCTCAGTGTCTCTGACATAGGGTTTCACTGTCCCGGGAAAGTCTCTGCTAACACCGTGCAGAGCGCTGTGCCCAATATACAGAAACGTCTTGCGGTATCTCCTACAGGGAAAGTGCCAGGAGGGAATTGTGGAGCTTGTTCTCAGTGTCTCTGAGAATTGCTCTGATTATGCCTGTGACCTCTTTGCTAAGACTCTCCAGAGAGACGTCCTCAAAACAAACACACATCTTGACATATCTCCCGCATTGATCGCAGTGTCTCCAGAAACGGCATTCAAGGAGCCAGGACCTTTTCTCCCTACACTGTCCATTGAGTTGTCCTCAAAACCAATATACATCCTGCTATATCTCCCACATGGAAAGTGCCAGGAGGGAGAAGTGGGGATTATGTTTAGACTTTCTCGGAACTGCTTCAAATCAACTAGATATCTTTGTGCTGTAAATCTCCCAACAGCCAAACGCAAAAGCAGCAAACATCTCGCTGTATGTCCCACATCCAAAGTGCCAAGAGAGAGCTTGCTCTCCCTGTCTTTGAGTACTGTTTTCACTGTCCCGGTTACCTCTTTGCTAACATTCTCTTCAGAGCTGCAGTGAAACCAGGAACCACGTGGAGAAGGCACCCACACTGAAAGTGCCTGGAGGGAACACTGGGGCTTCTTCTCAGTGTCTCTGACATAGGGTTTCACTGTCCCGCGAAAGTCTCTGCTAACACCGTGCAGAGCGCTGTGCCCAATATACAGAAACGTCTTGCGGTATCTCCTACAGGGAAAGTGCCAGGAGGGAATTGTCGAGCTTGTTCTCAGTGTCTCTGAGAATTGCTCTGATTATGCCTGTGACCTCTTTGCTAAGACTCTCCAGAGAGACGTCCTCAAAACAAACACACATCTTGACATATCTCCCGCATTGATCGCAGTGTCTCCAGAAACGGCATTCAAGGAGCCAGGACCTTTTCTCCCTACACTGTCCATTGAGTTGTCCTCAAAACCAATATACATCCTGCTATATCTCCCACATGGAAAGTGCCAGGAGGGAGAAGTGGGGATTATGTTTAGACTTTCTCGGAACTGCTTCAAATCAACTAGATATCTTTGTGCTGTAAATCTCCCAACAGCCAAACGCAAAAGCAGCAAACATCTCGCTGTATGTCCCACATCCAAAGTGCCAAGAGAGCGCTTGCTCTCCCTGTCTTTGAGTACTGTTTTCACTGTCCCGGTTACCTCTTTGCTAACATTCTCTTCAGAGCTGCAGTGAAACCAGGAACCACGTGGAGAAGGCACCCACACTGAAAGTGCCTGGAGGGAACACTGGGGCTTCTTCTCAGTGTCTCTGACATAGGGTTTCACTGTCCCGCGAAAGTCTCTGCTAACACCGTGCAGAGCGCTGTGCCCAATATACAGAAACGTCTTGCGGTATCTCCTACAGGGAAAGTGCCAGGAGGGAATTGTGGAGCTTGTTCTCAGTGTCTCTGAGAATTGCTCTGATTATCCCTGTGACCTCTTTGCTAAGACTCTCCAGAGAGACGTCCTCAAAACAAACACACATCTTGACATATCTCCCGCATTGATCGCAGTGTCTCCAGAAACGGCATTCAAGGAGCCAGGACCTTTTCTCCCTACACTGTCCATTGAGTTGTCCTCAAAACCAATATACATCCTGCTATATCTCCCACATGGAAAGTGCCAGGAGGGAGAAGTGGGGATTATGTTTAGACTTTCTCGGAACTGCTTCAAATCAACTAGATATCTTTGTGCTGTAAATCTCCCAACAGCCAAACGCAAAAGCAGCAAACATCTCGCTGTATGTCCCACATCCAAAGTGCCAAGAGAGCGCTTGCTCTCCCTGTCTTTGAGTACTGTTTTCACTGTCCCGGTTACCTCTTTGCTAACATTCTCTTCAGAGCTGCAGTGAAACCAGGAACCACGTGGAGAAGGCACCCACACTGAAAGTGCCTGGAGGGAACACTTGGGCTTCTTCTCAGTGTCTCTGACATAGGGTTTCACTGTCCCGCGAAAGTCTCTGTTAACACCGTGCAGAGCGCTGTGCCCAATATACAGAAACGTCTTGCGGTATCTCCTACAGGGAAAGTGCCAGGAGGGAATTGTCGAGCTTGTTCTCAGTGTCTCTGAGAATTGCTCTGATTATGCCTGTGACCTATTTGCTAAGACTCTCCAGAGAGATGTCCTCAAAACAAACACACATCTTGACATATCTCCCGCATTGATCGCAGTGTCTCCAGAAACGGCATTCAAGGAGCCAGGACCTTTTCTCCCTACACTGTCCATTGAGTTGTCCTCAAAACCAATATACATCCTGCTATATCTCCCACATGGAAAGTGCCAGGAGGGAGAAGTGGGGATTATGTTTAGACTTTCTCGGAACTGCTTCAAATCAACTAGATATCTTTGTGCTGTAAATCTCCCAACAGCCAAACGCAAAAGCAGCAAACATCTCGCTGTATGTCCCACATCCAAAGTGCCAAGAGAGCGCTTGCTCTCCCTGTCTTTGAGTACTGTTTTCACTGTCCCGGTTACCTCTTTGCTAACATTCTCTTCAGAGCTGCAGTGAAACCAGGAACCACGTGGAGAAGGCACCCACACTGAAAGTGCCTGGAGGGAACACTGGGGCTTCTTCTCAGTGTCTCTGACATAGGGTTTCACTGTCCCGCGAAAGTCTCTGCTAACACCGTGCAGAGCGCTGTGCCCAATATACAGAAACGTCTTGCGGTATCTCCTACAGGGAAAGTGCCAGGAGGGAATTGTGGAGCTTGTTCTCAGTGTCTCTGAGAATTGCTCTGATTATGCCTGTGACCTCTTTGCTAAGACTCTCCAGAGAGACGTCCTCAAAACCAACACACATCTTGACATATCTCCCGCATTGATCGCAGTGTCTCCAGGAACGGCATTCAAGGAGCCAGGACCTTTTCTCCCTACACTGTCCATTGAGTTGTCCTCAAAACCAATATACATCCTGCTATATCTCCCACATGGAAAGTGCCAGGAGGGAGAAGTGGGGATTATGTTTAGACTTTCTCGGAACTGCTTCAAATCAACTAGATATCTTTGTGCTGTAAATCTCCCAACAGCCAAACGCAAAAGCAGCAAACATCTCGCTGTATGTCCCACATCCAAAGTGCCAAGAGAGAGCTTGCTCTCCCTGTCTTTGAGTACTGTTTTCACTGTCCCGGTTACCTCTTTGCTAACATTCTCTTCAGAGCTGCAGTGAAACCAGGAACCACGTGGAGAAGGCACCCACACTGAAAGTGCCTGGAGGGAACACTGGGGCTTCTTCTCAGTGTCTCTGACATAGGGTTTCACTGTCCCGCGAAAGTCTCTGCTAACACCGTGCAGAGCGCTGTGCCCAATATACAGAAACGTCTTGCGGTATCTCCTACAGGGAAAGTGCCAGGAGGGAATTGTCGAGCTTGTTCTCAGTGTCTCTGAGAATTGCTCTGATTATGCCTGTGACCTCTTTGCTAAGACTCTCCAGAGAGACGTCCTCAAAACAAACACACATCTTGACATATCTCCCGCATTGATCGCAGTGTCTCCAGAAACGGCATTCAAGGAGCCAGGACCTTTTCTCCCTACACTGTCCATTGAGTTGTCCTCAAAACCAATATACATCCTGCTATATCTCCCACATGGAAAGTGCCAGGAGGGAGAAGTGGGGATTATGTTTAGACTTTCTCGGAACTGCTTCAAATCAACTAGATATCTTTGTGCTGTAAATCTCCCAACAGCCAAACGCAAAAGCAGCAAACATCTCGCTGTATGTCCCACATCCAAAGTGCCAAGAGAGAGCTTGCTCTCCCTGTCTTTGAGTACTGTTTTCACTGTCCCGGTTACCTCTTTGCTAACATTCTCTTCAGAGCTGCAGTGAAACCAGGAACCACGTGGAGAAGGCACCCACACTGAAAGTGCCTGGAGGGAACACTGGGGCTTCTTCTCAGTGTCTCTGACATAGGGTTTCACTGTCCCGCGAAAGTCTCTGCTAACACCGTGCAGAGCGCTGTGCCCAATATACAGAAACGTCTTGCGGTATCTCCTACAGGGAAAGTGCCAGGAGGGAATTGTCGAGCTTGTTCTCAGTGTCTCTGAGAATTGCTCTGATTATCCCTGTGACCTCTTTGCTAAGACTCTCCAGAGAGACGTCCTCAAAACAAACACAGATCTTGACATATCTCCCGCATTGATCGCAGTGTCTCCAGAAACGGCATTCAAGGAGCCAGGACCTTTTCTCCCTACACTGTCCATTGAGTTGTCCTCAAAACCAATATACATCCTGCTATATCTCCCACATGGAAAGTGCCAGGAGGGAGAAGTGGGGATTATGTTTAGACTTTCTCGGAACTGCTTCAAATCAACTAGATATCTTTGTGCTGTAAATCTCCCAACAGCCAAACGCAAAAGCAGCAAACATCTTGCTGTATGTCCCACATCCAAAGTGCCAAGAGAGAGCTTGCTCTCCCTGTCTTTGAGTACTGTTTTCACTGTCCCGGTTACCTCTTTGCTAACATTCTCTTCAGAGCTGCAGTGAAACCAGGAACCACGTGGAGAAGGCACCCACACTGAAAGTGCCTGGAGGGAACACTGGGGCTTCTTCTCAGTGTCTCTGACATAGGGTTTCACTGTCCCGCGAAAGTCTCTGCTAACACCGTGCAGAGCGCTGTGCCCAATATACAGAAACGTCTTGCGGTATCTCCTACAGGGAAAGTGCCAGGAGGGAATTGTCGAGCTTGTTCTCAGTGTCTCTGAGAATTGCTCTGATTATGCCTGTGACCTCTTTGCTAAGACTCTCCAGAGAGACGTCCTCAAAACAAACACACATCTTGACATATCTCCCGCATTGATCGCAGTGTCTCCAGAAACGGCATTCAAGGAGCCAGGACCTTTTCTCCCTACACTGTCCATTGAGTTGTCCTCAAAACCAATATACATCCTGCTATATCTCCCACATGGAAAGTGCCAGGAGGGAGAAGTGGGGATTATGTTTAGACTTTCTCGGAACTGCTTCAAATCAACTAGATATCTTTGTGCTGTAAATCTCCCAACAGCCAAACGCAAAAGCAGCAAACATCTCGCTGTATGTCCCACATCCAAAGTGCCAAGAGAGAGCTTGCTCTCCCTGTCTTTGAGTACTGTTTTCACTGTCCCGGTTACCTCTTTGCTAACATTCTCTTCAGAGCTGCAGTGAAACCAGGAACCACGTGGAGAAGGCACCCACACTGAAAGTGCCTGGAGGGAACACTGGGGCTTCTTCTCAGTGTCTCTGACATAGGGTTTCACTGTCCCGCGAAAGTCTCTGCTAACACCGTGCAGAGCGCTGTGCCCAATATACAGAAACGTCTTGCGGTATCTCCTACAGGGAAAGTGCCAGGAGGGAATTGTCGAGCTTGTTCTCAGTGTCTCTGAGAATTGCTCTGATTATGCCTGTGACCTCTTTGCTAAGACTCTCCAGAGAGACGTCCTCAAAACAAACACACATCTTGACATATCTCCCGCATTGATCGCATTGTCTCCAGAAACGGCATTCAAGGAGCCAGGACCTTTTCTCCCTACACTGTCCATTGAGTTGTCCTCAAAACCAATATACATCCTGCTATATCTCCCACATGGAAAGTGCCAGGAGGGAGAAGTGGGGATTATGTTTAGACTTTCTCGGAACTGCTTCAAATCAACTAGATATCTTTGTGCTGTAAATCTCCCAACAGCCAAACGCAAAAGCAGCAAACATCTCGCTGTATGTCCCACATCCAAAGTGCCAAGAGAGCGCTTGCTCTCCCTGTCTTTGAGTACTGTTTTCACTGTCCCGGTTACCTCTTTGCTAACATTCTCTTCAGAGCTGCAGTGAAACCAGGAACCACGTGGAGAAGGCACCCACACTGAAAGTGCCTGGAGGGAACACTGGGGCTTCTTCTCAGTGTCTCTGACATAGGGTTTCACTGTCCCGCGAAAGTCTCTGCTAACACCGTGCAGAGCGCTGTGCCCAATATACAGAAACGTCTTGCGGTATCTCCTACAGGGAAAGTGCCAGGAGGGAATTGTGGAGCTTGTTCTCAGTGTCTCTGAGAATTGCTCTGATTATCCCTGTGACCTCTTTGCTAAGACTCTCCAGAGAGACGTCCTCAAAACAAACACACATCTTGACATATCTCCCGCATTGATCGCAGTGTCTCCAGAAACGGCATTCAAGGAGCCAGGACCTTTTCTCCCTACACTGTCCATTGAGTTGTCCTCAAAACCAATATACATCCTGCTATATCTCCCACATGGAAAGTGCCAGGAGGGAGAAGTGGGGATTATGTTTAGACTTTCTCGGAACTGCTTCAAATCAACTAGATATCTTTGTGCTGTAAATCTCCCAACAGCCAAACGCAAAAGCAGCAAACATCTCGCTGTATGTCCCACATCCAAAGTGCCAAGAGAGCGCTTGCTCTCCCTGTCTTTGAGTACTGTTTTCACTGTCCCGGTTACCTCTTTGCTAACATTCTCTTCAGAGCTGCAGTGAAACCAGGAACCACGTGGAGAAGGCACCCACACTGAAAGTGCCTGGAGGGAACACTGGGGCTTCTTCTCAGTGTCTCTGACATAGGGTTTCACTGTGCCGCGAAAGTCTCTGCTAACACCGTGCAGAGCGCTGTGCCCAATATACAGAAACGTCTTGCGGTATCTCCTACAGGGAAAGTGCCAGGAGGGAATTGTCGAGCTTGTTCTCAGTGTCTCTGAGAATTGCTCTGATTATCCCTGTGACCTCTTTGCTAAGACTCTCCAGAGAGACGTCCTCAAAACAAACACACATCTTGACATATCTCCCGCATTGATCGCAGTGTCTCCAGAAACGGCATTCAAGGAGCCAGGACCTTTTCTCCCTACACTGTCCATTGAGTTGTCCTCAAAACCAATATACATCCTGCTATATCTCCCACATGGAAAGTGCCAGGAGGGAGAAGTGGGGATTATGTTTAGACTTTCTCGGAACTGCTTCAAATCAACTAGATATCTTTGTGCTGTAAATCTCCCAACAGCCAAACGCAAAAGCAGCAAACATCTTGCTGTATGTCCCACATCCAAAGTGCCAAGAGAGAGCTTGCTCTCCCTGTCTTTGAGTACTGTTTTCACTGTCCCGGTTACCTCTTTGCTAACATTCTCTTCAGAGCTGCAGTGAAACCAGGAACCACGTGGAGAAGGCACCCACACTGAAAGTGCCTGGAGGGAACACTGGGGCTTCTTCTCAGTGTCTCTGACATAGGGTTTCACTGTCCCGCGAAAGTCTCTGCTAACACCGTGCAGAGCGCTGTGCCCAATATACAGAAACGTCTTGCGGTATCTCCTACAGGGAAAGTGCCAGGAGGGAATTGTCGAGCTTGTTCTCAGTGTCTCTGAGAATTGCTCTGATTATGCCTGTGACCTCTTTGCTAAGGCTCTCCAGAGAGACGTCCTCAAAACCAACACACATCTTGACATATCTCCCGCATTGATCGCAGTGTCTCCAGAAACGGCATTCAAGGAGCCAGGACCTTTTCTCCCTACACTGTCCATTGAGTTGTCCTCAAAACCAATCTACATCCTGCTATATCTCCCACATGGAAAGTGCCAGGAGGGAGAAGTGGGGATTATGTTTAGACTTTCTCGGAACTGCTTCAAATCAACTAGATATCTTTGTGCTGTAAATCTCCCAACAGCCAAACGCAAAAGCAGCAAACATCTCGCTGTATGTCCCACATCCAAAGTGCCAAGAGAGCGCTTGCTCTCCCTGTCTTTGAGTACTGTTTTCACTGTCCCGGTTACCTCTTTGCTAACATTCTCTTCAGAGCTGCAGTGAAACCAGGAACCACGTGGAGAAGGCACCCACACTGAAAGTGCCTGGAGGGAACACTGGGGCTTCTTCTCAGTGTCTCTGACATAGGGTTTCACTGTCCCGGGAAAGTCTCTGCTAACACCGTGCAGAGCGCTGTGCCCAATATACAGAAACGTCTTGCGGTATCTCCTACAGGGAAAGTGCCAGGAGGGAATTGTCGAGCTTGTTCTCAGTGTCTCTGAGAATTGCTCTGATTATCCCTGTGACCTCTTTGCTAAGACTCTCCAGAGAGACGTCCTCAAAACAAACACAGATCTTGACATATCTCCCGCATTGATCGCAGTGTCTCCAGAAACGGCATTCAAGGAGCCAGGACCTTTTCTCCCTACACTGTCCATTGAGTTGTCCTCAAAACCAATATACATCCTGCTATATCTCCCACATGGAAAGTGCCAGGAGGGAGAAGTGGGGATTATGTTTAGACTTTCTCGGAACTGCTTCAAATCAACTAGATATCTTTGTGCTGTAAATCTCCCAACAGCCAAACGCAAAAGCAGCAAACATCTCGCTGTATGTCCCACATCCAAAGTGCCAAGAGAGAGCTTGCTCTCCCTGTCTTTGAGTACTGTTTTCACTGTCCCGGTTACCTCTTTGCTAACATTCTCTTCAGAGCTGCAGTGAAACCAGGAACCACGTGGAGAAGGCACCCACACTGAAAGTGCCTGGAGGGAACACTGGGGCTTCTTCTCAGTGTCTCTGACATAGGGTTTCACTGTGCCGCGAAA